>NC_089502.1:81450906-81766516 GCF_036850765.1 Saccopteryx bilineata | reverse complement strand
AATCCATTCATTTCCTACCACTCATGTTCATGGTTGCAGATGGCTGAAGCCAATCACAGCTGTTCTGCAGTACAACACCAAATTTTTATTGGATGATGCATAATGTACATGGGTTGTTCTATGGCTCTCAGGGAATTACATTTTAAAATATGTGGCTTTCATGGCTCTCTCGGCCAAAAAGTTTCCCAACCTTTGCCTTAGGGTTTTGAATCTGGTTCCTCCGCATTCCAGTCTGATGACCTATCCACACTGCCATCACCTGGTCAGCCTGTATCAAGTATTCTGACACTTTCCTTATTCTCCACACATCTGTATAACTGTTAAAGGTTTCTATCTACATATAAAGGTTCCTTTGTGGAGCTTATTTTAATTTATCTGAGTTGAGATACTTGAATGTGTTTCAAATTTTCAAAGAAAGCACTTGTACTCCAAAATAAGCTATTTCTCCCTGGAAGTGTTTTAAATTTGTGTTTTAATGACATGTTCTAATTCTAATTCATAACATTACACTACCTTTCTTCATTTTATGATGGTCAATTTATAACATTTTTGCATTTTATCAAACTATGTAATTCAGTCATGAAAATAATATTGGAAATCTTTTTTCAATATAATACAAAATCTGTGCTCTATTTACTAAATATTTTCTAAAACCCCAATAAATATATATTTTTTAATCAGAAAGATTAATATTGAATTAAGGATATAAGAATATTAACTAGAAAACAAATAATAGATTTTAAACCTTTAAAACTGTAAAATATATTTCTAATAAAGCTCACTACAATGTTTATTGTTAACTTTATTTTGACATATAAATTATTGATATGTAAGAAATAGAAAGCTAACTAGCTAATATATTTTAATACAAATGTATTTCAAATAAAATGGAATTAAAGAAATACAAAATAAGTTGCAATAGTATTGTTTATAATATCAATACTTACTTAGTAAAATAAAATTGACCTTTCTGTTCAGCAAAAAGTTGAGCTGTACTTCACTTAAATTTTAAAAATCTATGTTTCAATCTTGGTTTACTGATCTTGAAATGATGGATGCTGCTTTATAAAAATATAACCTTCAAATACTTATGCAGCATCAGATTTTGCTTAGAGTTTTTTCAGAAACACATCTCATTATTAACTCTATCATTCAAAAATATTACCTGAATATTCAAGATAGAAGTAGTACAATGTGCACTACAATTCAAGTAGTAGCATCTCTCCTGCTGACTTTAATTTATATTAAATTGTAAAATCTTCAAATGTTGTGCCTGTAAAATTCTAAGTAGTTAACATAAGAAAACTATAACGTAGTCAAGCAAGTATTAGTGAAAATGGGATCATGAGAATAAACTTTTAATAACTATGTCAGTCATTTAAATAAATAAGTCATTTAATCAGAAAAAAACAAGAGGTATTACATTTTTAAAAATCACTCATTTACTTTTCTCAAGCAATCACAAAAGTCAAAATAGTATTTCAAAAATATGAAATAGAAATTTTGAAAATCACATAAAGCTCAGAAAATTTGTTTATAATTTTTTTAATGAAATGCATATTGATAGTGTATATAAAATCAGTTTGAGAATGTATTCAAGTGCTAAAATTTGTTAAAGTGTAATAATATTTAGATTAATAATTTTTAGCAGTCTATATATAATATAAGCAAGTAGCTATCCTTTGAATATATGCTAATCTACTATGTGGCTTAAATGATTTGCATGAAGAAGTGGACTCATATTCCATGAACATTTTACTTTACAGCATGGAAGTAATCTGAACAAGAGTATCTCTATATTATAGTATTCTTAATCAAGAGAGAAAATTTAAAAAAGAAACAGGATGGGTTTGTCTTTTAATTTTTCTTTTATTTTATTATCATTAACTGTTCAACTTTTATCTTGTCACAACAATCTCATTTTTTATTTTTTGAAGGTCAATGAAATCATCATAATTTGCATTTTCACAGAGCACAAAATATTCCATAAAGTATATCAGTTTAGTTTGAGATGAGATAATCATATGCTCATTGTTGGGCAGATAAAATAAATTATGCTCACTTTGTTAAACATGGCGCTGCCCACATGGAGGCTGTCGCCCAGGTGATATTAATGTGTGTTGGGGGCAGGCTGTGGGCAGGCAGGATCGTTGTAGCCTGGGGCTTGGTTTTGGGATTAAGCCTTTCCCACCCTTTTTGATGTGTGGTGGTGCAATCCCATCATGTCTCTGGTGGATGACTTTGTATTAGAGACTTCCCTATTTTGTATATTGGATTAAAGGTTTGGATTTCTACACTATAAAATAGGGGCAGAACGGGAGCTTGCTCTCTTGGTTCCTGAGATTAATATTAGAGGAGAGAGCAGAAAGAGGCCATGTGGCCAGGAGAAGCAGCCAAGATGGCGGAGTGATGAGTGAGAAGCCCGTTAGTGCAGAGTTTGTGCAGGGAGAAGGAAGGAGATGGGGAACAGAGGTGAATAAGTCTGGTGAGCTAGAAACCTTTGATTCTAGGAAACATGGATTAAGTCAGTAGCTTTGTGAGCACTGAATGTGAGTGGGTTTTGGAGCCCAGTGTGTGTTTTTTGCTTGCCCGCTGGGTGCAAGCTAGGATAAAAGACTATGGCCCACCAATTTTTGGCTCCATTGTTTCTTTACTGACTGTCCGAATCCAATGCAAACCTGCACTGGCCAGGCGGCTGTGATAGTGGCCGTGGCTTCTGGCTTTACACTCAGTGATTAATGAGGAATTAAAATGTTAATGACATTTATATTAAAATACAATTAACCTATGGAAGCATTCCCTCCTCTTCTTAAGTGATAGTTTAATTATTATTCTTATTCAAAGCTGGAAAGGGGATTCCAGTTCAAATGTAACCACATTTCAGATATAGGTATTTTATTTTTTCAACTTGTGAAGTAATTTTATTTTCATGCCTGAGAACTGTGCAAAGAATTAATAAAAAGTTGCTCATGATTCTCTACCATCGAAAACCACTAGGAATATTTCTAATTACCTATTTTTAACTGGTTTGATTACATGGACTATCTTGGTCTTAACAAGTGATAATTTTTCAGTCACAGCAGCTGAATATTGCTTCACCTAAAGAAATAATTTTATATTGATTGTACATGTGTGTGAGCAGTTACAAGGATAGAGTGCCACTAGAGAAAAATAGTACTTTTGTTAATCTTTAATTCCTCTTCCTTTTCCTCTTTCTGTAAAAGAATAAAACCACCAAATATTACAATATATATGAGAAAATAACTAATGATAGATACATCCATAATACAGAATAAGGCACTTTGAATACTGTGTTGCATATCCGGTTTAACTTTTATCCAGATCCTGATTTTCTTCTCTCCCACTCCCCCTACAGATAAGCACTAGTATCAATTAAAAGATATCCTTACACTCCATTTTTAACATAATTAACCGTAGAAAATACATAGCACAGTTTTTCTTTTAAATTTTGTGTAGAAGAAAGGTTTTATAAATGCTTCTTCAATTATCTTTTTTAAACTCATTAATATGTTTGTGAGGTTTTTCTGTGTTGAAATACATTGTTAATTACAGTATTTATTTTTCCAGTGACATATTTTGTTGTATGAATATGCAACAAATTATTGATCTCTTTCTATATCGATAAACATTTAGTATATTTTTTTAATTTTAACTATGATGAACAATTCTAATACATTTTTCCTTTATGTGGAAAAGATTCTTGAATAAAGAATTTCTGGGTTGTGCATGTGGACATTTTTTAATTCTTCAAGGTATTGATTGCTAAATTATTCTCACATGTGTGTATATATGAACTTACAGTCTCATCAGCTGTGTATGATAGTACTATTCTCCATACTCTCAACAAATTTGATATTATTATTAATTTTAATTTTACTGTAAACACTCCTTTATATCAATAACTCAAGTTGTCATAATAAGCATTGAAGGGTTTGGGGATTCATAAGTGTAAAATAATTCTTATTAAGAGAAAAAATTTGATATCTAAAATCTATCTTAAGAAAATAATATAAAATCAGGAGATTGAGTTTACAGTGTAGAAATTATGTGGATAGCCTAAGTAACACTGAAAAAAAAGATGCTTCAAATAAGGACAGAAACAAGGGAAATGATAGAAAGTAGATAGAATCCTAGTTAATCTTGTTGCCACAATATCTTGGATGGAATCTTACTATCTCAGATGTCATCTACTTGATCAAAAGTATCTGAGAAAGTTAATTACCTCAGAATACTGTTTACTTCTGAGGGTTCTTGAGGGATCTTCAGTTTTACACCTTTAATTGGGATGGACTACATTCTGAATAGCTCTGGGACCTCTTGAGTTGACAAACCAGAACCAATGGTTGGACGTCTTGAAGTCTGACACGAGTTAGTGTAAGAAGGATGATATAATAATGGTCCTTTTATTTTTTTAAATTTCTTTATTAAATTTAATGCAGTGACATTGATAAATCAGGGTACATATGTTGAGAGAAAACATCTCTAGATTATTTAGACATTTGATTGTGCTGTATACCCCTCCCCCAAAGTTAAATTGTCTTCTGTCACCTTCAATCTGGTTTTCTTTGTGCCCCTCCCCTCCCCCAACCCCTCTCTCCTTCTTCACCCCCTCCCCCCTCCCCCCACCCCCCCACCCCTGTGGCCATCACATTCTTGTTCACGTCTCTGAGTCTCATTTTTATGTCCCTTTTATGTATGGATTCATATAGTTCTTAGTTTTTTTTCTGATTTACTTATTTCACTCCGTATAATGTTATCAAGGTCCATCCATGTTATTGTCAATGATCCGATGTCATCATTTCTTATGGCTGAGTAGTACTCCATAGAATATATGTACCAAAGCTTTTTAATCCACTCGTCCTCTGACGAACACTTGGGCTGTTTCCAGATCTTCGCTATTGTGAACAATGCTGCCACAAACATGGAGGTGCATTTCTCCTTTTTGAGCCGTTCTATGGTGTCCTTGGGGTATATTCCTAAAAGTGGGATAGGAGGGTCAAATGGCAGTTCGATTTTCAGTTTTTTGAGGAATCTCCATACTGTTTTCCACAGAGGCTGCACCAGTCTGCATTCCCACCAGCAGTGCAGGAGGGTTCCCTTTTCTCCACATCCTCGCCAGCACTTATTCTGTGTTGTTTTGTTGATGAGCGCCATTCTGACTGGTGTGAGGTGATATCTCATTGTGGTTTTAATTTGCATTTCTCTAATGATTAGTGATGTTGAGCATTTTTTCATATGCCTGTTGGCCATCTGTAGGTCCTCTTTGGAGAAGTGTCTATTCATCTCTTTTGCCCATTTTTGAATTGGATTGTTTGTCTTCCTGGTGTTGAGATTTACAAGTTCTTTATAAATTTTGGTTATTAACCCCTTATCAGACGTATTGTCAAATATGTTCTCCCATTGTGTAGTTTGTCTTTTTATTCTGTTCTTGTTGTCTTTAGCTGTGCAAAAGCTTTTTAGTTTGATATAGTCCCATTTGTTTATCCTGTCTTATTTCACTTCGCCATGGAGATAAATCAGCAAATATATTGCTCCAAGAGATATCGGAGAGCTTACTGCCTATGCTTTCTTCTAAGATGCTTATGGTTTCACGGCCTACATTTAAGTCTTTTATCCATTTTGAGTTTATTTTTGTGAGTGGTGTAAGCTGGTGATCTAGTTTCATTTTTTTCCAGGTAGCTGTCCAATTTTCCCAACACCATTTGTTAAAGAGGCTGTCTTTACTCCATTCTATTTCCTTGCCTCCTTTGTCAAATATCAGTTGTCCAAAGAACTGTGGGTTTATTTCTGGGTTCTCTGTTCTGTTCCATTGATCTATATGCCTGTTCTTATGCCAGTACCACGCTGTTTTGAGTACAATGGCCTTGTAGTATAACTTGATATCAGGAAGTGTGATACCTCCCACTTTCTTCTTCTTTTTTAAGATTGCTGAGGCTATTCGTGGTCTCTTTTGGTTCCAAATAAATTTTTGGAATATGTGTTCTATATCTTTGAAGTATGTCATTGGTATTTTAATTGGTATTGCATTGAGTTTATAGATTGCTTTGGGTAATGTAGACATTTTAATAATGTTTATTCTTCCTAACCATGAGCACGGTATATGCTTCCACTTATTTGTATCTTCCTTGATTTCTTTTATCAATGCTTTGTAATTTTCCGAGTACAAGTCTTTAGTCTCCTTGGTTAAGTTTATTCCTAGAAGCTAGAAAAAGCTCAAATAAACAACTTAACCCTGCATCTAAAAGAAATAGAAAAAGAACAGAAAGTAAAGCCCAAATGTAGTAGAAGGAAGGAAATAATAAAGCTCAGAGCAGAAATAAATGATATAGAGGCTAAAGAAACAATACAGAAGATCAATGAAACTAGGAGCTGGTTCTTTGATAAGGTAAACAAAATTGATGAACCTTTAACTAGACTCACCAAGAAAAAGAGAGAGAGGACTCAAATAAATAAAATTAGAAATGCAAGAGGAGAAATAACAACTGACACAACAGAAAGACAAAATATTGTAAGAAAATACTATGAAGAATTGTATGCCAAAAAACTAGACAACCTAGATGAAATGGACAAATTCCTTGAAACATACAATCTTCCAAAAATCAATCTGGAAGAATCAGAAAACCTAAACAGACCGATTAAAACAAATGAGATTGAAACAGTTATCTCCCAGCCAGGGCACACAGGAGAAACGCCCATTTACTTCTCCACCCCTCCGCCGTGCTTTCCTCTCTGTCTCTCTCTTCTCCTCCCGCAGCCAAGGCTCCATTGGAGCAAAGATGGCCCGGGCGCTGGGGATGGCTCTGTGGCCTCTGCCTCAAGTGTTAGAGTGGCTCTGGTCACAACATGGTTGTGCCCAGGATGGGCTGGGCATTTCCCCCTGATGGGCAGGGCATTGCTCCTGGTTGGCATGCCGGGTGGATCACGGTTGGGTGCATGCGGGAGTCTGTCTGACTGTCTCTCCCTGTTTCCAGCGTCAGAAAAAAAAAAAAGAAAGAGTTATCAAAAATCTCCCAACAAAGAAAAGTCCAGGGCCCGATGGCTTCACAACAGAATTCTACCAAATATTCAAAGAAGTAACTCCTATCATTCTCAAACTATTTCAAAAAATTCAAGAGGAAGGAAGACTTCCAAGCTCCTTTTATGACGCGAGCATAATTCTGATTCCAAAACCAGGCAAAGACAACACAAAGAAAGAAAATTATAGGCCAATATCTCTGATGAATATAGATGCTAAAATCCTCAACAAAATATTAGCAAACCGGATCCAACAATATATGGAAAAAATCATACACCATGATCAAGTGAGATTTTTTCTGGGGAGGCAAGGCTGGTACAATATTCGTAAATCAATCAATGTGATTCATCACATAAACAAAAAGAAGGAGAAAAACCATATGATAATTTCAATAGATGCAGAAAAAGCATGTGATAAAATCCAGCACCCATTCATGATCAAAACTCTCAGCAAAGTGGGAATACATGGAACATACTTCAACATGATAAAAGCCATCTATGAGAAACCCACAGCCAACATCATACTCAATGGGAAAAAATTAAAAGCAATACCCTTAAGATCAGGAACAAGGCAGGGGTGCCCCCTTTCACCACTCTTATTTAACATGGTCCTGGAAGTCCTAGCCACAGCAATCAGACAAGAAGAAATAAAAGGCATTCAAGTTGGAAAAGAAGAAGTAAAACTATCATTATTTGCAGATGATATGATATTGTATATAGAAAACCCTAAAGTCTCAGTCAAAAAGCTACTGGACCTAATAAATGAATTCAGCAATGTGGCAGGATATAAAATCAATACTCAGAAATCAGAGGCATTTTTATACACCAAAAATGAACAGTTAGAAAGAGAAATTAAGAAAACAATCCCCTTCATAATTACAACCAAAAAAATAAAGTATCCAGTAGCTTTTTGACTGTAATATCCCTCAGTAATTATTAGAGTTCAGAGTCAAATTATATACTAGCTGAGAAGGGAGATGGAAGATAAGATAAACTCATTGTTGGCTCAGGAAAGGAGTTAAGCCCAGAATTTTGTCTGCTGGCGCTCCAGAGCGTGGAAAAGCCCATAGTGACTGTTTTATTTATTTTTCTCTCCCTGTCAGGGATACAGACAGGAAGATTGAGCTATCTGGGTTTTGTCTGCTGAGATAGGAAGAGGGAAACATGGAGTGACTGGGTCTCCTTCAGCTAGTAGGAGCAGTGAGATTGAAGGATAGAGAGGGTAATACAAAACCAAAGTGTTGGCAAAACAAGGGGTCAACACCAGTATTTACACAGTTTGCCTGCAGCCACTTGATGCAGAGAGAGAGAAAAAAAAACAAAATATGGCCCTCCAGCTAATCAGATCCTGCCTCTTTCACCTCATGCAGCATAGAGAGTGGCATTGATTAAACTTACAGTTAACTCTGCAGAGAAAAGCTTTCCCCTGAGGAAAAGAAGTTCCCTGTGTCTGTTCCCCTGGTATTTTAAAATGTGTGGGTGAGCACATGCAGGCCTGAAATCACCATTGCTAAAACCATAAAGCTGAAAGTGTAAAGCCACAGCCATAAACACTCAAAACACACCCCACCATAAAATCAATTGTGGCCTGGCCTATAATACTATGACAACATCATTTTACGAGAGGTCAGACTAAGAATTTCAGAGAGCTAAAACTTATAACACAGCAACCCCTACTGAAATAAAGAGATAATCCTCTCAAATGTTTTTTATCTCTCTTTTTTATTTTTTTTCACTTTAATACTTTCTCTTGTTTCTTCTTTTGAATTTTGTTTTCTTTAAATTTTATATTACTTATTCTTAATTTTGTGCACATTTTGATTGTTTTTATTTCTTTCTTGTTTTAGCTCACTGTTTTTTGTTGTTTTCTATGTTTTTCTTATCATTTAAATTTTTTTTTATATTTTAACTGTATATTTTACTTTCACTTTTCATTTTTCAGTGTTTTTTTTTGTTATAAATACTTTTTAATTTTGTGACAGAGACAGACAGGCACATACAGACAAGAAGGGAGAGAAATGAGAAGCATCAGTTCTTTGTTGCTGCACCTTAGTTTTTCATTGGTTTTCTCATATGTGCCTTGACTGGAGGGCTACAGCAGATTGAGTGACCTCTGGCTTGAGCTAATGACCTTGGGCCCAAGCTGGCAAGCCTTGCTCAAACCAGATGAGCCCATGCTCAAACTGGTGACCTCAGGGTCTCGAACCTGGGTAACCTGTGTCCCATTCTGATGTTCTATCCACTGCATCACCACCTGGTCAGGCTTGTTATAGTTATTAAAAATTCAACTCTCAAATGTCATCAAGAAAGAAAAAAGCCCTGGCCGGTTGGCTCAGTGGTAGAGCGTCGGCCTGGTGTGCGGGGGACCCGGGTTTGATTCCCGGCCAGGGCATATAGGAGAAGCGCCCATTTGCTTCTCCACCCCGCCCCCCCTCCTTCCTCTCTGTCTCTCTCTTCCCCTCCCACAGCCAACGCTCCATTGGTGCAAAGATGGCGCGGGCATTGGGGATGGCTCCTTGTCCTTTGCCCCAGGCACTAGAGTGGCTCTGGTCGTGGCAGAGCAACGCCCCGGAGGGGCAGAGCATCGCCCCCTGGTAGGCAGAGCATTGCCCCTGGTGGGTGTGCCGGGTGGATCCCGGTTGGGCGCATGCGGGAGTCTGTCTGACTGTCTCTCCCCGTTTCCAGATTCAGAAAAATACAAAAAAAAAAGAAAGAAAAAAATGGAATATTATAGCTACCAAAGACAGAAATGTACTTCAGAAAGAAAAGTAAAACTATCCAGAAATTAATCTCAATAATGTAGAAACCATGGAGTTAAACAATAGAGAATTCAAAATTGAAGTTCTGAAAATACTCAGTGAGATGCAAGAAAACACCAGTAGGCAACTTGATGAGCTCACCAGGGGGATTGAAATTTTAAAAACAGAGATGAAGAACTCAATATATGAGTTGAAAACTAAGATAGCATATTTAGCTAATAGAACAGGCCAGATAGAGGAAAGAATCAGTGACATCGAATATAGTCAACTACAAATGCAACAGAGAGAAAAACAGCCTCACAGATATTAAAAAAGAGAGATTTTTACAAAAATTGTGTGACTCCATCAGAAAGAGCAATATAAAAATAATGTGTATATCACAACAAGACAAGAGGGAGCAGAGAATGGCAAACCTATTTAAACAAATAATAGATGAGAAATTCCTAAGTCGATAGAAGAGTTAGAGTTTTAAATCTAAAAAAACAAACAGAATGCTGAATTACTTCAATCAAAACAGATCTAGACCAAAACACATCATAATTAAATTGTCAAAAATCAATGACAAAATTCTCAAGGCAACTAGAAAAAAGAGAACATAACATATAAAGGAAGGCCCATTAGATAACCATAAGACTTCTCAGCAGAAACTCCACAGGAGAGAAGAGAGTGGACTCAAGCATTCAAAGTACTGAAAGAGAAGAAGTACCAGCCAAGAATACAGTTATCCTTTAAATCTGAAGGAGAAATAAAAAAAAATTGCAAACGGAAGCTGAGCAGAAATTTATGAGCAGAAAACAACCACTGGCAGGAAATACTCAAGGGAGTTATATAACCAGATAGAAAGAAGAAAACCACAAGTAAAATCTCCAACAAGTTCAAAATAAAAACAAAGATACCTGTGAAAACAGTAATGTAAAAGAGAGAAAAAAATATCCTGCAGTGGCAAAGAAAGATGGAGTGCAGAAGCATTCATAAGACAAAGGAATCTTGTATATTTATAAATTATTATTTCTCTTTCTTTTTGGGGGTGGAGAGAGTAAGGTGGACTCCAAAATGTGCCTCAGCCAGGATCCACCTCGACATCCCTGTCTGGGGCCAATACTTGAGACTGAGTTATTTTTATAACCTGAGGCTGATGTGCTTGCACCAATTGAGCTATCCTCACCACCTGGGGCCATGCTCAAACCAATTTAGCAACTGGCTGTGTAAGAGGAAGAGAGAGACAAGGTGGAGAAGGAGGGGAGAAAGTAGATGACTGCTTCTTCTGCGTGCCCTGACAAGGTATTGAACAAGGCACTGTCATATGCCAGGCTGATGCTATAATCCACTGAGTTACTGGCGAGGGCCAAAATTTTTTCTCTTAATTAACTAATGTTAACTACCCATGAATAAGCCACTATTGAAACATATAATTAAAAAAAGAAGAAACAGGTGAAAGAAGTATACAATACTACCAAACAAAAACAACTGACAGAAACACAAAAAAGAATCAAAGGTGACACAATGTTATCAGAAAACAAAACATAAAATAGCTATAAGAAATTACAGGCATCAATAATTACCATAAATGTGAATGGACTGAACTCACTTATAAAGAGGCACAGAGTAGCAGATTGAATCAAAAAGGAAAACCCAAACATATGCTGCCTTAAAGAGATAAATCTAAGATGCAAGGATGAAATAGACTCAAAATTAAAGGTTGCAAAATGATTCTTTAAGAAAATAATGCCCAAAGAAAAGCAGGTGTAGCTATAATAATATCTGACAATGCTGACTTTAAGACAAAAGTTAATGAGAGACAAAGTTGGACATTTCATAATGATTAAGAAGACACTGTATCAAGAAGACATAACACTTCTTAATATGTATATAAGCACCAAATCAGGAATCATCAAAATATATATATGACATCTACTAACTTATCTAAAAATAGAAATAGAGAAAACCACAATCATACTTAGAGAACTCAACACACCATTGTCTACTTTAGAATGAACATTCAAACAGAAAATCAATAAAGAAATATCAACCTTAAATGACAAACTGGACGAAAAGGATATAATAGACACTTACTGGACAATTTATCCCAGAATATCAGGTTATATATCCTTCTCCAGTGTGCATTAAACATTCTCAAAGAAAGAACATATGTTGGGCAACAATACTAACATCAACAAATTCAGGAAGATTGAAATGATTTCAAGTATATTTTCTGACTATAAGGCTTTGAAATTAGATTGCAGCAGTGAAAAGAAAGCAAAGATATTCACAAAAATATGGAAATTAAATAACATACTTCTTATGAATGACTGGGTCAAAGAAGAAATAATAATAGAAGTCAAAAGATATATACAGAAAAATGAGAATGACTACATGACATATCATAATTTCTGGAATGCAGCAAAGGCTGTAATAAGAGAAAAGTTAATTTTATTACAGGCTTATTTCAAGAAAAAACAGGGATCTTGTAAAGCCAGTATCCACGGCCACTATGACAGCAGCCTGGCCCACGCAGGTTTGCATTGGATTCGGACAGTCGGTAAAGAAACAACGGAGCCAAAATTGATGGACCATCACCTTTAATCCTAGCTTGCACCTGGCGGGCAAGTAAAAACACACACTGGGCTCCAAACCCACTCACATTCAGTGCTCACAAAGCTACTGACTTATCCGAGTTTCCTAGAATCAAAGGTTTCTAGCTCACCAAGTAAAAACACACACTGGGCTCCAAAACCCACTCATGTTCAGTGCTCACAAAGCTACTGACTTATCCGAGTTTCCTAGAATTAAAGGTTTCTAGCTCACCAGACTTATTCACCTCTGTTCCCCATCTCCTTCCTTCTCCCTGCACAAACTCTGCACAAACTGGCTTCTCACTCAACACTCCACCATCTTGGCTGCTTCTCCTGGCCTCCTCCATGTGGCCTTTCTCCCCTCTCCTCTCTGCTCTCTCCTCTAATATTAATCTCAGGAATCAAGAGCGCAAGCTCCTGTTCTGCCCCCATTTTATAGTGTAGAAATCAAAATCTTTAATCCAATATACAAAATAGGGAAGTCTCTACTACAAAGTCACTTATCTGAGTCATGATGGGAACTACAAAGTCACTTATCTGAGTCATGATGGGATTTCACCACCCCACATCAAAAAGGGTGGGAAAGGCTTAATTCTAAAACCAAGCCCCAGGCTATATCAATCCTGCCTGCCCACAGCCTGCCCCCAACACACATTAATATCACCTGGGTGACGGCCTCCGCGTGGGCAGCGCCATCTTTAACAAAGTGAGCATAATATATTTTATCTGCCCAACCGATCTCAAGTAAACAACCTAAAATCACAACTTACAGAACTAGGACTAAAAGAACAAAGGTAATTTAAAGTCAGCAGAAGAAAGGAAATAATAAAAAATAGAGCAGAACAAAATGAAATATTAATACAACAAAGAGCTGGTTCTTCAAGAAGATCAATAAAATTGACAAAATCCTGGAAAGACTAACTCAGAAATAAAGGGAAAGTACTCATATAAACAAAATCTGAAGTGAAATAAAAGAAAAAACCACAGGAATCATAGATATACAATGGATCATAGTAGAACACTATGAGATTACAGTATATGTCACCAAATTCAATAAACAAGAAAAAATGGATAAGTTCCTAGAACTATACAATCTTCCTAGACTGAGTTACAAAGAAGTAGAAAAGCTAAATAGGCCCATAAGCATAGAGGAAATAAAAATAAAAAAAAAACTATGGAATACCCTGGAGCTGGAGGAAGTGCTGGAGGAGGAGGCTGACCAGGTTTGCGAGATTCGCCTGGAAATGGAGCAGCTGCTAGAGGAGGATTCACAGGTTCGTGAGTTGCCAATTGCCCTGGAGGTTGTGGAGAGACAGCAGCGGCAGGAGGCCAGGGCTGAAGCTGAGGCCACATCTGGAGCTGCAGGGTCTGCGGAGCAGAGGGCGTCAGCAGCCCGGGACTTGAGCCCGGCAGTGCGAGCTGGTGTTTTCAGTTCCTCTTTGGAGGATGAGGAGAATTGGGCTGGAGTTGTGATCTGCAGTCTCCAGAAGATGGAAGCCCAGCTGGAAGGAGCACCTACTGTGGCCCCGGTAGGTCTGCGATTTTGGGACATAGGGCTGGACATGTTCTCCGGAGCAGAGATGGAAATGCTGACTGCCATTGCCATGTGCCCCTCTTTGGGACAGTGTAAGACCTGCGAGGATGGCAGGGATGAGGGGGGTGGCTGACGCCCCATGTGCACGGACTGATTTCCTGGACTACGACCGGAGTGGGCATTGGCTCCTTTGTTGGATGGACTTACGGATTATGGATTTTGGACAATGTGAAATACCCTGATGGGGGTGGGGGGTGGCTTTGATGGAGGCCCTTCCCCTACCCCAGGAAGCTTTTCCCGTGGCTAGAAAGAAGGCCGAGGACATTTTGCACTTTTGGCAAAGTGCTCAGATATTGGTGAAATGTACCTTTGTAATTGTTGAAACTGTATGATTTTTGCTGTTGTAATTTGTGTAATTTTTGCTGTTGTAATTTGTAATTACAAAAAATGTAATTTGTTGTAATTTGTCTAATTTCCTTGCACAGAGATGACGGTAGTATAGATTGTGGGTAGTAAAGTGAGCATAGGGGTGGATTGTTGGGCAGATAAAATGTATTATGCTCACTTTGTTAAAGAGGCCATTGCCCAGGTGATATTAATGTGTGTTGGGGGCAGGCAGGATGGTTGTAGCCTGTGGCTTGGTTTTGGGATTAAGCCTTTCCCACCCTTTTTGATGTGGGGCGGTACAATCCAATTATGCCTCAGAGAAGTGACTTTGTATTAGAGACTTCCCTATTTTGTATATTGGATTAAAGGTTTTGAATCTACACTATAAAATGGGGGCAGAATAGGAGCTTGCTCTCTTGGTTCCTGGGATGATTAGCATGATAGAGCAGAGGGAGAGAGCAGAGAGCAGCGGAAAGAGGCCAAGTGGCCAGGAGAAGCAGCCAAGATGGCGGAGTGCTGAGTGAGATGACAGTTTGTGTAGAGAGCAGGAAGGAGATGGGGAACTGAGGAGAATAAGGCTGGTGAGCTAGAAACCTTTGATTCTAGGAAACTCGGATAAGTCAGTGGCTTTGTGAGCACTGAATGTGAGTGGGTTTTGGAGCCCAGTGTGTGTTTTTACTTGCCTGCCGTGTGCAAGCTAGAATTAAAGACTATGGCCCACCAGTTTGTGGCTCCATTGTTTCTTTACTGACCATCTGAATCCAATGCGAACCTGCATGGGCTGGGCTGCTTTGATGATGGTGGCCCTGGCTGTGGCTACTGGCTTTACACTCCCCCAAAATAAGAGGTGAAAACAAAATGGCAACACTAGTGAATTCTACCAAACATTAAAAAAAAATTTGGTACCTATCATACTCAGTGTCTTCCAAAAAATAGAAGAAACACTACTTTTTATCACATATCATGAGACCAGCAAATTTTGATACCAAAACCAGGAAAGTTGAACACAAAAAAAGAAAACTACAGACAAAGATCTCTAATAAATACAGAAGCAATGTAAAGCCAGTAGCCAAGGCCAGGGCCACTATCACAGCAGCCCGGCTCATGCAGGTTCGCATTGGATTCAGACAGTTGGTAAAGATACAACGGAGCCAAAAACTGATGGGCCAACATCTTTAATCCTAGCTTGCACCCGGCGGGCAAGTAAAAACACACACTGGGCTCCAAAACCCACTCACATTCAGTGGTCACAAAGCTACTGACTTATCCGAGTTTCCTAGAATCAAAGGTTTCTAGCTCATCAGACTTATTCACCTCTGTTCCCCATCTCCTTCCTTCTCCCTGCATAAACTGCACAAACTGGCTTCTCACTCAACACTCTGCCATCTTGGCTGCTTCTCCTGGCCTCCTCCACATGGCCTTTCTCTGTTCTCTGCTCTAATGATAACCTCAGGAACCAAGAGTGCAAGCTCCCGTTCTGCCCCTATTTTATAGTGTCGAAATCCAAACCTTTAATCCAATATATAAAATAGGGAAGTCTCTAATACAAAGTCACTTATCTGGGGCATGATGGGATTGTACCACCCCACATCAAAAAGGGTGAGAAAGGCTTAATCTGAAAACCAAGCCGCAGGCTACAAGGATTCTGCCTGCCTACAGCCCACAGAAACACACATTAATATCACCTGGGCAATGGCCTCCATGTGGGCAGCGCCATCTTAAAGTGAGCATAATACATTTTATCTGCCCAACAAGCAAAAATTTTAAACAAAATCCTAGCAAATCAAATACAACAATACATTAAAAAATTAATACATCATTATCAAGTGAGATTTATTCCAGGAACATAAGAATGATTCAACATACAGAAATTAATCAACATAATACACCACATCAACAAAACAATGAAGAAAACTGATAAGATCTAATCTAATCTAATAGATGCAGAAGAAGCTTTTGATAAGATATAACATCAATTTACATTTAAAACAGTTAAATGAAATAGGTATAGAAGAAAAAGAATTAACCTAATAAAGGTTATGGAAAAACATATGAAAAACCATCAGTTAATATCATACTAAGTGGAGTAAAATTGAAGTCTTTTCCACTAAAATCAGGAACAAGACAGAGTTTTCTCCTCTTTCCACTTTTATTCAACATAGTTCTGAAATTTTTATCTAGAGCAATCAGGAAAGAGATAGAAATAAAAAGCATCCATAATAGGAAAGCTAAAGTTAAAGGTGTTACTTTTTGTAGGTGAAATGATCTTGTATATATAAAACCCCAAAGACTCTATGGAAAAACTATCAGAAAAAATAAACCAATACAATAAAATCACAAAATACAAAACTAATATACAAAAGTCTTGCTTTTCTATATGCCAACAATGAAACTTCATAAAATGAACTAAAAAAATTTTCTTTCACAAATACAACAACAATAAAACCAATATACCTAGGAATAAACTTAACAAAAGAAATATATACTGAAAAATATAAAGCATAATTGAAAGAAATTAAAAAAGACACAATGAAATGGAAAAATATTCCATGTTGGAAGGAATATTAGATTTGAAGGATCAACGTAGTTAAAATGGCCACATTATCCCAAGCTATATACAAATTTAATGCAATCCCTATCAATATTGCAATGCCACTTTAAAAAAATAGAACAAAATATTACCAGGTTTTTATGGAACCATTAAAAACACTTATTAGCAAAAACAACTCTGAGAAAAAAGAATGAAGCAGGATACATCAAATTACCTGACTGCAAATTATACTATAGAGCCACAATATTCAATGCATCATGGTACTGGCAGAAAAACAGACATACAGACCAATGGAACAGTATTGAGAACCCAGACACAAAATGACATATACACACACACACACACACACACACACACACACACACACACAAATAATTTTCGACAAAGGAGCCAAAAACCCACAATGGAGAAAAAAAAGCATCTTCAATAAATGGTGTTGGAGCAATTGGAAAACCAAATGCAAAAGAATGAAACTTGACTACAATTGGACCCTCTATACAAAAATTAATTCAAAATGGATCAAAGACCTAAATAAAAGATATGAAGCAATAAATCACATAGAAGCAAACATAAGCACTAAACTCATGGATCTTGGCCGTAGACAACAATTAATGAATTTGACCCCAAAGTCAAAGAAAGTAAAGACAGCAATAAATGAATGAGATTATATCAAACTAAAATGTTTTTTAACAGCAAAAGAAACTGACAACAAAACAAATGGGGATGATATTTGCAAACAACAGCTCCGATAAGGAGTCAGTATCTAAAATATATAAAGAACTCACAAAGCTCAGCAACATACAAGCAAATAATAATAAAAAAAATGAGCAGGAAACCTGAAAGACATTTCTCCCAAGAAGACATACAAATGACCAACAAGTATCTGAAAAAATGTTCATCTTCACTAGCTATTAGAGAAATGAATATCAAAACTACAATGAGATATCACCTCATACCTGTCACATTGCCTGTTATCAACAAGATAAGTAATACCAAGTTTTAGAAAGGCTGTGAAGAAAAAGAAACCCTTATTCATTGATGGTAGGAATATAAACTAGTACAACCATTATAGAAGAAATTATGGTGGTTCCTCAAAAAATTAAGGATAGAACTACCATGTGACCCAGTAAACTCCCTGCTGAGTATCTATCCCCCAAACTCAAAAACATTGGTACTAAAGACACAGGCACCCTCATCTTCATTGCAACAATACTCAGAGTGCCTAGACATGGAAACAACCAAAGTGTTCTTTTATGGAGGATTGGATAAAAAGAAGTGGTACATATATATAATGGAATACTGCTCAACCATAAGAAATTATGACATATTGCATTAATGACAATATGGATGGATCTTGAGAATATTTTATTGAAGGAATTCGTAAATCAGAAAAAGCTAAGAAGTATGATTCCACACATTGGTGGTATATAAGACTGAAATTCATGAACATAGATAAAATTGAAGTGGTTTGCAGGGTTAGGGTACTTTTGGGGAGGTGTTGAGGGAAGGGAGTCAAGAGTGACAAATATAAGGTGAAGGAAAATGATTTGACTTTGGGTGATGGGTATACAACATAGTCAACAGTTCAAATGGTATAGAAATGTTTACCTGAAACATATGTACTCTTATTAATTAATGTCACCCCTTCAAATTTAATTTTCTAAATAAAATTTTAAAAAGTATACACACATATATAAAGTGTATACTCACATATATTAAGTATATATGTACCTAAGCTATATGCTTGTATATAAAGTATATATAATTAAATACATTTATGTATTTTTTCATCAAATATATTTTTTTCAGTTTTATTGAGATATAATTTTTAGAATGTAAATCTACTAATTTTAGCTATGGAACTTCATGAGTTCAGACAAAAGTATGCTAGAATTTATCACTATTGCAATAAAGATAATTATATATATTCCAAAGTTTTCTCCTGTCATTCTTAGTCATTTTTCTCTTCTCAGTTCAAGTCCCTTTTAACCATAGATCTGCCTTCTGCAAGTATACTTTTTCCTTAATTTTATAAATATAAAATAATACATTGGTTAGAATTTTGTGTTTGTCTTCTTTCACTTACCATATTGCTTTTGAGATTCATCCATATGGCTGCATATATCAGTAGTTCATATATACTTTCTAAGAAATGTTTGTCGTTTCCAAGATCACAAGGATTTTATCCTATATTTCCTTTAAAAATTTACAACTACCATTTTTTATATTTTTATCAGTGATACAATTCAATTTAATATCTGTATATGTCTTGAGATATACATATATAGTATATGTATATATATGTAAATGTAGATATATCTATGTCTTACAATATATGTGCACATATTTGTATAAATATCTGCATACAGATATCCAATTTTCCAGCTTTTTTATATAAATCTTTTCCCCAACTATTTTAGCATCTTTATCAAAATAAATTGACTATATATGTGTGATTGTATATCTAAAACCTTTCTTCTTTTCCAATGATCTGTACATCTATACTTATGCCAATACTACACTATTTAGATTATTGTAGGTTTTAAAGTAGGTCATAAAATCAAACAATATGAGTTCTCTTCCTTCTTTATTTTAAAACCATTTTGGTTACTCTAGATCTTTTTATTTCAACAATTATTTTCTGACTAGCTTGTCAAGTTCTACAAAAAAATAGTCAACTGGAATTTTGTTTGTTCTGTTTGAATGTATTTGTCAGTTTAAAGACAAGTAAATATTGGAAACAATCATAATGATGGAAAAGAAATAGTTAATCTCTGGTAGATGCAAAGGAATGTGAGAATAAAGTAGATTTCAGAATATACAGAGTTATATGTAAAGTAACATCTGGATGATAAGGTTCATATTCAGTGTTGATAGTGGTTTTCTTCCTTAGGCAGTCAGAAATAGTAAGGTAGGTGGATCCATTTTATACTAATGCTACAAATGTGGGTTGGAGTGTATAAGTCACAGCTATAGTACACATATTTCTATGGGTCCCATTTAAATTCTGCCTGTTTTTGAAGATATGAAACCCAGCAACATGATAAGAGCAGAGGAAATGTTCTAAACCTTGACTTGCAATCACTGTGGAATATATCTGGCTGAAGAAAAGCATTAGATTTCTTCCTCTGTTACTTTATATTGACATGGTTCATATGATACTGTAAATTTCCTTGGATCTGCAACTATTAGAAATCAGAGACGTAAAAAGCACTTTCTTAAATAGATGTATACAGAAGAGAAAGACATGTGCTATAAAGGTAGAACACAGCTAAAGCTCTGTTGAACTGAGACATATTGCCTTTGACTCTCAAAGACATGACAGATCATAGATCCTCACTGAAAGGACATAACTTATACAGGTAATCAAAAGCTGCAAGTTAAAATCATGCAAAAACAAAACTCCCAGCATTATTATGATTTTTAACCAACAGAAAGTATGGAATTCATTGGCATAACCACATTCATGTTAGAGTTGGATTTCAATCAATCTTAATGAACTAGCCTGACCAGTCAGTAGTGCAGTGGACAGAGAATAAGCCTGGGATATAGAGAACCCATGTTCAAAACCCCAAAGTCACAAGCTTGAGTGTGGGCTCACCAACTTGAAGGCAGGGTTGCTGGCTTGAGCATGGGATCATAGATATAAACCCATAATTGCTGGCTTGATCCCAGTGGTCACTGGCTGAAGTACAAGTTTGCTAGCTTGAGCCCAGGGTTGCTGGCTTAAGCAAAAAATCAATGGCTTAGCTGGAGTCCTCAGGTCAAGGCTCATATGAAAAAGCAATCAATGAACAACTAAGGTGCCACAACAAACAATTGATGCTTCTCATCTCTCTACCTTCCTGTCTGTCTGTCTCTGTCTCTCTCGCTAAAAAAATCAGATTGAACTATGAGGAAAAATTGATATTTGATGAGCTCGTCATCATTAGGGCTGGGTGGGCCACATACTGTACTTCCAGCATGTGATTTAGGCCTAACTGGTATTCTCTGCAGGACAGCCTGGGACAGAACAATGATCCAATCTGAACTCTCATCATTATAATTTTTAAAAAGGAATCATTTGGAGATACTATGCAAGTTAATATAAAGATCCAGGATATCGTTAGCCATTCACATTCTAAATGGATACCAGTGGTGCCCTTTTGTGCAATGAATCTATCTTGTTCAAAACTTCAAAGGACAAAAAAAGCAATGTTAAGATGTAGATATTTTTATTTGTTTTTTTATTTAGAAGTTAAGTTTAAGAGATGACATTAGTCCATAAGAACACATAGATTTCAGGTCTACACCTCCATAGCATTTGAACTCTTGATTGTGCTGTATCCCCATTACCCAAGGTCAAATCATTTCCCATCACCATATATTTGTCCCTCTTTACTATCCTCTCTCCACCTCCTCCCTCTAATATAATTTCATTTTTGTCTATGTCCGTGAGTCTCACTTTTATATTCCACCTATGTATGAAATCATGTAGTTCTTAGCTTTATCTGATTTACTTATTTTACTTAGAATACTATTCTCAAGGCCAAGACATAAAAACAACCAAAGTGTCCCTGGATAGAGGATTGGATAAAGAAGTTGTGGAACACATATAAAATGGAATACTACTCAGCCATAAGAAATGATGATATATTGTCATTTACAACGATTTGGATCAACCTGTTAGACATATTAAAAATAATGTTTCTCAAGTCTTATGTCTTACGAGTCTATTTAGACTGCTATAATGAAACAGTACAGAATATTTTTCACAATTCTATATAGTGGAAATTCTAAGGCCAAGGCACCAGCATGGTTATGTTCTGATGAGGACCCACCCCCAGTTTTTAGTGGATGCCTTTTTACTGTGTCCCCTATGGTAGATGGGTCATATGGAATTTTGTGGCATCTCCTTTATAAAAGCAGCAATCCCATTCAGGAGGGGTCTATCTTCATGACCTAAGAACTTACCAAAGGCCCTATATCCTATATCCTCATAGCACTACATTGGGCATTAGGATTTCAACATATAAATTGTGACAAAAAACTTTCAAAGCATAGTGTCTCAAAAATCTGTGTAACCTTCCAAATATTTGCTTGTGAGCTTCAATAAACATACAATGTCATACTATACTAACAGATTAAATGTATTTAAGTGAAGTCCATGTTTTAATGTTTAAAAAGTTTATTCTTAAAAGATACCTTAAGCCAAACAATATGATTTGAAAAAAATATTCAAAAATTATTGTTCTAGGAAGACACTGAAAGATACAATTCACCTTTCATCTGTTTTTAATATTTTTCATTCTTTCATATATATATATATTAATTTCTCTTTTTAATTTATTGGGTTAATAATCCTTCACCTTCTTTGATCTTATCTACTTTTTTCAGATTTCTCTGTCAGCTTTCCCTCTGTTCCCTTTGACCATTCTTCTGTTTCTATTTTGTTCCTCAGCTTATTGTGTTCATTAGATTCCACATATAAGTAAGATCATATGGAATTTGACCTTCTTTGACTGGCTTATTTCATGTAGCATAATAATCTCCAAGTCCAACCATACTGCTGTAAAAAGTAATATTTTCTTCTTTTAAAATTTTCATAATATTCCATTGTGTAAAGATACTACAGCTTTTTTTGTCCACTTATCCACTGATGGACACTTAGTCTGTTTCCAGATCTTGCCTATTGTAAACAATGCTGCAACAAACATGGGGGTGCATAATTTTTTTTGAATTAGTATTTTGGGATTCTTAGGATATATTATTAGAGGTGGGATAGGTAGGTCATAAAGTAGCTCTATTTTAGTTTTTTAAGAAAATGCCATACAGGTTGGTTTTTTTTATAGTGGCTGCAGGTGTCTGCATTCCCACCAGCAGTGCAGGAGGGTTCCCTTTTCTCCACACCCTTGATAGCAGTTATTATTTAATGAAGTGTTAATGAAAGTCATTCTGTAAGGTGTGAGGTGATAGCTCATTGTGGTTTTCATTTGTGTTCTCTGATGATTAGTGACATTGAGCAATTTTTCATACACCTTTTGGCCATCTGTATATCCTTTTTGTAGAAATCTCTATTCAAGTCTTTTGCCCATTTTTATTGGATTATTTTCCTGGTGTTAAGTTTTATAAGTTCTTTGTAAATTTTAGTTATTAACATACCCTTACCAGATATATCAGTGAATATGTTATCCCATAGAGTGGGTTGTCTTTTTATGTTGTTAACAGTGTCTTTTGCTGTTCAAATTTTTTTTTAGTTTGATATAGTCCCTTTTGTTTATTTTATACTTTATTTCCCTTGCCTGAGGAGATACATTGGCAAAATATTTCTACAAGAGATGTCTGATAATCTACTGCTTATGTTTTCTTCTAGGATTTTTATGGTTGTGCTTCTTAAATTTAAGTCTTTTATTTATTTTGAGTTTATTTTTAGTAAGTTTGAGGTCTAATTTTATTTTTATGCATGTATCTGTCCAATAAATTTTTTCAACACCATTTGTTAAAGAGATTGTCTTTACTCCATTGCACACTCTTGCATCATTTGTTTTGTATTAACTGACCGTAAAGGTGTGAGTTTAATTCTGGGTCTTTTGTTCTGTTCCATTGATGTGTAGGCCTATCCTAATGCCAGTACCAGGCTGCTTTGATTTCAGTGGCCTTGTAGTATAGCTTGATATCAGGAAATGTGATACCTCTCACTTTGTTTTTTATTTTCAAGATTGCTGAGACTATTCAGTTTCTTTTTTGGTTCCAGATATATATTTGGAATATTGGTCCTAGATCTTTGAAATATGCCATTGGTATTTTAATAGGATTTGCATCAAATCTATAGATTGTTCTGGGGAGTATAGATATTTTAATGATATTTATTCTTTTTATCCATAAACTTAGTATATGCTTCACTTGTTTGTATTTTACTTAAATTCTTTTTTCAAAGTCTTATAATTTTACAAGTATAAGTCTTCTATCTACTTAGTTAAACTTATTATTAGGTACTTTATTTTTCAGTTGTTGCAATAGTTAATGTATTATTTTCTTAATTTCTCATTTTGAGAGTTTATTATTGTGTATAAAAAATGCCACACATTTATGAATATTAATTTTACACTTAGAGACATTGTCAAATTAATTTATCAGGTCTGGTAGTTTTTTGGCGGACTTCAGATAATTCTTAGCCTTCATTTAGTTTATGTGATAAATAATATTTATTGATTTCTGAACATTGTACCAGCCTTGCCTCCCTAGAATAGATGCCACTTGATTATGATATAAGATCTTTTTAATATATTGAATATTTCTGAATCCAGTTTGCTATTAATTTTTTTGAAAATTTTAGCATCTTTATTCATCAGAGATGTTGACTTATAGTTTTCTATCTTTGTAGTGTATAATCTGGTTTTGGAATTAGGAAAATTCATGCTTCATAAAATGAGCTCGGAAGTCTTCTCTTTAATTTTTGGAACAGTTTCGCAAGGATAGGGGTTAGTTCTTTTTTGAAGGTTTGAAACAACTTCTTGCGAAGTCATTGCATTGAATACAGATATTTGCTGAGAGTTTTGTTGTAATTGGTCTGCTTAGGATTTGTGATTTCTCTAGATCCAGTTTTGGAAAATTCTGTTTCTTTTTTATATAAATTTTTATTAATTTTAATGGGGTGACATTAATAAATCAGGGTACATATATTCAAAGAAAACATCTCCAGGTTATCTTGTCATTCAATTATGTTGCATACCCATCACCCAAAGTCAAATTGTCCTCTATCTGGTTTTCTTTGTGCCCCTCCCCACTCCCTTTTTCCTCCCTCTCCTCCCTCCCCGCCCTGGTAACCACCACACTCTTGTCCATGTCTTTGAGTCTCATTTTTATGTCCCACCTATGTATGAAATCATGCAGTTCTTAGTTTTTTCTGATTTACTTATTTCACTCCGTATAACGTTATCAAGATCCATCCATTTTGTTGTAAATGATCCGATGTCATTATTTCTTATGGTTGAGTAGTATACCATAGTCATCTATTGAAGGGCTTTTTGGTTGTTTCCATGTTTTGGCCACTGTGAACAATGCTGCAATGAACATGGGGCTGCATGTGTTTTTATGTACCAATGTTTTTTAGTTTGGGGGGTATATACCCAGTAGAGGGATTGCTGGATCATATGGTAGTTCTATTTTTAGTTTTTTGAGGAACAACCATACTTTCTTTCATTCCCACCAACAGTGGATGAGGGTTTCTTTTTCTACACAGCCTCTCCAACACTTCCTATTAACTGTCTTGTTGATAATAGCTAATCTAACAAGTGTAAGGTGGTATCTCACTGCAGTTTTGATTTGCATTTCTCTAATAACTAATGAAGTTGAGAATCTTTTCATATATCTGTTGGCCATTTGTATTTCTTCCTGGAAGAAGTGTCTGTTCATGTCTGCTTCCCATTTTTTAATTGGATTGTTTGTTTGTTTGTTGAGTTTTATGAGTTCTTTTTATATTTTGGATAGTAAGCCCTTATCTGAGCTGTTGTTTGAAATATTTCCCATTTAGTTAGCTGTCTGTTTATTTTGTTGTCAGTTTCTCTTGACGTGCAAAAACTTCTTACTCTGATGTGGTCACATTCATTTATCTTTGCCTTCACTTCTCTTGCCTTTGGAGTCAAATTCATAAAATGCTCTTTAAAACCAAGGTCCATGAATTTAGTAGCTATATTTTCTTCTATGTACATTATTGTTCCAGGTCTTATATTTAGGTCTTTGATCCATTTTGAATTAATTTTAATACAAAGGGACAAACTGTTGTCAAGTTTCATTATTTTGCATGTGGCATTCCAGTTTTCCCAGCACCACTTGTTGAAGAGTCTTTCTTTTCTCTATTGTGTGTTGTTGGTCCCTTTATCGAAAATGATTTGACCATATATATGTGGTTTTATTTCTAGACTTTCTATTCTGTTACATTGGTCTAAGTGTCTAATTTTCTGCAAATACCATACTATTTTGATTGTCGTGGCTCTATAATATAATTTGAAGTCAGGTATTGTAATGCCCCCAGCTTTTCTCTTTTTCCTTAGGATTGCTTTGGCTATTCAGGGTTTTTTATACTTCCATATAAATCTGATAATTTTTTGTTCCATTTCTTTAGAAAATGTCATTGCAAATTTGATGGGAATTGCATTAAAGTTGTATATTGCTTTGGGTAATATGGTCATTTTGATTATATTTATTCTTCTTATCCAAGAACAAGAAATATTTTTCTATTTCATTGTATCTTTTTTGAATTCCCTTAGCAATGTTTTGTAGTTTTCATTATATAGGTCCTTAATGTTCTTTGTCATGTTTATTCCTTGGTATTTTTTTGTTGTTGTTGTTGTTGTTGTAACCGCAAAGGTGATTATTTTCTTGCGTTTGTTTTCTAATGTTTTGTTGTTTGCCTATAGAAAGGCTATGGACTTTTGTATACTAACTTTGTATCCTGCGACCTTACTGTATTGGCTTATTGATTCTAGTAATCTTTTTGTGGAGTCTTTGGGGTTTTCAATGTACAGGATCATATCTACAAAAAGTGAAACCTTTAATTCTTCTTTTCCAATATGGATGCTTTTTATTTCTTTATCTTGTCTGATTGTTTGGGCCAGAACTTCTAGCACCACATTAAATAAGAGTGGAGAGAGTGGACAACCCTGTCTTGTTTATGATTTAAGGGGGAAAGTCCTCAGTTTTATGCCATTTATTTATTTATTTATTTTTTTAATAAATTTTTATTAATGGTAATGGGATGACATTGATAAATCAGGGTACATATATTCAAAGAAAACATGTCTAGGTTATTTTGTCATCAAATTATGTTGCAAACCCCTCGCCCAAAGTCAGATTGTCCTCTGTCACCCTCTATCTAGTTCTCTGTGCCCCTCCCCCTCCCCCTATCTCTCTCCCTCCCTCCCTCCCATGTCCTCCCTCCCCCCCCCACCCTTGGTAACCACCACACTCTTGTCCATGTCTCTTAGTCTCATTTTTATGTTCCACCAATGTATGGAATCATGTAGTTCTTGTTTTTTTCTGATTTACTTATTTCACTCCTTATAATGTTATCAAGATCCCACCATTTTGCTGTAAATGATCTGATGTCATCATTTCTTATGGCTGAGTAGTATTCCATAGTGTATATGTGCCACATCTTCTTTATCCAGTCTTCTATTGAAGGGCTTTTTGGTTGTTTCCATGTCTTGGCCACTGTGAACAGTGCTGCAATGAACATGGGGCTACATGTGTCTTCACGTATCAATGTTTCTGAGGTTTTGGGGTATACACCCAGTAGAGGGATTGCTGGGTCATAAGGTAGTTCTATTTGCAGTTTTTTGAGGAACCACCATACTTTCCTCCATAATGGTTGTACTACTTTACAGTCCCACTAACAGTGAATGAGGGTTCCTTTTTCTCCACAGCCTCTCCAACATTTGCTATTACCCGTCTTGTTGATAATAGCTAATCTAACAGGAGTGAGGTGGTATCTCATTGTAGTTTTGATTTGCATTTCTCTAATAACTAATGAAGCTGAGCATCTTTTCATATATCTGTTGGCCATTTGTATCTCTTCCTGGGAGAAGTGTCTGTTCATGTCCTCTTCCCATTTTTTTATTGGATTGTTTGTTTGTTTGTTGTTGAGTTTTATGAGTTCTTTGTAAATTTTGGATATTAGGCCCTTATCTGAGCTGTCGTTTGAAAATATCAGTTCCCATTTAGTTGGATGTCTGTTTATTTTGATATCAGTTTCTCTTGCTGAGCAAAAACTTTTAATTCTGATGTAGTCCCATTCATTTATCTTTGCCTTCACTTCTCTTGCCATTGGAGTCAAGTTCAGAAAATGTTCTTTAAAACCCAGGTCCATGATTTTAGTACCTATGTCTTCTTCTATGTACTTTATTGTTTCAGGTCTTATATTTAGGTCTTTGATCCATTTTGAATTAATTTTAGTACACGGGGACAGGCTGTAGTCGAGTTTCATTCTTTTGCATGTGGCTTTGCAGTTTTCCCAACACCATTTGTTGAAGAGGCTTTCTTTTCTCCATTGTGTGTTGTTGGCCCCTTTATCAAAGATTATTTGACCATATATATGTGGTTTTATTTCTGGGCTTTCTATTCTGTTCCATTGGTCTGAGTGTCTATTTTTTTGCCAATACCATGCTGTTTTGATTATCGTGGCCCTATAATATAGTTTAAAGTCAGGTATTGTAATGCCCCCAGCTTCATTCTTTTTCCTTAGGATTGTTTTGGCTATTCGGGGCTTTTTATAGTTCCATATAAATCTGATGATTTTTTGTTCCATTTCTTTAAAAAATCTCATAGGGATTTTGATGGGAATTGCATTAAATTTGTATATTGCTTTGGGTAATATGGCCATTTTGATTATATTTATTCTTCCTATCCAAGAACAAGGAATATTTTTCCATCTCATTGTATCTTTTTCGATTTCCCTTAACAATGCTTTGTAATTTTCATTATATAGGTCCTTTACGTTCTTTGTTATGTTTATTCCTAGGTATTTTATTTTTTTTGTTGCAATCGTGAAGGGGATTATTTTTTTGAGTTCGTTTTCTAATATTTCATTGTTGGCATATAGAAAGGCTATGGACTTTTGTATGTTAATTTTGTATCCTGCGACCTTACTGTATTGGTTTATTGTTTCTAATAATCTTTTTGTGGAGTTCTTCGGGTTTTCGATGTATAGGATCATATCATCAGCAAAAAGTGATAGCTTTACTTCTTCTTTTCCGATATGGATGCCTTTTATTTCTTTGTCTTGTCTGATTGCTCTGGCCAGAACTTCTAGCACCACGTTGAATAAGAGTGGAGAGAGTGGACAACCCTGTCTTGTTCCTGATTTAAGGTAGAAAGTCCTCAGTTTTATGCCGTTTAATAGGATGTTGGCTGATGGTTTATCATATATGGCCTTTATCATGTTGAGATATTTTCCTTCTATACCCATTTTGTTGAGAGTCTTAAACATAAAATTGTGTTGTATTTTATCAAAAGCCTTTTCTGCATCTATTGATAAGATCATGTGGTTTTTGTTCTTTGTTTTGTTGATATGGTGTATTACGTTAACCGTTTTTGCGTATGTTGAACCATCCTTGAGATTCTGGGATGAATCCCACTTGATCATGATGTATTATTTTTTTAATATGTTGTTGTATTCGGTTTGCCAGTATTTTGTTTAGTATTTTGGCATCTGTATTCATTAGAGATATTGGTCTGTAGTTTTCTTTCTTTGTGCCATCCTTGCCAGGTTTTGGTATGAGGGTTATGTTGGCCTCATAAAATGTGTTTGGAAGTATTGCTTCTTCTTCAATTTTTTGGAAGACTTTGAGTAGAATAGGAACCAAGTCTTCTTTGAATGTTTGATAGAATTCACTAGTATAACCGTCTGGGCCTGGACTTTTATTTTTGGGGAGATTTTTAATAGTTTTTTCTATTTCCTCCCTGCTGATTGGTCTGTTTAGGCTTTCTGTTTCTTCATGACTCAGTCTAGGAAGGTTGTGTTGTTCTAGGAATTTATCCATTTCTTCTAGATTGTTGTATTTGGTGGCATATAATTTTTCATAGTATTCTACAATAATTCTTTGTATATCTATGATGTCTGTGGTGATCTCTCCTCTTTCATTTTGGATTTTATTTATTTGAGTCCTGTGTCTTTTTTCCTTGGTGAGTCTTGCCAAGGGTTTGTCACTTTTGTTGATCTTTTCAAAGAACCAGCTCCTTGTTTTATTGATTTTTTCTATAGTTTTTCTGTTCTCTATTTCATTTATTTCTGCTCTGATTTTTATTATCTCCTTTCTTCGGCTGGTTTTGGGTTGTCTTTGTTCTTCTTTTTCTAGTTCCTTAAGGTGTGAGTTTTATGCCATTTAATATTATGTTAGCTGATGGTTTATCATATATGGCCTTTATCATGTTGAGATATTTTTCTTCTATACCCATTTTGTTGAATATTTAAAACAAAATTGTGTTGTATTTTATTGAATTCCTTTTCTGCATCTATTGATAGGATCATGTGGTTTTTGGTTTTTGTTTTGTTGATATAGTGCATTATGTTACCTGTTTTATGTATGTTGAACAATCCTTGAGATTCTGAAATGAATCTCACTCGATTATGATGTATTTTTTAAAAATATGTTGTATTCGATTTGCTAATATTTTCTTTAGTATTTTAGCATCTGTGTTCATTAGAGATATTGGTCTGTAGTTTTCTTTTTTTGTGCCATCCTTGGCAGGTTTTGGTATGAAGGTTATGTTGGCCTCATAAAATGTGTTTAGAAGTATTGCATCTTCTTCAATATTTTGAAGACTGAGTAGAATAGGACCAAGTCTTCCTTGAATGTTTGATAGAATTCACTAGTATAGCCGTCTGGACCTGGACTTTTATTTTTGGGGAGGTTTTAGATAGTTTTAGAAGTTAAGTGGTTCACTTGGGCTCTCTCTTGTTTGTTCATATAGGCCTGAAATTATATGAACTTCCCTCTTATCACTGCTTTTCTGCATCCCAGAGATTCTGATATGTCATATTGTCATTTTTATTTGTCAGTATATATATTTTGGTCTTTGCGCTTATTTTTTCTTTGGCCCACTCATTTTTTAAAAGTATGTTGTTTAGTTTCCTCATTTTTATGGTTTTTTTTTACCTCTTTTTTGCAGTTGAATTCTAGTTTCAAGGCTTTATGATCAGAAAATATGCTTCGTATAATTTCAATTTTTCTGAATTTGCTAATTTTATTTTTGTTGCCCAACATATGGTCAATTCTTGAAAATGTTCCATGTACAGTAGAGAAAAATGTGTACTCTGTCACTTAAGTTTTCTGTAAATGTCTATCATATCCAATTGCTCTAGTGTTTCATTTAAGGCCAATATTTCTTTATTGATTTTGTGTTTGGATGAACAATCTAGAGCCGTCAGTGGTATACTGAGGTTTTCAAGTATTACTGTATTTTTGTCAGTTTTTGTTTTTTGGTCAGTCATTAGCTGTCTTATATATTTTGGTGATCCTTGGTTTGGTGCATATATATTAAGAATTGTTATGTCTTTTTGATTCAGTGTCCTCTTAATCAATGTGAAATGACCATTTTTGTCTCTGATTACTTTTGCTGTCTTGTCAGCATTGTTAGATATGAGTATTGCTACAACTTCTTTTTTGGGGATGTTATTTGCATGAAGTGGTGTTTTCTAGCCTTTCACTTTGAATTCATTTCTATCCTTGTTGCTTAGACGTGTTTCTTGTAGGCAGCATACAGTTGGATTTTCTTTTCTAATCCATTCTGCTACTCTGTGTCTTTTCATTGGTGAGTTTAATCTGTTTACATTTAGCGTAATTATTGACACTTGAGAGTTCCCTATTGCCATTTTATATATTGCTTTCTGTTAAATTGTATCTTGTTTGATTCTTCTCTTTTGTTTTTCTATCATTTGTTTTTGTTTGGTTATAATCCATACTTCTTTCCTCTGTTACTACCTTTTTTAAGTGATGTGCATCTGTGGTGTTTTTTTCAGGGGTGGTTTCCATTAAGTAATAAAACAGGTACCTACTATGTTCATTGTAGTAAACTATCTTATGAGTGCTTCTGCACTCCTTCATTCTTTGCTACTGTCAATCCCCATCTTCTCCCTTTTTTTTCTGTTTTTGTTGTCACAGTTTAAATTTGGTTTTATTGTGTTCTTGGTGGAGCTATTACTTATGATTTTGTTTTTTTTATATATATCTCACTGAAAAAACCCCTTTGGTATTTCCTTAAGTGGGGGTTTTCTGATGATAAATTCCCTCATCTTTTCTGTATCTGCGAATGTTTTCATTTCTCCTTCATATTTGAAGGATAGTTTTGATGGGTATTGTATTCTTGACTGGAAATTCCTCTCTTTCAGAACTTTAAATATTGGGGTCCACTCTCTTCTAGCTTGTATAGTTTCTGCTGAGAAATCCAATGATAATCTAATAGGCCTTCCTTTATATGTTGTATTCTTCTTTTCCCTGGCTGCCTTGAGATTTTTTTCTTCATTGTTGGTTTGTGCCAATTTTATTATTATATGCCTTGGAGTAGGTGTGTTGGGGATAAGATAACTCAGTGTTCCATTTGCTTCTTGAATTTGAAACTTTAGTTCTTTCCACAGGCTTGGGAAGTTCTCATCTATTATTTCTTTAAATATGTTCTCCATTACATTTTCTCTCTCTTCTCCTTCTGATATACCTATTATTCTTACGTTACTTCTTTTGATAGAGTCAGACAATCCTTGTAGAGCTTTCCAATTTTTTTAAATTCTTGAGTCTCTTCTTTGCTCTGTTTTGTCTCAAGTTGCTTGTCTTCTATGTCATTAATCCTCTCTTTTATCTGGCTTATTCTATTAGCTAAACTTGTTATCTTGTTTTTCAGTTCATGAATTGAGTTTTTCATCTGTTTGATTTGTTTTCATAGTTTCAATTCCCTTGATAATATATTCTTTGTGTTCATTGAGTTGTTTTCTGAGCTCCCTAAATTGCCTTTGTGTTTTCTTGTATATCTGAGTATTTTTAGAATTTCTATTTTAAATTCTCTGTCATTTAACTCCAAGAATTTCCAATATGTTAAATTTTTTTTCTATAGATTTTTTCCTCATCTATCTGTGCTATATCTCTGTCTTTTGAATCCATGATATTTGATTTCCTTTTCCTTAATGGCATCTGAGGGTTGTTTTGTTAATACCACTAATGAGAATTAATAAAGAATGAAAAGTAAAAAACAATGGACAATAAAAATAATTAAAGAATTATTTCCTTTTATTTCTTTTTTATTTTCTTCTTTAAGAAAATACCTTGAAAAACTGAGAATGATATTGTGCTAAATGGAACAAAAACTACCTATAATGGAGGAACTGAGTTGAGGAGAAGTGATAAAGGTGAAAAAAGGAGGTAAGGACACAAAAAGGAAAATATTTGGATCAAGAATAAAATAATTTGCTTGTAAATGATGGTTGACTGAGAGATATAGTGAAAGGGATAAGAGGGAAATAAGAAAAAGAGAAATATACTATTGTATTAAGTGGAACAAAAACTACATAAAATGGAGAGCTGGTGTTGGTAGGAATGCTAATGAGTTAAAAAGCAAAGTAAAAAGCCCACAAAATGCCACAAAGAAAAAATTTGAATCCAAAATAAAATAATTTGTGAGTGAGGATTGAATGAGAGAAAAGGTAAAGGAGAAAAGAAGAAACTAAGAGAGAGGGAGAAAAAAAAAGGACAGAGTTAAGGGTTTTGGAGTGTAACCCTCATAGAGAGAAAGAAAAAATAAAATAAAATAAATGGGAATTGTAACACTTAAGGGTAATGTAGTTCAAGATGAAGACAAAAGAATAAGATGAGCAGAGAATAAAAGGACCAAGGTGGAAGAGGAAAAAAAAATAAAGATAAAAAGATGAAAGAAACAAAAAAAATTGGAAGAAGTTATAAAGACTGTTAAAGACTGCGGATTTTTCTTGATTGTGAGAGGTTCTCTTTTTCCTTTTTCTTTGTTCTCTCTCTTCTTGGTCAGTGGCTCTATGCCCCAGGCTCTGCCCCTGTGTCACACTTAGGTAGAGATTTGCAGTTGATTTATCTCTATGTCGATGTCATATACTAAGCCTCAGTCTTGTTGGTAGTCAGGGCTTGTTAGCATTTGTAGGCTCCAACAATGGGAGATTCTGTTTCCCTGGAGCCTCTCTCCTAGTCTTTCTATCCTGAATTAGCAGCCTGATGATGCAGCTATGAGGTTGCCGTTGCCACTGCCTGAAGATTAAGAGACTCGAAGAGCTGGCAGTTCCCCACTCTATGTCCACTCAGCGCAGGGTTCTGTGTAAGGCTCTGTCAGTCAGAGCCGCCAGCATAATTAGGCAGGGCTGGGAGCCAATTGCTCTCAAGGTGTCTTTCTATGGGCCTCCAGATGTGTCCAGTATGCCTCAGCACTCTGTGGGACCACTCTCCCCAGGATTTTTGCACTTTGTAACCTGTTTTGGCTGGAAAGATGCCCTAGTCTCTGCCTGCAGAACAGGAGGTCTTAAAAGCTGCCAAGTCCCTCTTTTTAGTACACAGCCCTGAGAATGAAAGCTCTGCCAATCAGAGCCACCAGCTTAAGCAAGTAGGTGTGCGTGTTGAGTTCTGTTCAGTTCCCCAGATATATCTAGTTAAATTTGCCTTACTATTGTTTTCTGCAGGCTTCTTCCTTGTTAAAAAGCCTACAGCCTATCCTGTCTAACTTCTGCAGGGTTCTCTGAGGTTTGTTCCATAGAAATGTGTTCTTTCCCCTCTATTGGCTGACAGAAAGTTGCCCCCACCCCTACGTGCAGAGCAAGAAAATATCATGTAAAAAATACCACGTCTCGCTGATCTGAGAGAGACCTTGTCAACTAGAACCACGTAAGCCAGTTGGGCAGTGAGTAGACTGTGGGTTTAGCTAATTGCAACAATTGGATCCACAGATCTACTCCAGAGACCGTCTGCAAGCTGCCTGTGCTCCCCTCCCCCTAGTGCTTCTGTATTTTTTTCTTCCCCAGGACGTTAGCCTGAATGGCTGGGTGAGGTTCCCCACACGTCCAAAGAAGTCTGGGCATAGGGGAGTTTGCTTTTGCACACTCCCCACACGTTGTTGTTGGGGGAGCAAGGGCCACACCAAGACTCTGGTCGCAGCCCACACAGACCCTGCCCTTCTGTCCAGGAATGTGGACACCCATGCCCAGGGCGCTAGGAGGAACCTCTCGCACACTGTCTGTGCTCACAACTAAGATATTGAGGGTAATGGTGGCCACCGCTCGCCCGCCTTTGCTGGAGTCCAGCACCGGCGTTAGCTTGGGTGGGCTGAGTCACCGGGGGCACACTCTTTCTTTGGCTTGAACGCCTCTGCCCCAGTCCAGCTCTTTTCATGCCCCCAGCCCCCACTCTCTCTCAGTTCTAAGTGAAAGCAGCTCTTGCTCAGGTTAGTGAGGAAGGCGGACCACGTGTCCTGTTCTCTGTCTTACTTCCTTCAGGGTTGATTATATATTTACCCAACTTTTCGCCCAATCATACCTTTTTGTTCAGTGTGTGGGACTTCCAGACTCTCCAGGGATAGATTTTTCTGTCTCTGATTGTAGGACTTGTTGAAATTTTGGGGAAAGGTATCGGGAGCACTCCTCATGGCACCATTTATCTGACGTCACTCCAGTTTTTTACTAGCAAAAGTCTATGTTTCTAAGAATTTATCCATTTCCTCCAGATTGTCTAATTTTTTGATATATAGTACTTCATGGTATTTTAAAATATTTTGTATTTCTCTGAGGTCAGATGTTACTTCTCTTATTTCATTTTTAATTTTATTTATTTGGGTCATCTCTTTTTTTCTTGATGAGACTAGTTAACAGCATGTTAATCTTGTTTACCTTTTCAAAGAATCAGCTCTTTGTTTTATTTGTTTTTCTTTTTTTAGCTTCTACGTCATTTATTTCCATGCTGGTCTTTATTATTTCCTTCCTTCTACTTCTGGGCTTTTTTCCCCTAGTTCTTTCAGATGAAGTGTTAAGTAATTTATTTTATTTTTTCCAGCTTATTGAGGTATGCCTATTCTGTTATGAATGTCCTTCTTAAGACTGCTTTTGCTGTGTCTTATAGACTTTGTGTTTACCTATGTACATTTTCTTTTTTTTTCTTTTTGAAAATTTTTCTGAAGTTGGAAATGGGGAGGCAGTCAGACAGACTCCCACATGTGCCTGACCGGGATCCACCTGGTATGCCCACAAGGGGGCGATGCTCTGCCCATCTGGGGCTTCACTCTGTTGCAATCAGAGCCATTCTAGCACCTGAGGCAGAGGCCACAGAGCCATCCTCAGCACCCGGGCCAACTTTGCTCCAATGGGGCCTTGGCTGTGGGAGGGGAAGACAGAGACAGAGAAGAGAGGAAAAGGGGTGGAGAAGCAGATGGGCGCTTCTCCTGTGTGCTCTGGCCAGGAATCAAACCCAGGACTCCTGCATGCCAGGCCGATGCTTTATCACTGAGCCAACCAGCCAGGGCCATTTTCATTTTTTAAGGATATTTTTATTTCTTCCTTGTTTCCATTGATAACCCATTTGATATATAATAACATGCCAGTTAGCCTTCAAGTGTTTGAATGTTTTTAAAGTTTTCTACTGTTTATTTCTAGTTTTATGCCATTGTGATCAGAGAAGATGCTTGATAAGATTTCAGTCTTCTTAAATTTGTTGAGCCTTGATTTGTGTTCTTGATTTGTGGTTTATTTTTAGAGAATGTAACATGTACACTTAAAAAATGTATATTCTACCTGGCTTGTTATGGCACAGTGAATACAGCATTGACCTGGAATTCTGAGGTTGCCAGTTTGAAGCCCTTGACTTGCCTGTGTGGACAAGGCCCACTGGGAGTGAGGACAAGAGAGCCGTAGAGACTCAACTCCGGGGACCAGGTTCAGTGATGCAAATCCGCTTTATTCAGGAAGCAAGCTGGCTTATATACACAGGTTCAGCCTATAGGGTTTTACAGAGTGTTCTTCAAAGCCAATGGCCAAAAAGATCAAGGAGCTGCCTGGTTGGCACTGAGTCACTTCCTTATAGTGGGCAAGCTCCCTCCTGGGTGAGCCTAGGAGGGTTTCAGGTGCTAGAGTGTTCTCACAGCATTGCATCAGCCACAGCTGCTAGGAACGTGCTCTGTGCTCTACTTACATGCCTGGTCAAGGCATATATGGGAGCTGATGCTCCTGCTCTTCCTTCTTCTCTCTCCTCTTTCTCTCTCTCTCTCTCTCTCTCTCTCTCTCTCTTCTCTTTAAAATGAATAAAATTTTAAAAATGTATATTCTGCTATTTGGGGGTGAAATGTTCTGAAAATATAAATTAAATCTGTTTGATCTGGAGTGTCTTTTAAGGCCACTGTTTCTTTGTTAATTTTCTGCCTGGATGATCTATCCATTGTGTCAGTGGGGTATTTAAATCTATTACTATTACTGTATTGCTGTCAGTCTCTCCCTTTATGTCCATCAAAATCTGCTTTATAAATTTTGGTGTCTTATATTAGGTGCATAAATATTTACAGTGATTTTATCTTCTTGTTGAATTGTTCCATTTATCATTATGTAGCAACTTACTTTATTACTACAGCCTTTGATTTAAATATTATTTTGTCATATAAAAATATTGATACTCCAGCATTTCTTTTAATTCCATTTGCATGGAGATATATATTTTCAGTTTCAGTCTACTTATATCTTTTGTTTTTAATTGGGTGTCTGGTAGACAATGTATATGTGGGTCATGTTTGTTTTTTTTTATCTATTCTGTTACCCTATGTCCTTTGATGTCCATTTACATTTAAAGTTATTATTGTTATGTACTTATTCATTGTCATTTTAGTTCTTAAACCTAATACCCTCTTTCTCTCAATTTCTTCTTTCCTTTCCTCTTATAGTAAGCTTACCATCATATCTTGCAATACTCATTGGTAGTCATAAATTTTGTTAGCCTTTTTTTGTGTGTGTCTGAAAAAATCTTTATTTCTCCTTCAATTATAAATGATAGCTTTACTGGATTGTCTTGGTTGTAGGTTTTTGTTTTGCATCACTTTAATATTTCTTCTTAATCCCTTCTGACCTGAAGTATTTCTATTGAGAAGTGAGATGACAGCTTTATGGGGGCTTCTTTGTATATACTTAATTCTTTTCTTATTGCAGGTTTTAGTATTCGTTCTTTCTCTCTTATCTTTGGCATTTTAATTATGATGTGTCTTGATGTGGGCTTCTTTGGGTTCATCCTTAATAGGATTCTCCATGCTTCTTGAACTTGTCCAACTTTTTCCTTGATCAGTTTAGGGGAGATTTTAGCTATGATGTCTTTAAACAGGTTTTCTATCCCCTGTTTATTCTCTTCTCTTCCAGGAACCCTTATGATGCAGATGTTGTTTTTCTTCACTTTATCACAGAGGTTTCTTAAAATTTCCTCATTCTTCTTGATCCTCTTCTTTTGGCTGGTTTGCATCTGTGCTTATGTTTATTTTGTTGGCTAAATTATTGTTTGAATCTTTCACTTTTTCCAATCTGCAGTTGATTTTTGCTAGTGCAGTCTTCATTTCAAATATTGTATTTACCTTTATTGACTAGTTCTTTTTAATGGTTTCAATGTTCTTTTTAATGCTTACTATCTCTTTGTTTAAGTTCTCACTGAGATAATCCATTCTTACTCTAAGATTCTTGAGCATTCTAATAATTATTTTTAAACTCTGCATCTGGTAGTTTGGTTACTTTCATTTCATTTAATTCTTTTTCTGGGGTTTATCTTGTTGATTCATTTGGAGCATATTGCCTTGTTTTCCTATCTTGTCTGTGTATTGGGTAACTTCATTCTGATCCACAAATTTGTGATTTCTTTATGAAGAAGTCAAGCTCAGTGATTGTAACCTCCAGGCCACTTAAATTCCTTGCTCTAGGAATGTTTCTTGAGGCTTTATATTATCCTCCTGCTGTATGTGTGTCTTGAATGCTCTTTGCCTTCTTTTTGGTGGAGTTAACAGTTCATGCTGGCTAGCTCTAAGGGTTAATTTTGATCACCTGTATTTTATGCTGTGCAGTATTTGTTCCTTGTGGTGTAGTTATTCTCAGCAGAGTCTGGTACCTGTTGAACTTCCTCTTTGGGTGTGCTGCTTGTGTGGCTAGCTGGATCTAATAGTTCTTGTGTGGCCTGCAATCTACTGTTGTTTGTGTTGGTTCTAGGTTTTCTAAGGTGGGGTTCTGGTACAGGTTGTTTGCAGATGTTTTTCTAACCCACTGTGAGCTATCTGTAGCTACCACTCTGTTCACTCTTTTGTCTGTGTTTTCTGTGCCTTGTTGTGTGTGGCAGGGGCCAATCTTTGTATAAGAATTGACTTCCTCATGCTTAGAGCTGACAACAAGTTCCATAAGTTTTGCCTTCACTTTTCAGCTGCTTCACCTCCTCTTGTAGCTGTCTCATCTTCCTGAAGAATCTTCTGTGTAAAGAATGTAAAGTGGGCTCAGAATGTCCTCACTTCATCAACATCTCCATAGGTTGCAAGGTTGGTGGGTTAGAGCAAGTGAAGTCAGGAGGGCAACATTCATGGGAACCCCTATATGAGTGGTCTTCTACTTCAGATCATGGTGCAAGTTAAAGTAGCCCTTACTTCAGTTCCTAATCCCTCATTTTTTGCTGGATACTTCTATTTTTCCCAGAGAGGTGAAAGGTAGGTTCAGGTTGGATTAGACTAACAGTTTTCTCTGGAGAAGTTCTTTTAGCTAAGTAGCCCCTATTTTCGCCTGATCAGGTGGTGGCACAGTGTATAGACTGGGATGTGCAGGACCCAGTTTTGAAACCCTAAGGTTGCCAGCTTGAGCATGGGCTCATCTGGTTTGAGCAAGGCTCACCAGCTTGAGCCCAAAGTCACTGGCTTAAGCAAGGGGTCACTCAGTCTGCTGTAGCCCCCTGGTCAAGGCACATATGAGATAGCAATCAATAAACAGCTATGGTGCTGCAACAAAAAATTGATGCTTCTCTTTCTCCCTTTTGATCTGTCTGTCCCTATTTGTCCCTCTCTCTGTCTCTGTCATAAGTAGCCTCTCTTCTTAGGGAAGAAGATTGCAAAATTCTTCCACTGGTCTTGTTAGGTACCCTTCACAGAGAAAGTGGCTAAACCCCTTGGCCGGTTGCAACAATAGGCAACAAGAAACTCACACTTCAACTGTCAGAGTTCTAAGGTTTTCACCCTTCATCTTGTGAAAGTTAGCCCAGCATGTCAGGGTATTTGGGACATGGGCTTTTTTACTAGGAAGTTCTTCCTTGGCCAATGCCTGTGAGCTGCTGTGCAGGTGCTGACCACAGAAAGAAAAATTTTCTTCAGCTAGATTTGGTGCCTGGCAATCTCTCCCTGTGGATATGCTATAGTGATGCTAGCTGCATCCTTTTCTGATGTCTTTATCTGGCCACTGGGTGTGTTGGATCTGGGCCTCTTAGGAGGGATCCTGACCATTTTTAGAACTATAAGCAATCCAGTGTCTGTGGCTGGCTCTGCTGTGCCAAGCTTTAAACCTATGCTGGCTTTAACTAGCTCTGGTTCTGGGGGCAAGTCAACAAAACCCACAAGGTTCTCTGAGATTTGCTTCTTGGTGCCTATCTGCTTGGCTGTTTGCTAAGCTCCAGGTCTCTAAATATTGGTCTGTCTTGAACTTTTTTACAGACTTTAAGTAGTACCCACTTTAGTGGGTACTAGGAGTCTGTTTTGTGTGGTGGCTGAAACTCAGAGATTTGGTCTGCCAACAGTTTGGTCAGTTTTGTTGAATTTCCCATGAGCCAAAAACATAAGTCATATTCTCATATTCTCAGAACAGTGTATATGTGTGTCTGTGGGGGAGAGTGTTCTGCCTCAATGCCAAACATCTGAGTCAGTGTCACCCTCTGAGTCTTTTCAGCCCCCTTGCTTTTTGTCCAAAGCTGCTTATTTCTCATCAGGGCCCAATCTCCATAGGAGGAGCAATAGAGATTTCTGAGGGTGGGGAAATTGCTTTTACTCAGAGTGGTGTTGTAGGAAGGGATTGCTCCACCCAAGAAAGATAGTGATTGTGGCATTGGAGAATAATTCATCATAGGATCCTGGTGGATTGTACACCACTATGTCTCACCCTGAACCTGGCAATCTCCCACTATATTCTACTGACTCTAGTACACTCAGCTTTCCTCTGCTGGGGCTCAGGGTAAGTGGTTGTGAGTGATATTTTCTATGTTTGCACTTTAGGACAGTGTCTGAGTCACTAAAAACTCTTATCTTTTCCTAGCAGACAGAAATCTAGTCTCTTTTTACCACCAAATGCTATGTGGGCCCCTCTTCTAAGCTCTAGCCATCTAGGCTGGAAAGCCTGACCTTGCGTTTAGGACCCACACTGCTCAAGTCAAACTCCCCCTGCAGGTGAGATATTCCTGGAGACCTTCAGCCACAGCTTACTCTTGGGAGCTGAACAGCCCCTTTTATGTCTTTGTTTTTCTTACCAGTCCTTATGTGGCTTCTTTTGTTAATCCTTGGTTGTAGACTCCTCTTTATTTAGTCCTGAGTTAGTTTTTCAGAATGATTGTTTTTAAAATTAGTTTTAACTTCAATTTGCTCCTGGCAGGAGGTGAGTAGAATGTCTTTCTGATTACTCTGTTGCTATTTGTTCCCTCATTTATTATTTCATGATAAAATTTATGGTTAAAATCATTAAGCATTTATTGTATGCTGAGTTTTATGATAGATTTTATTTTTAACTACAACTTCATATTAAATTTATTTCTCTTGTTATTATTTCTGTTTTTATACATAAAGAAAGTAATTTTCAAAGAGAAAAAACTTGCCCTAGGTCATAGAGCTGGTAAATAGTAGAAACATTTAAACATTCTGCTTTACAGTGATAACTATTATCTTTATAGTATCTGACCAGTTTGATATTGATGTTGAAAATCCATGGCATTGCATAGTTAGAACATTTAAAGCCATACACTGAGCAATAGAGTACACAGAAATTTATCAAATGCAGAGTTTTTTTCTCCAGAAGATCAGAGTATGGTGAGAAAAAAGTACATAGTCACAAATAACTACAACAAAAGAAATTAAGTTAGAATATGCAAATGGCATAGCAAGAAAATAAATAAAGTGAAGATAGCTGTTTATTATGAAAGTCTTTGTGGAAGATAGGGATTTAAACTTGATCTTGAATGAAGATAAAGGTTTATATGTGTTGTGGTGGTGACATATGGAAGGCAGCCAGTAAAAAAGTTAATTAATAGTATTTATTACCCTTTCATTCTGATGTATAGTAATACTAGGTTTCTGATCTAGATAGTTATAAAACCTTTCCCAACCAGACTCTTTGTCTCAGAAGTCTGACATATATTGACAATATCAATGAAGTTCTATGTCTTTTGTATTCCTGTTGGATTGGGCCATTGGAGAGACTCAGCGAAAGAGCTGAATCAATACTAGGGGTATTAATAATCTTAGGCACTCCCCATTACAAGTCACTTTAAATTTGCTGTATCCCAAACTAGAGATTGTTATGCCTCCCAGGGCAATTATACAATGCTTTCTGTTTTCAAATTCTGGCTACTGCTTTCTCCCCTACTACTGAAGCCTCCCTCAAGGTCATCCTATACCCAAAAGGCAGTGAAGTATCCCTTTGGGGTGATTTTAATTATCTCAGTTTGAGTATACCATCTTTTCTCTATTGAGGCCTTACTAAATTCACCTTTCTACATCTCCTTACTCTTCTTTCCTGTGGCTTAGGCTGCACTCTTGCTATTATGAAAACAGTATATTATAAAGAGTATCTTTCAATATAAAGAGTACTTTTCTCTTTATATTTACTTTTAATAAACCATTCTGATGTTTTTCTTCAAGGTAGATACTAAACCAATGCAGCCAATGCACTGCACATGATTTTATGTACCATAGGGAGCATAATAGAGCAATGTTTGGCCTGAGAAGCTATCTGCTAAAATCTATGTCATTCAACAGAAACTTGTTGCCATTTCTTAATAATACTGCCAGTTTAATGAACACCTGAGGATAGTCTGGGAATTCTGCATCCCTTTCCATAGAAGGACAATAAAAAGGCCAACTGTGTCATTTTTCCTTCCTGTTGCATTACCCTTCATCTAAGATAAGATTTACAAAAGCAGTATGTGTCTAATTGCTCTTGCATCAGAGGAAAACAAGAAATTGGCATCACTTTTGAGTTCATATTTTATATGTGAATAGCTAAACATTAATAGCTGAAGTGTGTTTCCTGGCACAATTTCTGTGATGCTTTCTCTCTATTCTCACTAGATAGAGGCAAAGCAAAAAGGAAAAAGGGATACAGAAACTGAGAGACTTTCACTTGTCATTTTCTAAAGTCCATGTACCTTTTCTCTATTTAGTCATATACATTTTTTTGTTCAAACAACTAAAAGAAGGATATCCTTTTTTGTACACAGAAATATGCAATGAAAGCAGGAAGGTATGTTAAATTTTATTAAGGCTGTTTTGTTTCTAGTTCTGCTGCTGGCTAAGTACCATATTCTGCTTTCTTCCTTCTTATTATATTCTTCAGCTTTAATTTTAACTGTAGGATACCTCTAATTAAGAGCTTTTCATCTTATACACCGTTTTTATCATTAAACTCCCCTCTTCATATTCACTCACATGTGACCTCATCCATCTTATATACCATGTATCTGTAGAAAAATCACTGCTTTGAGAATTGATGAAGCTGGCTTGTATTTGAAATTGAATAGATCTAGCTTTAGTTAGTGCATTGCAATTGGTTTTAGACATGTCATTAAATCTCAGTTTCCTCATAAGTAATATGAAGATTAATAAGACTTTCCTCAAGAGCTACTAGGATAAATCTGGAAAGATTCATACATATAAAAATGAGCAATTACTATTTTTCTACTTTCATTAATGCTTTTCCTGTCCAAGAATTTATTCCTTTTTGTTATTTCTGTCTCTTTAACTAGATTATAATGCCATGAGGACAAAACTATGTTAACAGTAGTTCACCACTGTGCCCATTGTCTAACATGGAGCTGAACCTAGTCAGATGCTCCTAAATATTTTAACTAAACTATAACACCCAAGGGTAGCAACTGCATTTTCATAGCAAACAGCACAATCATCTATTTCTTATTTGTAGAACTTGGTATTAACTAATATTTTATAAAATATTTATTTATCTCTATTTAAACACTTCCCTTTTCCATTTAGTGACATTTCATAAACATCCTGATGACTGAGTCTGAGATAAGTAAGAAAATGTGTAAATCTATGATAAATCTGTTTGCAGAACGATGGTAATAATAGGCTCCATTCTTTTAACTGCCTATCTCAAGTATCAGAGGACAGAAATGCCTCAGAGAATACATATCTATTTTGTTGATGCTATAACTAAACTATTATGTTTAAAAAATGTAATCTAGCAGTCAAAAACTTCAGCTGATTTTTGTATGGTGTCATAAGATATACTTACATTGAAATTAGTTTTATACTGCTTTCTGCAGCTTGTCAGGTATTTCAAGAGAAGACAAATAGAAGACATTAGCACCAAAATTTCTCCAATAAACTTGTTATTAAAACAAATAGAAATAGAATTCCAGTGACCAGTGCCCACTGAGATAATTTTACCAGCAAGAAAATCACAGATAAAAATAGTGAACATCTAACTTGTGAATGTCATGCTGCAAAGATCTCATAAAAGAAAAAAACAAACAAAATAAAGCAAGCAAACAAAAAAACCCAAGTGCTTTAGATTTTGCACAATACAGTCTACTAATTTTTATATATGTCATTTTTTGTTATTGTTATTGTTCATTTCTCTGCCTCCACATACCACCACACTTGGTATTTCTTAAGTTTTGGTACTTGGTTTACTTTTGCCAAATGAGTAGCTTCTTGATGAAAAAGTTTCAATGAAAGTATCTATTGTGGCCTGACCTGTGGTGACACAGTGGATCAAGTGTCGACCTGGAACACTGAGGTTGCTGGTTCAAAACCCTGGGTTTGCCTAGTCAAGGCACATATGAAAGTTTATGCTTCCTTCTCTCTCTCTCTCTCTCTCTCTCTGAATTTCTTCTCTAAAACAAATAAATAAATAAAATAATTAAAAATTAAATTAGCCTGACCTGTGGTGGCGCAGTGGATAAAGCGTCGACCTGGAAATGCTGAGGTCACCGGTTCAAAACCCTGGGCTTGACTGGTCAAGGCACATATGGGAGTTGATGCTTCCTGCTCCTCCCTTCTCTCTCTCTCTCTCTCCTCTCTCTCTCTTTTCTAAAATAAAAAAAAATTAAAAATTAAAAAAATGGAAAAGAAAAAAATTACCTATTGTGTGAGCTGACAGAGGTTATCAGGTTGTAGGTAGACACTTGATAGATCTTTAGTCAATTGAGGTGGAATGATGCACAGGCCTCTGAGGAAAATAGCTTCAGAAAAAAAAGCATGCCTCATTAATACCAAAAACAGTTGCTCTCTAACTGATATGACCACACCAATCAATATCACAGACAGAGGTTTAAATCAGGATGCTAATCAATTCCATTGTCATATTATATGACATTATCAAAGAAATAAAGCTTTCCTGTCCTTTACTTAACACATATTGTAGGTAAACATGGGAGAAGTCAAGTCAAATTCACAAGTGTGCATGGTTAGCCTCAAATCAGAAGAAGTACTATAGCTGAATAGCTACATTGAGTATGAGCTTATCATTGCAATAGAAATACAGGCAACAATGGAAGCTTTCTTGAACAAAGGCAGCCTTTTTTCTCTACAATGCTTGAATGGACATACACAGGTTTTTCTTGATAACTACATTGACTATCCATTGTCACATAACAAACTATTCAACTTAGTAGCTTGAAACAACACACTATTATTTCACAGTTTCCATGAGTTAGGAGTTTGTGCATGGCTTAACTAAGTTCTCCCATGGCTGCAAACTATGTGTTGGCTAGGCTGGGTTTGTTTCTGGAAATTAGGGTCCTTCTGCAAACTCTCATAATTGTGACAAATTAGTTTCTTAAAGTTGTAGTTATGAGTTTTCTTTTTCTTAGTGGTTATCAGCAGAGGACTCTTCTCAGCTCCTAAAAGCTTTGCATAAGTCCTTACTACATGGCCCTGACACAATGTGGCTGTTTGCTTCTTCAAGGTCAACAAAAAAAATCTCTCCCTCATTCTGCTAGGACAGTCTTATATAAAGTAACAAACACAAGAATGATTATCTCATTCTCTTTGACATGTAAATTAATCAAGTTATGCACTATACTATCATACTTACCCCTCCCCATAAAAAGAAAGAGATTACAGTATGTGTATACAAGGAGACTATGAGGGCCAGCTTAGTAGTTTTCTAACCACAGTGACTTTCCATTCTTTATCTTATATAGTCTAGTTCTGTGGTTCAAGTATAGGTGCTCATTCCTGACCCTTAGAATTCAGATCCAGTATATATAAAGCAGAACACAGGAATTTGCATTTTCAAGTGATTCCGATGAGCTGGCATGTGGCAAACCACTTGAGTTCCTGTTCAAGTTCTGAAATCTGATCCACATGTATTAGAATTACGATTTTGACTCCATAACTTACTATCATTGTGACCTTGAAAATGTAATTTGATCACTCTAAAACTTGGTTGCTTTATCTGTAAAATGAGAGTGATAAAAGTTTACTTTAATTACTAGTTGTCACACAAAATTTTGTTAAACCTATAGTTGAAACATGATTAGCATGTGTCTAGCACATTTCAGGTATAAAATTAAGATAGCTATAATTGTTTGATTCTATGGCTGTACACTTTCCTTCTGATAGTGAAAGCTTGCAAGCATTGTGTTAGTTACCACTTGTGTCTCTGTAGATTTGTAGATTGCTAATATTTCTTATCGTAGATTGTGTTAGAGTTGTATACTTTAACTCAGAGATGGTAATATCATATCCAAGTCCTAGATATAAATGCAAAGTATAGACAATTTATTTTTGCCTTTCAAGACACATGTACAGTGAGATCTGCCATTCTAATTGCATTGCTAACACCTGGCAATCCAGAGGCATTGTAGTCAGGCAAGGTTGAGAGTTTTCAGCTGTTTTCACCTATTTATTTACAAGATGACATTTTATTTTTATCTCAGCCTAGTGTAAGTGTACTGATTAGTTTTGTGGAGAGTGGAAGAAATTTCCTCCCAAGATACTAATTGATATTTTCTATTGTCACTGTCTCCAGGTCAAGCCAAATGAAAACTGGCTTGACATAAACAATATAAAATCTTGCTATATTGAAATCATTTAAAAAGCTGTTGCACTCAGATCAATATTCTGCTCAAATATACAGCAAAATTTTTTCACCCTGTGAAAGTCAATTTCTAAACACTTATCAAATTATAAATTATTTTCAACTGTATTTGATTCTAAAAATGGGAATTTGCAATCATGTGAGAAAGGCTTGTAGGAGGATATATTTGGGGCTTGTAGAATCCTTGATGTGCCTCTCCTGTGGTAGAAAGAATTCTATGTGCTTCATCAAATTTTTATTTTTCTCCACACAACACATGAAGACAATATTATCCAGAATGCCCTCTCCCACTTCTTTGCTCTAAAAGAGACCATGTGACTGATCTCTGGGTAATAAAGTATGTGTAGAGAGATGTACACCACTTCCATTTCTGGCTCTAAAATTCTCTATGCAAACATCCACACTTTTCCTCACCACCTCTTTTCTTTTTTGTAGTTACAATTGGAAGACTGACATGACAAAGCTATCAGTTATTATATGGAGAACTGCCCACTAGGAACAGCCTTAGAGTTGTACTGAGATATAGACAAATATTTGCTACACCAAAACATTTAGATTATTAGATTACCCATATTTCCCCATGTATAAGGTGCACCCTATTCAAAAAATTCGGTGTCTAAAATCTATGTGCATCTTATACAGTGGTTGTAGGTTTTTTTACTTGCATTTCCCACTTTTTTGCACTTGTTGTCTTAGAGTTCATTGTTTTGCACTTGGTACAGGTATATTACAATAGGTTCCATTTTGCTATGTTCTGCCCAGAAGTGGCTCAGAAAATATTTTCATACAGTGTTGAATTCAAGTTAATAATTATCCAGTTTGCAAAAGTAAATGGAAATCATGCTTCTGAATATAAGTTTGTTCTTTCTCCAACTGAGAAATCAATCGAAGACTGGCTACGAGAAGAAAAAGTCCAACTGAAAACACCACGGCAGAGGAAGGCCATGATAGGCAAGTCAGCAAAATGGCCTGATTTAGAGAAGAAATTAAAGATATGCTTTGAAAAGCAAAGGGAATTTGGAATTTCTGTATCCCAAAAAAAAAAAATGGTTCAGCATGAGGGAATAAGAATTGTTGATGAAAAAGAAGTTAGTGATTTCAAAGAGGACACAATGGGTGCTTTAGGTTTATGAAACAAAATGGACTAGGCCCTGGCCGGTTGGCTCAGTGGTAGAGCGTCGGCCTGGCGTGCGGGGGACCCGGGTTCGATTCCTGGCCAGAGCACACAGGAGAAGCGCCCATTTGCTTCTCCACCCCCCCTCCTTCCTCTCTGTCTCTCTCTTCCCCTCCTGCAGCCAAGGCTCCATTGGAGCAAAGATGGCCAGGGCGCTGGGGATGGCTCCTTGGCCTCTGCCCCGGGCGCTGGAGTGGTTCTGGTTGTGGCGGAGCGATGCCCGGGAGGGGCAGAGCATCGCCCCCTGGTGGGCAGAGCCTCGCCCCTGGTGGGCGTGCCGGGTGGATCCTGGTCGGGCGCATGCGGGAGTCTGTCTGACTGTCTCTCCCCATTTCCAGCTTCAGAAAAATACAAAAAAAAAATGGACTAAGCATGCATACATGCACTAGACTTGCCCAAAAGATGACTGAAAGCTATGAACAGAAGATCCTTGAATTTTATTGCTTTGTCATTCAACCTCAGGAGACACATCAGTTTTGAGTTGGGACAGATTGAAAATATGGATGAAGTCCCCCTTTAATTTGATGTCCCAAGTAACAGAACTATTAATAAGAAGGGGGTGAAACTGTAACTCTGAAGACAAGGGACATGAAAAAAGCCATTTAAAGTTGTTCTAACTTGTGCTGATGGAACCAAGCTGAATCCTATGCTAATTTTCAAACCCAAACAATGCTAAAAGAAGACATTCCTGAGGAGTGATTGTCCATATTCAGGGCAAGGGTTGGATAGATCAGGTTGGGATGAAGATCTGGTTTGAGAAAGTTTGGAGAAGGAGACCAGGTGAGGTCTTATGCAAACCTGCCCTATTTGTACTTGATCAGTTCAGGGCACACATAAAACACACACACACACACATAAAACACACACACACACACACACAAAGAAGATTGCTGGAGAGCAAAAATAAAACTTGCCATCATACCTGGAGGTTTGATATTCCAGCTCCAACCACTTGATATCAGTATTAACAAACCCTTTAAAACTACCATGAAAGACAATGGAACCAATGGATGAAGTCTTCTGGGGACAATTTGACACCAAAAGGAAGAGTAAAGAAACCAACTATAAATATAGAAATTTGTACCTGAGTGAAAAGATTCTAGGATAATATCAAAATTAAAATCATTATCAAGTCATTTAAGTGTGTCATTTCAAATGCCATAGATAGACCTGAGGATGAGGTAACATATGAAGACAGTGATTCATCATCAGAAACAGATGAGGACAAGCTAACTGATGGGAGCTTTGACTGTAATGAGGAATTGCATGAATTGTATAATGAATAAAACTTGAGTTCAATAACTTTATACAATATATTTTTTTCAAATTTCAGACCCTAAAATTAAAGTGTGTTATACATGGGAGCATCTTATGCATGGAGAAATATGGTATTTGTTAACCCAACTACTATTTATAACTCCAATTAATATAATTTCTCAAACTTTATCATCTGTGCTACATGTTTATTGTCTTATCTTTGATAAAATTTCAAACTGATACATTATTAATAATATTTTATCTATGATAATACCCAAGGTTGAACTTCTAAAACTATATAATTCTTATTATCTATTAATGTTCAATCAGCTCACAGTTTCAGAAGGCAGAAAATCATTGAAATATAAGCATAGGCATTTATATTTATCTAGTAATTTATACCCATCAAACACACATTGATTTTGAGCTGTAGCTGCCACTATAAGGCCAAAGATAAGAAGACTGTTTAAGAAATAGTACAAGAGAGCTTCCATGGAAATACTAAGATTCATAATCAATGTCTATTCAATTTGTAGAGAGGCCTTGAAAAATATGTCTTAGATTCTCTGAGCCTCTGTTACTCATTTTTAAAATTAGTATACTGTTCTCTTCACATGTGGTTGTAAAGAAAAAGTGAGAGAATATAAATGAAATAAAAAAGATAAGTTCACATTATAAATGCAAGCTATTTTAATTATTAATGAGTAGTTGTCATGTGATCAAGTGTAAATTTATTTTAGATTTTATGATCAGAAGCAGTTTTTATTTTGTATTTGGTGCAGATACAATCAAATAATAAATTATCCCATATTGTTCATTGAAATTTGTACAAATCAACCTATAATAAAATATACAAGATCAAAATAAAGAAAAATGTATAGTACAGTAGGTACAAACACAGATTTTGGATTCCAAATGCCTTGGTGAACTCTCAAGCATCATTTGTTACTTTTTGTATGACAATTAGACAAGTTATTTCACCTCTGTGTGCCACTGTTCCCTCATATGTAACAAAGTGCATATAATAGCACAATCTCCTAAGATTATTGTGAGGATCAAGTTTGTTGAAATATGTCAATTGTTTAGAATATTGTCTAGTATTCATTATATATATAGTCTTAGGACTGCATAGCACATATTATAATTTGGTAGGGTTTACTGTTCTTGATCCATCTTCCAAATTCTGGAATAACAATGTCTTCCATTTTTCTAGGTACAAAACTTGCTACATTTATCATAATGTGAAAAGCTTCTTTTTACCTCACTATTTAATATTTGTTGACTTTATAGGAGGGGCACAATTAAACATAGTCTTTTAAATCATGCTCTAATTTTCATTGACCTCTAAAATATATTCTAATAAACTGGGATGTCTTCACATTGCAAAGAGATTCTGAAAGAAGGCTGCAATAAACTGTGATATTGCAGTTATTAACATTGACCTGAAGCACATCTCAGGAAATAACTTGTTTCCCAGTGTTAACACCTGCTGTCACCTGCAGAGCATTCATGTTAGAGCCACATATAAAACATATGTTGTTGATGCCTTTGCACCTGGCACACAATGAACTTCCTCCTTTTTCTTTGTAGACTTGTGCATTCAGGTATATAAAACTTTATGGAAGCAAATATATCATAAATATACACCCATGTCACTACTTGTTCTCTTTTAAATAGGCCTGTAATGGTGACCTTTTTCTGTTCTAATAATACAGGTATTGATCGACTTACAACCTATGTAACTTACGACCATTGGACTTTACAACCACAATCACTAGCCAGGACCTCTCCACGTCTGGCAGTCCAAGCGTTGCCCAGCTGGGCATACGACAGTGCAAAACCAGCTTCTGGCAGCACTACCATCTCCATGTGCACCGTTTCAACTGTTAGCCCAGACTCAGTACAGCAATTTGGTGTTTTGTGTCTTGAATATTTTTCATCAAACCCCTCCCAAGATGTCTACCAAGAGGAAATTTTCTTTGATTTAAAGATTTTTATAACATCATTTCACAGTACTATACATATAGCCTACTCAACTTATGACAAAATCATGTTACGACCAGTCTGTCAGAACCAATCATGGTCTTAAGTCGAGCACTAGCTGTATGGAAAAGTGAGGACAGTGGATGTGACTTGTATTCCTAGCATGAGAAAAATAACTGGGGAAAGGGGTATATATTTGAAAATATTAAATTATAAAAATTTTCATAAAAAGCAATTTTTATTATGAATTTAGATGTCTATCTTAAATTTGCTAGGGATATTTGACTAAATAAATTTCCCCCAAAATGTTCACAATCTTAATTCCCAGAATCTGTGAATGTCACCTTATGTGGCAAAAGATTCATTACAGAGGTGATTAGTTATGCTAGCTGGGCCCTATTTAATTACAAGTTTCCTTATGGGGGAACCCAAGAAGATGATACAGAGAAGGAAATGCAATTAGGGGAGCTGATATTGGAGTAATGTAGCCACAATCCAATGATTGCTGGAAGCTTCTAGAAGTAGGAAGAGATAAGAAACTAAATTAATCCTCCAGGGCCCTCAGAAGAAACCAAGGGTTCCTACATCTTGATTTCAGTCCTGTAAGTCTTGTACCAAAATTCTGATCTTGCCCTGGCTGGTTGGCTCAGTGGTAGAGCGTCGGCCTGGCGTGCGGGGGACCCGGATTCGATTCCCGGCCAGGGCACATAGGAGAAGCGCCCATTTGCTTCTCCACCCCCCCTCCTTCCTCTCTGTCTCTCTCTTCCCCTCCCGCAGCCAAGGCTCCATTGGAGCAAAGATGGCCCGGATGCTGGGAATGGCTCCTTGGCCTCTGTTCCAGGTGCTAGAGTGGCTCTGGTTGTGGCAGAGCGACGCCCCAGAGGGGCAGAGCATCGCCCCCTGGTGGGCAGAGCCTCGCCCCTGGTGGGCGTGCCAGGTGGATCCCGGTCGGGCGCATGCGGGAGTCTGTCTGACTGTCTCTCCCCGTTTCCAGCTTCAGAAAAATACAAAAAAAAAAAAATTCTGATCTCCAGGACTGTAAGAAAATAAATTGCTATTTTCTTAATCCACTAAAAGTGTTGTCATTTGTTACAAATTCTTATAATAGATAACATCTAATTGAAAGAAATACACCATGTAAAAATAAAGGAAAGAACCAACATGTATACAGAAATATTTGTTTTAATTCTCCATTTCTAATTTTTGTATTTCTATTCTCTGACTCATATTCTTACTTCAGAGCACTCATGTTTGGGTAAAAAAAAAATGACCTGCTGCTGCCTCTACACATGGCACACACTGAAACACCCTTCTTTTTACAAACACGTTACATGCAGGTATCTTCAGTCAGACTCACCCAAACTCTCTTATCAAGTTGGGCAGTAATTTCTGCATTTCCAATACCAACAATTACTTTTCAGTTTCATTTTACTTGATTCCTAATCAGGACTTTATATAATTGATGACTTGATGATTCCTGCTCTAAACATCTTTACTTGGCATCCAGGGCATCTTACTTTTTTTCTCCTGTATATCTTTCTTTCTTTTCTTTTCTTTTTATTTCTTCTTTTCTTTTCTTTTCTTTTCTTTTCTTTTCTTTTCTTTTCTTTTCCTTTTCTTTTCCTTTCCTTTCCTTTCCTTCTTTCTTTCTTTCTTTTTTTCTTCTTTTCTTATTCTTTGATGGTTTTCCTTTATCTCTCTGACCTGTATATATTAGAGCTCCCCAGATCTCAGTCCTTAGATTGATATTTTTTCTATTCATATTAATTCTCTACTTATTTAAACATATATTTGTTAAATAATTCTTATTTTATATGGCTGGCAACACTAGTACCTTGAATTCCAAACTCCCATGATGATCTATTTACAATCTTCACTTGAAGTCTACAACAGATTATATTTTACAAAAAAATGGTAATAAACAATATTTTTTCATCTCATACATCCTTCTAGGACCATGTCACTCTCCCATGCAGAGGTCTTGCCTATTTCTTCACTGCTTGAGTCTAAATAGGTTTTTGTGATTGCCTCCATGATAGAACATGGCCTAACTGACATTGTGTAATTCCCAAGTTTATGTAATAAAAGGCAAATCATGACAACTAGTATGAAGTATTTGTTTACCCAACAGCAGTCTATCAAAGGACTAGTGATATGCTAGGGGAAAATACAGTAGGTCAGGAGAGGGTCCAAAACTGCATGAACAGCAATATGCTAGGCATGGAAAGGTCTCCCTTGAGCAAGGTCTTATCCTATAATTGACTGTTGTTAGGCACCCAAAACTTTCTGCCTTTGTGACCTTCCATACCTGGCTTATCATGTGTACTCTCTTCATGCCTGCCTAACTGCCTACTGCATAACTTCTGACTTGAAAATCTAGTAGGGTTTCTGTGAGGTTCAAGGAACTAATGCAGACAAAGTTATTTTAAAACCTTTATAAGCCATGCAAATATAAATGGAAGTAATTAAAAACTCTACTAATACTTAAATATGTGCATAATCATTACATATTCATATCTAACTAAGAAAGAATGAGCGACTGTCAAAAAAATGAAAGGAATTTTATTTTCTTTCAGGTAAATTGTTCTTTTGATGTGTCTTGAGACACATCTATGTTTCAGTTGCTAAACCTTACTTGATGATTGTGTTAGAAGCCACAGTTTATTTCATGATTTTTTTAAAAACTGGGATAGCCAAAGGGATATTACAGGGCATTAATAGAAACACTTTCTTTATTATTGATAGAATAAAGAATCTGCTTGATATGATAAAAATTTCAGGCTGGAATAGCAATTCAGACCATTACTTCACTTGGAAGGATAATTTCACTTTTGTCTAGGCTCTTTGTGCCTAGACAAAGAGCAATTAGATGGAATGGTTAATTGAAGAAAAAAATGTCTCATAATTATGTGACAAATCAGAATATGTCAAAGAGATGGTAGAGAATGTGCTAGAAGTGATTTATTCAATATTTAAATATCATTAGAGTTAAGGACATACTGACTATCTTTAGATCTCATTCTCAAGAAGTTATCTTTTAGAATTTGGACTCTGGAGCTAGACTTCATAGATTAAAATCATGACTATCTTGCCTAAACTTCTTCATGCCTCATTTTATTCACCTTTAAAATGAAGATTTAATGTATCCATTTTATAAGATTGTTGCAAGAATATAATAAGTTAATACATTTGAAGTGCTTACCAGATATGTATTAGGTAATCAATACAAAATGAATAGTATCTATGTAGTTTACATTGTCTTTTTTGGTTAGTTTTCTATTAAATAATACAATCTAATACAAGCTTTCTTATACCTGTTACCTGTTGCTAGTGTTTATTTGAGGCATATATCTAGAAATGGAATTGTGGAGTGATATGTTTATATCTTCTTATACCAGATAATATCAAATGTTTCCTAAAGTTGCTACCAATCTAAATCCCTATCAGTACTGTGTTAGTTTACTTTTTATCACATCTTGACCAATCATTTTTGTTGCCATTTAAAATATTTTTGGTCCTGGCCGGTTGGCTCAGTGGTAGAGCGTCCGCCTGACGTGCAGAAGTCCCGGGTTCGATTCCCGGCCAGGGCACACAGGAGAGGTGACCATCTGCTTCTCCACCCCTCCCCCTCTCCTTCCTCTCTGTCTCTCTCTTCCCCTCCCGCAGCGAGGCTCCATTGGAGGAAAAGATGGCCCGGGTGCTGGGGATGGCTCCTTGGCCTCTGCCCCAGGCGCTAGAGTGGCTCTGGTCGCAACAGAGCAATGCCCCGGAGGGGCAGAGCATCGCCCCCTGGTAGGCGGAGCGTCGCCCCCTGGTGGGCGTGCCGGGTGGATCCCGGTCGGGCGCATGCGTGAGTCTGACTGTCTCTCCCCATTTCCAGCTTCAGAAAAAATATATATATTTTTGGTTTGGAAAATATCTTGTGGTTTCTAATTTGCATTTTTTTTAGAGTTACTGATGTTGAACACTATATAAAAATAATTATTGACATCTATAAAATACTTTTTTGTATCTTCTGCAAATTTAAAAATTTATATAAAATTATATTTGTATTTGATATTTAATATTTATTGAATTTCAGCAGTGAACTCATTTTTTTGTGAATATATTAGTGAAAGAAAAAATAACTTCCTTCTTGTGCTTACATTCAGATGTGGGAGAAAGTCAATAATATTAATAAGTAAAACATAATTACCCTAAAATACATAAGTGTGTAGTATATTAATACAAGGAAATATTATATAGCAGTAAAAATCACCTATATACATCAATAAAATCTTTAAAATATTTAGGAGAAAAATAAGATTTAGAAAAGTGTGTATAATTATATTTTATTTAAATAACTAAAATAGGTAAAACCACTCAGCATATATATAATATATATATATACACACACAAACACACACACATACATATATATATTGTGTAGGTAATATTATGTGCTGAGATAAAAAAGTAAGCAAGAGAATGCTTAACAAAGTCAGAACAGCAGATACTTCTAGATTGGATGAAGAGAATAAAATTTAGAAAAAACATACAAGGTTTCCAAAAGTTTTGTTAATACTCTATTTCTTAAGTTGAATATTGGGTATATAAATGTCTACGTATCCATATTATTTATTTTTAAACTATATATATATGCTATACATGCCCAAAATGTCTTTGACATATTCATAAAATTAATAAAAATCTTCAACTTATAATTTAAAATGGATCACCATAAAGTGGCAAATACATACTTTTGTTTAAAAAGAGATATTGGGATGTCGACTGTATATAAAAACACTGTCAACGTGTATCTTTATTTACCTCATGCAAAACAGATGAATTAAAAATAAAACCACAAGATGGTTATAACTTTTAAGTTAATAGATTTCAACTTTTTATACAAGAAGGAATCAATCTCAATTAATGTCTTTAAGGTCCATATAGGCAATATTTAATATGCCAGATAGGCATATTTTCTTGTTATTTTACAAGGAAATATGGTAGGTGTTCCAAAGAGCAGGCTAATCTGCTGTTTTGTAGAAACAAGAAATCATGTTTCATGAAAAAAAAAATGCTTTAGCACATTAAACAGTTTAGATGTGCATGCCTTCATCAAGTGTGCAATGTATTTTAAACTTAGAAACATTGTGGCCCTGGTCAGATAGTTGGGTTGGTTGGAGAATCGTCCCAAAGTGCAGAGGCTGCCAGTTCAATCCGCAGTCAGGGCACATACAAGAACAAATCAATGTTCTTCTCTCTCTCTCTCTCTCTCTCTCGCTCTCGCTCTCGCTCTCCCTTTCTCTCTCTAAAAGTCAATAAATAAACATTAAGAAAGAAACATTGTGTTACACTTTATCTTTCCTTATCACCGAAATGGAAAAAATAAATGCCTCCAGCTTCGTTTTTTTTCTTTTTCTCTCCTTAGGATTACTTTGGCTATTCAGGGTTTCATATTGTTCCATATAAAACCGGTGATTTTTTGTTCCATTTCTTTAAAAAATGATGTTGGAATTTTGATGGGAATTGCATTAAATTTCTATTTTGATTTTGGTAATATGGCCATTTTTTGTTTGTTTGTTTTGTATTTTTCTGAAGCTGTAAACAGCGAGGCAGTCAGACAGACTCCCGCATGCGCCCGACCGGGATCCACTCGGCACGCCCACCAGGGAGCGATGCTCTGCCCATCCGGGGCATCACTCTGTTGCGACCAGCGCCAGTCTAGCGCCTGAGGCAGAGGCCATGGAGCCATCCCCAGCGCCTGGGCCATCTTTGCTCCAATGGAGCCCTGGCTCCGGGAGGGGAAGAGAGAGACAGAGAGGAAGGAGAGGGGGAGGGGTGGAGAAGCAGATGGGCGCCTCTCCTGTGTGCCCTGGCTGGAAATCGAACCCAGGACTTCTGCACGTCAGGCCGTCGCTCTACCACTGAGCCAACCGGCCAGGACCAATATGGCCATTTTAACTAAATTTATTCTTATTCAAGGACAAGGAATATTTTTCCATTTCATAGTTTCTTTTTCAGTTTCCTTTAATTATTCTTTGTAGTTTTTATTATATAGGTTTTTTCATATTCTTTGTAATGTTTATTCCTAGGTATTTTACTTTTTTGCTGCAACTGTAAAAGGGGTTATTATTTTAGTTCAGTTTCCAAAGTTATGTTGTTGGCATATAAAAAAGCAATAGACTTCTGTATATTAATTTTGTATCCTGCAAACTTACTGTATTGGTCTACTGTTTCTAATAGCCTTTCTGCAAAGTCTCTGGGTTTTCTATATACAGAATCACGTTATCTGAAAAAAGCAAAACCACAACAATGGTTGTACTTATTTACATTCCCACCAACAGTGAATGAGTGTTCCTTTTTCTCTGCAGCCTCTACAACACTTGTTATTACATGTCTTGTTGATAATAGCTAATCTAACAAGTGTGAGGTGGTATCTCATTGTAGTTTTAACATGCATTTCTCTGATAGCTAGTGAAGATGAGATCTTTTCATGCATCTATTGGCCATTTGAATTTCTTCTTGGGAGAAATGTCTCTTCATGTCCCCTTCTCATTTTTTTATTGAATTGTTTGCTTGTTAGTTGCTGAGTTTTGTGAGTTCTTTGTATATTTTTATTATTAGCCCCTTATCTGAGCTGTTGTTTGAAAACATTGTCTCCCATTGAGTTGGCTGTTTGTTTTGTTGTCAGTTTCTTTTATTGTGCAGAAGCTTCTTAATTTGATGTAGTCCCATTCATTTATCTTTGCCTTTACTTCCTTTACCTTTGAGGTCAAATTCGTAAAATGTTTTCTACAGCCAAGAAAGTATGGTGGGTCCTCAAAAAATTCAGAATAGAACTACCATATGACCCAGCAACCCCTCTACTGTGTATGTACTGCTAAAAGTAAAAAAAAATGGGTAAGTATAGACAAACGTTGCCCCATATTTATTGCAGCATTGTTCATGGTGGCCAAGGAATGGAAACAATCAATATGACCTTCAATAGAGGACTGAATAGAAGATGTGGTACATATATACTATGGAATATTACTCAGCCATAAGAAATGATGACATAGTATCATTTATGACAACATGGGAGGAGCTTGATAACATTATACTGAGTGAAATAAGTAAATCAGAAAAAAACTAAGAACTGTATGATTCCATATATTGGTGGGACACAAAATTGAGACTCATGGACGTAGATAAGATTGTAGTGGTTACCAGGGGAAGGGGCAGGGAGGAGAGGTTGGGGGAGGAGAAGGGAAAAGGCATAAAGAGAAACAAATATAAGGTGACTGAGGATGATCTGACTTTCAGTGATGGGTATACAACATAATCAACTGTCTAAATCAGTGGTCCCCAACCCTGAGGCCATGGACTGGTACCGGTCTGTGGGCCATTTGGTACCAGTCCACCAAGAAAGAATAAATAACTTACATTATTTCCGTTTTATTTATATTTAAGTCTGAACGATGTTTTATTTTTAAAAAATGACCAGATTCTCTCGTTACATCTGTCTAAGACTCACTCTTGACGCTTGTCTCAGTCACATGATACATTTATCTGTCCCACCCTAAAGGCTGGTCCGTGAAAATATTTTCTGACATTAAACCAGTCCATGGCCCAAAAAAGGTTGGGGACTACAGGTCTAAATGATGTGAAGATATTTTCTTTAAATCTATGTACTCTAGTTGACCAATGTTACCCTATTGGATTTAATTGTCTAAATACAAATAAACTAATTTAAAAAGAAGTAAATAAAAATACCTATTCAGAGTGATTATTGATTTTTGTCTTGATCAGACAAGAATAGTAACCAAAACCTCTATCTGGTTTTTATTTAAAATATTTTTCCTTAAGGAATTGTTAGTTTTAATGTAACTAGATAAAATAAGTTATCAATTTAAGGTAGCAGAAGGAAAATTAGATAAGTGTGGGTGCAATTATACCATTTAGAATATGCAACTTTCAGGTGTATTATCCTTTATATGTAACATTATTATGAATTATATACATACACTGAAAGCAAGCTATAACTCTTACCTATAGCTTTTTTTAAATTAGAATGTATTATACTTGTATTCTGTTGTACATTTCAGCATAAAGAAAATATTTTATTAGAATTGAAGCAAGAGGCAGAACCTGAGGTAGTAAGAAATAAAAACTTAAGAAGATAGAAGTTGCTTATGGCTATGACATGTCAAATGCTCATTACTGTTAAATTCTATTAAACAACTATTATCTAGTCATTATTTAAATTTTCTAAGCCTAATCAATCTAGAAATTTTATTTTTAAAGTCATAATTGGACTGCATTTATCAAATGCATCTCAATTTAAAATGCTCCCAAATGAGCTAATCAAACTGATCTACAACTGCTTTCTGAATCTTTTTTGTTGAAATATGTACAACACTTCAAAATAAAGTAAAAGTAGCAGAAACAACAATATAAATAGTAGTAATGAAGTACGGTTTTCTATAATTCAATTAAGATCATGAAACCTTGGTTTCTTTCAAGAAAACTTTGTGAATTTGTAAATATGTTATAAAGCAAGACAAACAGTGCATAATTGTTCTGCAGCAGGAATTTCCAGACAGGCATTGAGCAGTTTCCAGTTAAATTGTCTGGAAATGGAGTTTCAGGAGAATGTTAGTATGGAATCTTGTGCTATTCTGATTAGTGATTACTTGAAGTGATAAAAATATTGCTGTTATAAAGATGGGCAATATTTTATTTTTCTAATTTTACAGAAGATTGTATTCTATGGAGTGATATAAAAAGCAGTATGGATTAGGCCCTGGCTGTTTGGCTCAGTGGTAAATCATCAGCCTGGCGTATGAAAGCCCAGGGTTTGATTCCTGGCGAGGGAACACAGGAGAAGTGCCCATCTGCTTCTACACCCTTTCCCCTCGCCTCTCTCTCTTTCTCTTTTCCTCCTGCAACCCAGGTTCCATTGGGGCAAGGTTGGCCAGAGCACTGAGGTTGGCTCCATGGCCTCTGCCTCAGGTGATTGAATGACTCTGGTTGCAATGGAGCAGTGGCCCAGATGGGCCAAGCATCACCCCCTGGTCAGCATGCTGGGTGGACCCTGGTCAGGCGCATGCGGGAGTCTGTCTCTTTGCCTCCCTGCTTCTCATTTCAGAAAAATTTTTAAAAAAGGATCATAGACTAAATCAAAGTTCAGCAAACTTTTTCTGTAAAGATACACATGTATTTGTTCAGTTTTGTGAGCCATAAGTTCTCTCTCACAACTACCCAACTCTGAGAGGTAACACAAAGAAGCCATAGAAAATAGGTAAATGATGGATTGGTTTTAAAAAGAAACAAACAAAACTGTATTTAATAAAAAAGAAAGAAAGCCAGACTTGGCTCATATTTCACAATGTGCCAACCTTTAAACTAAACCATAAGAGTAGAATAAATCCCAACTCTGAGTGTTAAGACTCGGGAGAAGATAATTAAAATGACAACAGCAAAACTCATTAATGATTGTGATCAGGTATCATGTGTGAGAAAGAAGTTTTACAATTTTGCATAATTCCCACTCTTAATATAAAATTCAAGCACCTAGGTACAATATTTAAAATTTTATAATCTATTATTTACAATGCTTAGAAAAGGGATAATATGTTTTAATACCCTGGGTCCAAGCTTAGCAACCATATGAATATATATTGTCTGTTACTAAGTGATCTTAGTTTTTTTATTTATTTTTAGAGAGTAAAGAGAGAACAAGAGAGAGAGAATGGGAGAAGGAGCAGGAAGCATCAATTCCCATATGTGCCTTGATTGCACAAGCCCAAATTTTCGAACTGTCAAATTCCGCATTCCAGGTTATCACTTTAGACACTGCACCACCACAGGTCAGGGCATTATTAAGTCTTCTTAATAAAAACCCACAGAGATTGAGAGGCAACAATCAAAGCAAATAATAGAAAAGACTGGGGCTAATTAATCATAAAGAAAAGTGAAAATTACGCAGTCATTATGTTGTAGTAAATATAATCCACTAAAATTAAAAAAAAAAAGATTCTAACACATGGATGGCTCATACTTTATAACAGGCTTCATTTAGTGAGTTAAACAATGATTCTTATAAGACCTTTTATGTTTTGGGAGAAGATTATAGTACTTTTTATGTTTTTAAAGAACAGAAGAGGACTTCAAAGGGTTATATTTTTCAGCCTTTTTCTCTCCAGCCAAGATTAATCCAGGTAACAGCTAGGAAGAATCTAGTGCCTATTGTGTGCCTGACATTTTTTAACATAATATCTTCTATCCTTAAATTCTTTGAATCACAATTCTGTGATTAACTGCCTTTGTAACCCTAGGCAACAAACTCTATCTGGACAGAAATTTCCAAAGGAAGTACTTTGGAGGTGGTAAGTCCCTAAGCCATAGAAGTCTGCGTAAAGAGACTAAAACAATACTAAACTAAACTAAATTAAACTAAACTAGAAAACATGTCAGTTCTATCCAGAAAGCTGGGTTGGTTGGATTGTCATCCAGATGCACAGAGGTTACTGGTTTGATTTTTTGTCAGGGCACATACAGTAACAGATTGATGTTTTTGTCTCTTTCCTTCTCACCTCCTTCTTCTCTTCCTGAAATCAATCAATAAATAAAAAAAAACAAGTGTCAGAGCAAGCCCACATCCTGCTCACAGCATCAAATGTTGGAGCCCACCAACTCCATAAGGGTTGGTTTAGGCAGTGAGATCACCAAGGTGATGAAAGCACAAGGAGTTGGAGGAATATGAGACATGCTGCAATGCTTTTTTTCATGCTGTATTCCTTGCAGTCCTTATTCCTGCATTTCTTATTCTTAGCAGTGACAGAGCAGTAGATATATAGTGCTCAGAGACAAAAGTGGCATGGGACCCATATTACATCAGTGTAAGGGATGATGATATAACCTACATAGCAGTTGCATAAAAGGTATGGGAGCCAGAGCAGAGCCAGGTGGCCCCAAAAGACATGGGAGCTGGACTGCCTCTGCAATTTGTTGTTAACCAGAGCCCACATCCTGGGTCTTATTGTCATGGCCCCAAAATGTGTCATCTCCTTTTATAAAGTTTCTTTCAGGGATTTAGAAACCATATCAGCTAAGTAAGAATAAAATATACAGGGAAATATGTTAAAGCTAGAAAACTTTGTAAAATGCTGTACAAATGTCTACACTAAAAGCAGGGATGGGCAAAATAGAGTTTACAGTTATGAGTATACAAAACACGGAGTTCATTTGTATATTATTACTTATTTATTTTGTATTATTTTTTAATTTCCATGTGAACAACTGTAAGCCCACTTCTGTCCACCCCCTTATACACCTCTCTTGGAATGTCATGTGATCTAATTCTAGCCTTGGAAACCTTATTAATCTTTCCTACAATGGTTACCAGAGAGTATGGGAAGAAAGTGGAAGACAGATAAGTTGTATTTTCTTCCTCCTCTAGTTGACATAAAGGCTGTAGAGTGCAGTGGCCATGTTATTTCAACTAACCTTTAAAACCTTTTACTCTCCTATGGACTTAAATATTCAGGCTGTAGAGTGCAGTGGCCATGTTATTTCAACTAACCTTTAAAACCTTTTACTCTCCTATGGACTTAAATATTCAGGTTGTGCTAATGAATATCATTTAAAGGCTCAGAACCTTCAGTATTTTTTCTCTAATGTCATACAACTATTACATCACCTTTACTTTTTATTCACCACTCCTCTCACTTATAATAGTGTGTGAAATGAATCACAGCACAGAGCTTGTGTTTATTTACTACTTAGACATTTGCTGTCCCTAACATTAAATTGCCACAAGGCAGGGACCATACTCTTTGCTTCTTCTGAGTCCTTGTGCTTACCACTCTTCTAGGCAAAAAGTTGTCATTCAAGTAAGCTTTCATTATGCCTTTCATCTGTTCTACACAAGACATTTCATTAAGTACTATGGATACAATGTGGTATAAAAATAGGTATAATTCTTTACATCTTGTATAGTTCTTACATTCCAGTGGGGAGAGTAACATTAATTAAATAATCAGATAAATTAATTTAAATTTTTTCTTTAAAAAGTATTATGGTGTAGGGATGTTGAGGATACAAAATAATATATCTTTAATCTTCAGGATCTTTTAAAGCAAGTCTGTAGTTATCATGAAACAGAATAAGTGCAGGGCTGAAGAAACCATAAGGTGCTATAGAATCCCAGAAGGAAAGCACAAACCTTCTGGTTGTCAGAGAAGGCTATCAATGGAGTCAAATGTACATACTTCAACTGACTTTTGAAAACATAAGCATAAATTAACCATATGGAGTTAGAGAAAGGATTTCAGGCAGAGGTGAGAACATGGGTGAAATATGAAGATTAGAAAAGAACATGATATGTTTGGGAAATTGCAATCATTTCTAGTGAATGATTTAGGAAGATAGAACTAAGAGAAGATGCTGTGAGTGAAAAAGTCAGAGACCAGATCATGAAGGGCCCTTTCTATGTCCTGAGTTGCTTTTTAAAAGGGGGGAGAGGAAAATAAGGCTTTTAAGCAAAGGAGTTATGTGGTTAGCCTTGACTTTTTAGGTAAATAATGATGGCAGCTTTATAAAATTTAAATTAAAAATGACTCATGCACAGAAAAGGAGAGAAGAGAGAAAAAGAATAGGAGGGGAAAGGGCAGAAGAATGAGGAAGGGGAGGGGAGAGAAGGAGAATAAAATAGTGAGGGTTAGAGTAAGGGTAAGTAAGAGGGGGGTTCAAGAACAAGAGGATAGTGGTGTCTCTGAGAAAGAGAATACTGGATGAAGTTCCAAGGTATAATATAGTAGATATAAACTGAGACCTTGGAAAAAGACCACATTGATTTTCAGCCCAGTTTTGACAATTATTTTCTGTGTGAGCTTAGGAAAGACATTTAATGTTTCTTTGCCACAGTTTCCTCATCTTTAAAAGAGAAAAAATAGTATCTGTCTCATAGGTTTGTTATTGAGATTTAAAACATTCATGAATATAAAATTGTCAGAACTGTGGCTCTCAATAGCTAGTCAATAAAAGTTAACTGTTATTATTCTTTTAGGAGAAAAAAAATGCACTTGTTTATATTTGAGTATGCTGAGATTTAAGATGCCTGTGGAATAACCATGAGATAACAATCACATCTGGTTTTGTTCATCACTATTTTAATATATATAATTTCAGACAAATAGATACATAAGTTAATCCATAATATATATAACAGGCTATTGGATATATGTATGATACCCATGGATAAGCAACAGATGGAGGTAATAAATGTGGCAATGTGAGCATTGGGACTGGTTGAGACTTCTAAGGAAATTCCTGTAGAATGAAGAGCGTGCAAGTCAAAGGATGGAACTCTATTTGTCTTACTTTGAGCTACTATAACAAAGTACCATAAACCAGGTAACTTATAAACAACAAAAATTTACTTCTCGCATTTTTGGAGACTGAAAGTCTCAGCTCAGAGTACCAACATGATCAGGGTTTGGAGAAAGCCCTCTTCCATGTTGCAGACTTCTAACTTCACATCTTCACATTGCCTTTACATAAGTGAGAGAACTCTTTTGTAAAGGCATTAATTTCATTCATGAGGACTTAACTCTCATGACCTTACCACCTTACAGAGAGCCCCCAGCTCCCAGTACTACTACATTAAGGGTAGTAGGGGAGTGACGTCACGAAAATGGTGCCGTGAGCAGCGCGTCCGACAGCTCTCCCCTAAATCACAACAAATTTATCAACTAGAAACAGAAAAATTTATCCTCGGAGCATTCCGGAGTTCCACACAAACTGATAGCGAAAGGACTGTTATCACTTGAATCTGAGAGATGAGGGTGTGGAGGAATCTACCACAGGGACGTTCTTTCAAACTGCGAGGAAGTGCGCCTGTGGTGAGTCAGCCCATATTTGGGAACCGCGAGCCGCCGCCGCGAGCGCCACCGCGAGCCGCCACGAGCCGCCACCGCGAGCGGCCTCCACGAGCCGCCGCTGCCGCGAGACACCGCGAGCAGCCGCGCGCGTGCCCGGTCCGGTTGAGCACCGCTGACGTTCCCAGCAGCCCGCACATTGCGAGTGGGGGTCGCCGGCCACCGGTGCCCGGAGCGCCCCATTCGCGCGCGCGCCTTGGGCATTCCATGCGCCCAGGGCGCCCTGCTGGCCCGCACACCCAGAGTGCTCCATTATCCTGCACCTGGTGCGGTCCAGCCGCCAGCGGCGGGGCGAGCGGGAGAGGCTTGGGAGATTCTCTCCGTGGGCGGGGCACCTCACCCAGCCATTCAAGCTAACAATCAAGCGTTGGGGGAGGGGTGCGCGCAGGCTGCCTAAAATACCTTCGGAAGCACAGCTGCGACCCAATCACTGAAATTAGCTTAACCCATGAAATCTGCGCACCCTCGGTTCTAATTGATAAGATCTCTCTCAGTTCAGCGATCCAAGACAAGAGGCGTGATATTTTTTAGTGCCTCTCGCTAAAGGGGCGGGGGCAACTTCTGATTGATAGAGCCTCCATATTCAGGGATAAACGCTAACAAGAAAGACTTGGCAGATAATAAGGTCTATACTACACTAGTCGTAAGCAGAGACTAGTGCCTCTTCTTCCCTGCAAAAACAGGCTACAAAGAGTGGAAAGCCTGGGTTGAGAGGTCCAACTAAATGATAGGCGCTGAACAGTCACCTTGACAACAATTGACTCCCACCCCCGCCTGATTACACTGGAGGCCCTGACTCTCAGAGCCTTTCCCAAAGCCTTGCACTGAGTGGGGATAGAGTGGGGATTTCCCAGCTCTTTGAGCCTCTTACTCCCCAGGCAGAAGCAGTTGCAGCCTTATAGCTGGATCACCAGGCTGCTAATTCAGAAAGGGGGGACTAGGAGAGAGAATCCAGGAAAGCAAACTCTCTCATCGTTGGACCCTGCAAATGCCAACAAGCCTTGACTTCCAGCAAGACTAAAGCCAATTCTATGACATTGCCATAGAATCCCATCAACTGCAAATCCCTACCTAAGTGTGACACAGGGGCAGAGCCTGGGGTACAGAGTCACCGACCAGGAAGAGGGAGAGAAAAGAAAAAGGAAGAAGTTAACCTCTCAAAATCAAGAAAAACCCACAGACTTTACAACTTGATCCACTAATTTTTTTGTTGTTGTTGTTTGTTTCTTCTATCTTATTGCCTTTATTTCCTCCACCTCCGTCCTTCTATTCTCTGCCCATCTTATGCTTCCCCTTTCTTGAACTACACTACCCATGAGTGTTGCATTTTATTTCTCTTCTTCATCCTCACCCTCCTTTAAGGTTATACTCCAAAACACTTAACTCTCACTCTCTCCTCTTTTGTTTTTTTTTGTCTTGCTTTATTTTGTTTTTTTCTCTTCCTATTTTATTTCTTCCTTCGTTTTTCTCTTTTTCTTATTTTTTCCTTTCTATTCGTTTTTTCTTTTCTCATTTTACTTTCCTCCCATATAACCCTCAATCACAAACAAATTAGTTAATTTGGGACTCAAGGCTTTTTTTTGGCTTTATTTCTCTTTTTTGCTTTTGTTTTTATTTTTTTTCTTGTTTGTTTATTTTTGTGGCATTTTGGGTCCTCCCAACCCAAGGTCTCCATTGTATTTAGTCTTCGCTCCACTTAATACAACAGATTTTTACTTATTATTTTTATTTTTTCTTCTTTATTATTCTTTTTTGGTCCTTTTTTCTGGTTCCCTCTTATCCCTCTCATTATATCTCTTAGTTGACCATCACTTACAAGCAAATCATCTTATGCTTGTCTAAGATTTTCTTTTTTTTCTTTTTTTTTTTGGCATTTAGTAGGTCCCTACTCCATTTTTTTTGCCCCTTGAACTCTTCACCCCAAATCAGGCCCTCCATTATAGGCACGATATTTCCCTGAGGAGGGGAGAGGAGGGAAAGAGAAGAGAGAAAAAAGGGGGAAATAATAAATTATTACTGTTTTTTTTTTGTGGGGTGTTTTACCTTTTTTTTTGTTTTTTGTTTTTTGGTTTTTTGTTTGTTTGTTTGTTTGTTTTACTTTTTACTCTTTATTAATTCTAATTAGTGCTATCAACAAGACCACCCTCAGATGCCGATAAGAAAGAGGAAATCGAATATTATGGATACAAAAGAAAGAGAGGTAACACAAATAGATGTGGAAAAATCTATGGAGAAAAGACTTAACATATTGGAAGCCTTGGAGCTAAATGACAGAGAATTTAAAATAGAAATCTTAAAAATACTCAGAGATATACAAGAAAACACAGAAAGGTAATATAGGGAGATCAGAAAACAACTCAATGAACACAAAGAATATATTACCAAGGAAATTGAAACTATAAAAACAAATCAAACAGAAATGAAAAACTCAATTCACGAGCTGAAAAACGAGGTAACAAGCTTAGCTAACAGAACAGCCCAGATTGAAGATAGGATTAGTGAAATAGAAGACAAACAACTTGAGGCACAACAGAGAGAAGAAGAAAGAGACTCAAAAATAATAAAAAACGAGAAAGCCCTACAGGAATTGTCTGACTCCATCAGAAAGAATAACATAAGAATAATAGGTATATCAGAGGGAGAAGAGAAAGAAAATGGAATGGAGAATATACTCAAACAAATAATAGACGAGAACTTCCCAAGCCTGTGGAAGGAACTAAAGCCTCAAATTCAAGAAGCAAACAGAACACCAAGTTTTCTTAACCCCAACAAACCCACTCCAAGGCACATCATAATAAAGATGACACAAACCAATGACAAAGAAAAAATTCTCAAGGCAGCCAGAGAAAAGAAGAGTACAACATATAAAGGAAGGCCTATTAGATTATCATCAGATTTCTCAGCAGAAACTCTACAAGCTAGAAGAGAGTGGACCCCAATATTTAAAGCCCTGAAAGAGAGGAACTTTCAACCAAGAATACTATACCCATCAAAGCTATCCTTCAAGTATGAAGGAGATATAAAAACATTCACAAATACAGAAAAGATGAGAGAATTTATCAACAGAAAGCCCCCACTCCAGGAAATACTAAAGGGGGTTTTCCAACCAGATTCAAAGAACAAAAGAAAACAACACCACAAGTAACAGCTCCACCAAGAACACAATAAAACCAAACTTAAACTGTGACAACAAAGGAAAAAAAGGGGGGAGAGGATGGAGATTAACAGTAGCAAAGGATGATGAAGTGCAGAAATACTTATAAGATAGGGTACTACAATGAATATGGTAGGTACCCTTTTCATTACTTAATGGTAACCACCCTTAAAAAAACCACCACAAAAACACTCGACTTAAAAAAGGTAGCAACAGAGGAAAGAAGTATGGAACACAAACAAACAAAAACAAATGATAGAAAAACAAAAGAGAAGAATCAAACTAGATACAAAACTAACAGAAAGCAATTTATAAAATGGCAGTAGGGAACCCACAAGTGTCAATAATTACACTAAATGTAAATGGATTAAACTTACCAATAAAAAGACACAGAGTAGCAGAATGGATTAAAAAAGAAAATCCAACTATATGCTGCCTACAAGAAACACATCTAAGCAACAAGGATAAAAACAAATTCAAAGTGAAAGGCTGGAAAACAATACTCCAAGCAAACAACACCCAAAAAAAAGCAGGCATAGCAATACTCATATCTAATAATGCTGACTACAAGACAGAAAAAGTACTCAGAGACAAAAATGGTCATTTCATAATGATTAAGGGGAAGTTGAATCAAGAAGACATAACAATCCTTAATATATATGCACCAAACCAAGGAGCACCAAAATATATAAGACAGCTACTTATTGACCTTAAAACAAAAACTAACAAAAATACAATCATACTTGTTGACCTCAATACACCGCTGACGGCTCTAGATCGGTCATCCAAACAGAGAATCAATAAAGATATAGTGGCCTTAAACGAAATACTAGAACACCTGGATATGATAGACATCTACAGGACACTTCATCCCAAAGCGACAGAGTATACATTTTTCTCTAGTGTACATGGAACATTCTCAAGAATTGACCATATGTTGGGCCACAAAGACAATATCAGCAAATTTAGAAAAATTGAAATTGTACCAAGCATATTTTCTCATCATAAAGCCTTGAAACTAGAATTCAACTGCAAAAAAGAGGGGGAAAAACCCACAAAAATGTGAAAACTAAACAACACACTTCTAAAAAATGAATGGGTCAAAGAAGAAATAAGCGCAGAAATCAAAAGATATATACAGACAAATGAAAATGAAAATACTACATATCAGAATCTCTGGGATGCAGCAAAAGCAGTAATAAGAGGAAAGTTCATATCACTTCAGGCCTATATGAACAAACAAGAGAGAGCCGAAGTAAACCACTTAACTTCACACCTTAAGGAACTAGAAAAAGAAGAACAAAGACAACCCAAAACCAGCCGAAGAAAGGAGATAATAAAAATCAGAGCAGAAATAAATGAAATAGAGAACAGAAAAACTATAGAAAAAATCAATAAAACAAGGAGCTGGTTCTTTGAAAAGATCAACAAAATTGACAAACCCTTGGCAAGACTCACCAAGGAAAAAAGGCACAGGACTCAAATAAATAAAATCCAAAATGAAAGAGGAGAGATCACCACAGACATCATAGATATACAAAGAATTATTGTAGAATACTATGAAAAATTATATGCCACCAAATACAACAATCTAGAAGAAATGGATAAATTCCTAGAACAATACAACCTTCCTAGACTGAGTCATGAAGAAGCAGAAAGCCTAAACAGACCAATCAGCAGGGAGGAAATAGAAAAAACTATTAAAAACCTCCCCAAAAATAAAAGTCCAGGCCCAGACGGTTATACTAGTGAATTCTATCAAACATTCAAAGAAGACTTGGTTCCTATTCTACTCAAAGTCTTCCAAAAAATTGAAGAAGAAGCAATACTTCCAAACACATTTTATGAGGCCAACATAATCCTCATACCAAAACCTGGCAAGGATGGCACAAAGAAAGAAAACTACAGACCAATATCTCTAATGAATACAGATGCTAAAATACTAAACAAAATACTGGCAAACCGAATACAACAACATATTAAAAAAATAATACATCATGATCAAGTGGGATTCATCCCAGAATCTCAAGGATGGTTCAACATACTTAAAACGGTTAACGTAATACACCATATCAACAAAACAAAGAACAAAAACCACATGATCTTATCAATAGATGCAGAAAAGGCTTTTGATAAAATACAACACAATTTTATGTTCAAGACTCTCAACAAAATGGATATAGAAGGAAAATATCTCAACATGATAAAGGCCATATATGATAAACCATCAGCCAACATCCTATTAAACGGCATAAAACTGAGGACTTTCTACCTTAAATCAGGAACAAGACAGGGTTGTCCACTCTCTCCACTTTTATTTAACGTGGTGCTAGAAGTTCTGGCCAGAGCAATCAGACAAGACAAAGAAATAAAAGGCATCCATATCGTAAAAGAAGAAGTAAAGCTATCACTTTTTGCTGATGATATGATCCTATACATCGAAAACCCGAAGAACTCCACAAAAAGATTATTAGAAACAATAAACCAATACAGTAAGGTCGCAGGATACAAAATTAACATACAAAAGTCCATAGCCTTTCTATATGCCAACAATGAAATATTAGAAAACGAACTCAAAAAAATAATCCCCTTCACGATTGCAACAAAAAAAATAAAATACCTAGGAATAAACATAACAAAGAACGTAAAGGACCTATATAATGAAAATTACAAAGCATTGTTAAGGGAAATCGAAAAAGATACAATGAGATGGAAAAATATTCCTTGTTCTTGGATAGGAAGAATAAATATAATCAAGATGGCCATATTACCCAAAGCAATATACAAATTTAATGCAATTCCCATCAAAATCCCTATGAGATTTTTTAAAGAAATGGAACAAAAAATCATCAGATTTATATGGAACTATAAAAAACCCCGAATAGCCAAAACAATCCTAAGGAAAAAGAATGAAGCTGGGGGCATTACAATACCTGACTTTAATCTATATTATAGGGCCACGTTAATCAAAACAGCATGGTATTGGCAAAAAAATAGACACTCAGACCAATGGAACAGAATAGAAAGCCCAGAAATAAAACCACATATATATGGTCAAATAATCTTTGATAAAGGGGCCAACAACACACAATGGAGAAAAGAAAGCCTCTTCAACAAATGGTGTTGGGAAAACTGGAAAGCCACATGCAAAAGAATGAAACTCGACTACAGCCTGTCCCCGTGTACTAAAATTAATTCAAAATGGATCAAAGACCTAAATATAAGACCTGAAACAATAAAGTACATAGAAGAAGACATAGGTACTAAAATCATGGACCTGGGTTTTAAAGAACATTTTCTGAACTTGACTCCAATGGCAAGAGAAGTGAAGGCAAAGATAAATGAATGGGACTACATCAGAATTAAAAGTTTTTGCTCAGCAAGAGAAACTGATATCAAAATAAACAGACAGCCAACTATATGGGAACTGATATTTTCAAACGACAGCTCAGATAAGGGCCTAATATCCAAAATTTACAAAGAACTCATAAAACTCAACAACAAACAAACAAACAATCCAATAAAAAAATGGGAAGAGGACATGAACAGACACTTCTCCCAGGAAGAGATACAAATGGCCAACAGATATATGAAAAGATGCTCAGCTTCATTAGTTATTAGAGAAATGCAAATCAAAACTACAATGAGATACCACCTCACTCCTGTTAGATTAGCTATTATCAACAAGACGGGTAATAGCAAATGTTGGAGAGGCTGTGGAGAAAAAGGAACCCTCATTCACTGTTAGTGGGACTGTAAAGTAGTACAACCATTATGGAGGAAAGTATGGTGGTTCCTCAAAAAACTGCAAATAGAACTACCTTATGACCCAGCAATCCCTCTACTGGGTGTATACCCCAAAACCTCAGAAACATTGATACGTGAAGACACATGTAGCCCCATGTTCATTGCAGCACTGTTCACAGTGGCCAAGACATGGAAACAACCAAAAAGCCCTTCAATAGAAGACTGGATAAAGAAGATGTGGCACATATACACTATGGAATACTACTCAGCCATAAGAAATGATGACATCAGATCATTTACAGCAAAATGGTGGGATCTTGATAACATTATAAGGAGTGAAATAAGTAAATCAGAAAAAAACAAGAACTACATGATTCCATATATTGGTGGAACATAAAAATGAGACTAAGAGACATGGACAAGAGTGTGGTGGTTACCAAGGGTGGGGGGGAGGGAGGACATGGGAGGGAGGGAGGGAGAGAGTTAGGGGGAGGGGGAGGGGCACAGAGAACTAGATAGAGGGTGACGGAGGACAATCTGACTTTGGGCGAGGGGTTTGCAACATAATTTAATGACAAAATAACCTAGACATGTTTTCTTTGAATATATGTACCCTGATTTATTAATGTCATCCCATTACCATTAATAAAAATTTATTATAAAAAAAAAGGGTAGTAGGATTTCAATATATAAATTCCAGGAAGGACACAAACTTTCAGTCTATAACATTAGGAAACTGTAAAAGACTGTAGGAGAAATGGAAAATAGAGGAAATACCTACAAATATCACAAAATAATGAGGTAAATATGGTATCCAGAAGCTAAAAGAAAGTATCTATAATAGAGATCCACAATGTCTTTCAACATATTAGCCTATAAATTTTCAAGTGGTGCTTTGCTGGCCACACAGAAGATTTGATCCCAACCTCCTCTATGCTTCCTCGTCATATGGCATATATGCTTACTTCTTCCCTGTAAACGAGTGTAACTTTCTTCATTACACTTTGAGCCACTAAAAGGATAATCAGTCCTTCATCTTATTTATCTGTATGATTCTGGAATGAAGTACAGTGCTTGAAATATAATAGAGGACTGGTTAAATGAATATTAAATGAACTATGTTTCTGTTATATCAATAGACTATACTATATCAGGCACATATTTTTTAAAGGGAAAAATAAATGCATATTCTAACTCCTACAAAGCTGAATGGTTGAAAAGAGGAGTCCAAATGTAAAGGGACATATGTCATGCACTATAGTAAATTTTTTTCTCCTGTGCTCATCCCATTGGGCCTTGGAGAAAAAATGTGGGGGAATCACTGTCCTGATGTAAATAAGTTTTAAAAGGATTTGGTTTATAAATCATGAACCTGGTGAAAACTAGTATGTGAACAACTTATTTGAATTTGATTAACATTCAGTGAAGAAGCATTCAATAAATATGTTAACCATTGACTTTTAAGACTCAAAGAAGTGACAAAATCATACTGCAAAAATAGTTTACTGATGTTTCTTGTCCATATCACTATTTTATGCCTTCTATAATATTTTGATATCCTTATGGCTAGAATCAATATCTTGTTCATTTTTATATCCTCACTGCCTAACACAGTAACTGACAGCTAGTAGGTTCATAGTAAATGATTATTGAATTAATTGTTAGCTTTAAACAACATATTAGGCATGTGAATTCAATGCAAAGGTATAAATAGTACAATTTTAAGTGTAAGCCTTAGTTTAGAATACTCTCTCCTCAGTAGCATAGAAGAGAACAAAGCTGTGAGGTTGTCCACTTCAATTTTATAGAAAAAAATTCACTCAAGTGCTTGTGTGGACTCATAATGAAACGGAAGAAACAAAAGAACTGGTAAAATGTGTTATAAAAAACCATATGTTGGGGTGACGTCAGAAAAATAGCACTGTGAGAGTCGCTCTCAATATTTCCCCTTGAAATTTCAACAAATTCAACAACTAAAGACAGAGAAAAAATCTTAGAAGCACCTGAAATATACACATACCAGACAAAGGTATGATTGAGCAAAAAGGTGGCAGAATATATAATTCACTCTGAAGAAAATAAGACAGAGAACAGAATATTTCACTTTCCTCACTGATCTGAGGAAGAACCACTTTCATCTGGAAACAAGTGAAGCAGAGGGTCTGGGGCAGTGGAAAGAAGCTGGGTTAGGGTGGATGAACAAGCAGAGGGGAAAATTTGTTGGCTCTTCCTGAGATTCCAGATGCGAGGTGAGTATGGTTGGCAGGTTCTGACAAAGATTACTGGTGCACGGTGCCCATGGGAACCGTTGCCAGCACTGACAGATTCATGCATTCCTGGCTCTGTGATCATGGGCAGTATGTGAGTGATTCCCCTTGGCACCTCTGACATGAGTACACATGATCATAGGCTGGAAGACTTAGCCCAAGATTATCAGTGGCGGACATCTGTGGGTGTTGCTGCCAGCATCTTTGTGTATTTCTGGCTTCAAAACCAACAGCACGGGAAGTGCCCAAAGATTGGGATCCCTAGTCCTGGACCTGTCTGGGTGGGGTGCCTCTGTGAGGCCAATACAGGTTTCAAAGCCCATTCCTGCATTCACAACTCTGACTAAAATCACAGACGCTGTGCACCTAAGTGGACAAGAGCAGACCTCCATGTGCACTGCTGAAGTTGTGAGGGCTGGTCTTCCACACGGTTTGTTGTGGGCTACCAAAGAGTTCACAAGGAAAAAGACTGTGGAGATTAGACCAATGGAGCACTGAAGTGTACCAGACATGCCTGGGGGCCCTTAGAAAGGTGCTTGATTTGCAATCAGCTCCCAGCCCTGCCTGCTCTTGCTGGCAGCTCTGGTTGGCACAGAGTTACCGAGAACTGTGCTTTGAATGGTACTGGAGGAAGGACCTGGCTGCTTTTAGAGCCTCTTGCTCTCAAGCAGTGGCTAGGGCAAACCTCTCAGCTAAGTCCCCAGGCTGCTAGCTCAGGTGGGAGAGACGTGGAGAAAGGCACCTGGAAAACTAACTGAGACTCCCATTGTCAGAGCCTCCAAGCTCTAACAAGCCCCACCTACCAAAAGGACTGAGGCCCAGCCTACGTCATTGACATAGCAACACAACAGCAAACCTCTGCTCAAGAGCCTACAGGGGCAAAATCTGTAGCACAGTGCAACCTGCCGGAAAAAAAAAAAAAAAAAAAAAAAAAAAGGAAGAAGCTAACTCTCAAAACAAGGAAAAACTGACATTTCTTATAACTTCTTTTTCTATTTTTGTCATTTTCCTTTCTTTTTATTCTTTCCTATTCCTTTTCAACTTCATTATCCATAGTTGTTACATTTTTCATTCTTATTTTTATGAGGGTTTTATATCAAAAACCAATATTTTTTATTTATTTCTTTTTTTCTGTTTCAATCATTTATCAACAAATTATTTTATGTTAGATTCATATTTTTGTACCATTTTTCATGTTTTTTATTTCATTTTTAATTTTTTTTGTAATTTTTCCTCCATTCCTGCTCCCTGTTCTTTGTAGTTTTTGTTCCCTTATCATTATAGAATTTTCATTTTTCACTGTATCTTTTCAATTTTTATTTTTTTTAAATATCTCTTATTAGTGTTATTAACAATACCATTCTCAAATGCCATTAAAAATATCATGGATACAAAGACAGAGATGTAGCCCAGATAGATGATGAATAATCTCCAGAAAAAAAAGTTTTTAATTGCTTGGAAACCTTGGAGGTAATGACAGGGAATTAAAATCTGAAGTCCTAAAAACACTCAGGGAAATACAAGAAAGCATGAAAAGGCAATTTAGAGAGCTCAAAAAACAATTCAATGAACAAAAAGAATATTGCACCAAGGAAACTGAAACTATGAAAAGGAACCAAACAGAGATGATAAACTCAATACATGAACTGAAAAATGAGGTAACAAGCTTAGCTAATAGAACAAGCCAAATAGAGGAGAGAATTAGTGACATAGAAAACAGGCAACTAGAGATACTACAGAGAGAATAGGAGAGAGACGAATTAAAAAAAAAGAGAGAGAAAGCCCTATGGGAATTGTCTGACTCCATCAGAAAGAGCAACATAAGAATTATGAATATATCAGAAGGAGAAGAGAGAGAAGATAGAATGGAGAAAAATTCAAACAAATAATAAATGAGAACTTCTTAAGCCCATGGAAAGAAATAGAGTCTTGAATCCAAGAAGCAAACAGAACAACACATTACCTTAACACAAACAGACCTACTCTAAGAAACACTGTAATGAAATTATCACAAACCAATGACAAAGAAAAAATATTCAAGGCAGTCAGGGAAAAGAAGAATACAACATATAAAGGAAGGCCCATTAGATTATCATCAGATTTCTCAGTAGAAACTCTACAAGCCAGAAAAGAGTGGGCCCCAATATTTAAATTACTGAAAGGGAGAAACTTATAGCCAAGAATACTATATCCATAAAAGCTATCCTTCAAATATGAAGAAGAAATAAAACATTCACAGATACAAAAAAAAAAAAAGATAAGGGAATTCATCACCAGAAAACTTCCACTTCAAAAAAATACTAAAGGGGGATTTCAGATCAGTTACAAAAACAAAACAAAATTACAAGTAAATGCTCCAACAAGATCAAAATAAAGACAGGATTAATCTGTGAAAACAAAAACATTAAAGGGGAGAGGACAAAGATTAACAGTAGCAAAGAAAAATGGAGTGCAGAAGCACGCATGAGATAATGTACTCCAATAAATAAGATATATATCCTTTTTATTACCTAATGGTAATCACCTATGAACAAACCACTACAGAAAACATGGCTTAAAAAAAAGAAACAGAAGAAAGAAGTATGAAATAAAATCAAACAAAAACAAATGACAGAATAACAAGAGAAGAACCAAACAAGGTACAGAGCTATCAGAAAGCAATATATAAAATGGCAATAAAAAACCCTTGAGTGTCAATAATTACATTAAATATAAATGAACTGAATTCACCAATAAAAGATACAAAGTAACAGAGTGGATCAAAAATAAAATACAGTTGTATGCTGCCTTCAAGAAACACATCTAAGCTACAAGGATAAAAACAAATTCAAAGTGAAAGGTTAAAAAACAATTCTCCAAGCAAATAACATCCAAAGAAAAGCAGATGTAGCCGTACTCATATCTAACAATGCTGACAACAAGACAGCAAAGGTAATTAGAGACAAAGATGGTCATTTTGTAATGATATTGAATCAAGAAGACATAACAGTTCTTAATATATAAGCACCAAACCAAGAAGCACCAAAGTATATGACATCTATTAAATGATTTAAACATAAAAACTGACAAAAATACAATAATAACTGGAGATCACAATACACTGCTGAGATCTCTAGATTATTCATCCAACAAAAAAAATCAATAAAAAAATATTGGCCTTAAACAAACACTAGAACAATTGGCTATGACAGATATCTACAGGATATTTCATCTCAAAACTCCAGAGTATACATTTTTCTCCAGTGTACATAGAACATTATCAAGAATTAACCATATGGCCTGACCAGGCAGTGGCACAGTGGATGGAACGTTGGACTGGGATACAGAGGACCCATGTTTGAGACCCCCAAGGTCGCCAGCTTGAGTGTGGGCTCATCTAGTTTGAGCAAAGCTCACCAGCTTGGACCCAAGGTTGCTGGCTTGAGCAAGTACTTACTCAGTCTGCTGTAGTCCCATGGTCAAGGCACATATGAGAAAGCAATCAATAAACAACTAAGGTGTCACAACAAAAAAACTAATGATTGGTGCTTCTCATCTCTGTCCATTCCTGTTTGTCTGTCCCTATCTCTCTCTCTCTCTCTCTCTCTCTCTCTCTCTCTCTCTCTCTGTAAAAGAAGAAGAAGAAGAATAAATCATATGTTGGGCCACAAAACTAGCATTAACAAATTCAGAAAAATTGAAATTATATCAAGCATATTTTCTGACCATAAAGCTTTGAAACTAGAATTCAACTGCAAAAAAATGTAAATAAACTAAAAAATGTGAAAATTAAATAATATACATTTAAAAATGAGTGGATCAAAGGAGAAATAAAAACAGAGATCAAAAGATTTATACAGACAACAAAAATGATAATATGACATATCTGAATCTCTGGAATGCAAAAATGCAGTAATAAGAGGAAAAGTTCATATCACTACAGTCTCATATGAACAACCAGAGAGAGTCCAAGTAGACAACTTAACGTCACATCTTAATGAACTAGAAAAAAGAACAAAGGCAACTCAAACCAGAAGAATAAAAAAATAATTAAAATCAGAGCAGAAATAAATGAAATAGAGAACAGAAAAACTATTGAAAGAATCAATAAAACAAGGAGCTTGTTCTTTGAAAAGATCGGTGAATCGACAAACCCTTGGCAAGATTTACTAAGAAAAAAAGGGAAAGGACTCATATAAATGAAATCTAAAATAAAAGAGGAGAAATCACCACAGATATCATAAATGTACAAAGAATTATCATAGAGAACTATGATAAACTATATGCCACCACAATTAAAAATCTAGAAGAAATGAATAAATTCTTAGAACAACACAATCTTCCATGACTGAGGCACAAATAAATAGATGGCCTAAACAGATTCATAAGCAAGGAAGAAATAGAAACAACTATTAAAACCTCCCCAAAAATAAAAATCCAGGGCCAGACGGCTATACTAGTGAATTCTATCAAACATTCAAAGAAGACTTTTTTCCTATTCTATTCAAAGTCTTCCAAAAAATTGAAGAAGAAGCAATACTTCCAAACACACTTTATGAGGCCAACATAACCCTCATACCAAAACTTGGCAAGGACAACACAAAAAAATAAAACTATAGACTAATATCGCTAATGAATACAGATGCTAAAATCCTAAACAAAATACAAGCAAATCAGATACAACAACACATTAAAAAATATTTCATTGTGATCAAGTGGGATTCATCTCGGAATCACAAGGATGGTTCAACATACGTAAAAGAGTTAACATAATATACCATATCAAAAAAACAAAGAACAAAAACCATATGATTTTATCAATAGATGCAGAAAAGGCATTCAATAAAACACAACATCATTTTATGTTTAAAATACTCAATAAAATGGGTATACAAGGAAAATATCTCAACACAATAAAGGCCATTTATGACAAATCATCAGCTAACATCATATTAAATGATTAAAAACTGAATATTTTTCCTCTAAAATCAGGAACAAGACAAAGCTGTCCACTCTCTTCTCTCTCTTTCAATGTAGTACTGGAAGTTCTAGCCAGAACATTCAGAGAAGAGAAGAAAATAAAAGTCATTCATATTGGGAAATAATAAGTAAAAGTTTCACTTTTTGCATATGATATGATCCTGTACATTGAAAACCCCAAAAACTCTACAAAAAGACTATTAAAAACAATAAACCAATACAGAAAGTTCGCAAGATACAAAATTAATATACAGAATTCTATTGCCTTCTTATATGTCAACAATAAAGCATCAAAAAATGTACTAAAAAATAATCCCTTTTACGGTTGCAACAACAAAAAAATACCTGGAAATAAACTTAACAAAGAATGTAAAGGACCTATATAATGAAATGTACAAAGCATTGTTAAATTGGAAAAGATAAAATAAAATGGAAAAACATTCCTTGTTCTTAGACAGGAAGAATAAATATAATCAAAATGAACATATCATAAAAAAGCAATATGCAAATTTAATGCAATTCTCATCAAAATTCCAGTGTCATTTTTTAAAGAAATGGAACAAAAAATCATCAAGATTATATGGAACTATAAAAAACTTTGAATAGCCAAAGTAATTCTAAGGAAAAAGAATGAAGCTGGAGGAATTACAATACTTTACTTGAAATTATATTATAGAGTCACAATAATCAAAACAGCATGATATGGACAGAAAGAGAGACTTTCAGACCAATGGAACAAAACAGAGAACCCAGAAATAAAACCACATATATGGTCAATTATCTTTGACAAAGGAACCAAAAACACACAATGGAGAAAAAAAAAATCCTCTTCAATAAATGGTGCTGGGAAAATTGGAGAGCCACATGCAAAATAATAAAACTCAACTACGGTTTCTCTCATTGTACCCAAATTAATTCAAAATGAATCAGAGACCTAAATATGAGACCTGAAACAATAATTTACATAGAAGAAAATATAGGTGCTAAACTCACAAACCTTGTCATAAAAAGTATTTTATGAATTTGATTTCAATGGCAAGGGAAGTAAAGGCAAAGATAAATGAATGGGACTACATCAGACTAAGAAGCTTTTGCACAGCAAAAGAAACTGACAATAAAACAAACAGCCAACTAAATGGGAGATAAAATTTTTAAACAACAGCTCAAATAAGGGCCTAATATGCAAAATAAACAAAGAACTCCCAAAACTCAAAGACAAACAAGTAAACAATCCAATAAAAAATGGGGGAAAAATGGGAAGAGGACATGAACAGACATTTCTACTAGGAAGAATTACAAATTGCCAAAGGATATATGAAAAGATGCTCATCTTCACTAGCTATTAAGAGAAATGCAAATCAAAACCGAAATGAGATACTACCTCACACCTGTTAGATTAGCTATTATCAACAAGTCAGGTAATAACAAGTCTTGGAGAGGCATGAACAGACATTTCTACTAGGAAGAATTACAAATTGCCAAAGGATATATGAAAAGATGCTCATCTTCACTAGCTATTAAGAGAAATGCAAATCAAAACCGAAATGAGATACCACCTCACACCTGTTAGATTAGCTATTATCAACAAGTCAGGTAATAACAAGTCTTGGAGAGGCTGTGGAGAAAGAGAAAACCTCATTCACTGTTGGTGGGAATGTAAAGTAGTGCAACTATTATAAAAGAAAGTATGGTGGTTCCTCAAAAAATTGAGAATAAAACTACTGTATGACCCAGCAATTCCTCTACTGGGTGTATACCCCCAAAACGCAAAATTATTGGTACTTAAAGACACATGCAATCTTATGTTCATTGCAGCATTTTTCAAAGTGGCCAAGACATAGTAACAATCAAAAAGCCCTTTAATAGAAGATTGGATAAAGAAAATGTGGTACATATATACTTTGAAATACTACTCAGCCATAAGAAATGATGACATAGGATCATTTATGACAACATGGATGGAACTTGATAACATTATACTGAGTGAAGTAAGTAAATCAGATAAAAACTAAGAACTGTATGATTTCATACATAGATGGGACACAAAATTGAGACTCATGGACATAGATTAGAGTGCAGTGGTTACCAGGGAGAGGGGAAAGTAGGAGTGAGCATGGGTGGGGGAAGGGAGGGGGCATAAAGAAATCCAAATAAAAAGTGTCAGAGGACAATTTGACTTTGGGTCATAAGTATACAACATAATCAAATCTCAAAACAATTTGGAGATGTTTTCTCTGAATCTCTGTACTCTAATTGTTCAATGTCAACACAATAAAATTAATTGTCTAAATAAAATTAAAAATAAAACAAACAAAAAACCCCACATATGTTGAAATATCTATGTGATATTCTTAGAAGGGCTCTTATAACTAATATCTGACCAATTTCTCTTGCTTAAGACTGCATAATAGAGTGAAGGCGGGAGCACCAACAGGCAGCATGGGGTGGTCCAAGGTATAATCAAAACTGACAAAAATGCCAGCCCCACCTTCCAGCTATGAAATAATAACTTACAAAAATCCCTCTGAGCACCACTAAATGAAAGTCTGCCTAGAATTTTAAGATCATCATGTTGGACTGAATACTGCCCAGTTCAAACTGCTGCTTTTTCAGCCCTGAAGGACCTGTTTGGGGAGTTTAAGAAAAAAGAGAGGCAAGATGGCAATGGAGTAGGTCGAGGTACTAACTTCCACCTCCCAGAACCAAAGTAGATTACAACTTAATTTTAAAAACAATCATCTGGAAAAACTACTTTGGACTTAACTAAGAGGATTCTTTAATGAAGGATCACTGAAGAAGCCACAGTGAGGCTGGTAGGATAAGCAAAAATGCAGAAACGGATTCCCAGCTCCTGGGAGTGAACAGCATCCCAGAAAGACTCATGTGTTGGGAAGTGAGTTTAGCAGAGAGGGGAGGGTCCTGAGCCACAGGAACAAAGCCCCAGTCTGCAGCCTCAGAGCTTAGAAGAGGCTTTTGAACAATATTTAGCTGCAAAACAAGCCAGGATACTGTTTGTGAGAACGAGACAGATTTCGCTAACCCAGAATTCTTCTTAAAGGGACCACACAAAAACCTCTTTCACAACCACCTACCCAAAGGTCCAGGGGATGGGAATAGATGAGAGGACTGGAGTAGCAGGAAAAGAGTGTAGTACAGAAGGCACAGGAAGAAACACTTTGAGGGACAACCACACTAATCCCTGGGCTGAATCACTTTGCAAATCTAATGTGAATATTTTTCCTGGAACCAGCAATACCAGCAAAGGAAAGCAGTTCACAAGTCTAACAGAAGCTCTCCTGCTGCACTCAGAGCAGAGTCACTTAGAAGCAGGGAGCCATCAGGGATACAGTATCAAGTGCTAAGATCTGAGCTGCATTGCCCCCTCCCACCCACACATAGCTGAGTGCTTGCTGGAGAGCAGGCAGTGGCAGGATGTGAAATTGCAGCCCCATCAGTGTGACCAGCCACAACTGAGGCCCAATAGGAGTGCAGTCTTGCCCAGCAGGGGTGGAGGCTGAGAGCGGCTACAGTGGTGGAAGGGGTATAGAAAATCGGTCTGACCTGTGGCTGTGGGCCAGACAAGCAAGAGTGGTACCACTTGTAGTCCCACCTGCAGAGGAAAGGTGAATTCTGACTTCTCTACAGAAACATTACAGGACAGAAGGGAATGGCAGAAAATATTCAAAATAATGCCAAAGAAGAGCCTATACCCAAGACTGCTTTATCCAGCAAAGCTATCATTTAAAATTGAAGGAGAAATAAAAAGCTACCTAGACAAAACAAAAAACAAACAAACAAAAAAACAACAAACAAACAACAAAAAAAGTAACTCAAGAAATTTATTACAACCAAACCAATACTATAAGAAATGTTAAGGGTCCTGCTGTAAACAGAAAAAAAAAGGGGGAAAATTCTGTAAAAGAGGAATGTAGATTTAAAGATTAAAATGAAAATAAACAACTACATATCAATAATAAACTTAAATGTAAATTGATTAAATGCTCCAATCAAAAGACACACAATAGCTGCATGGATAAGAAAATAGGACTCATACATATGCTGTCTACAAGAAACACACCTCAAAACAAAAGAAACACAAAGAATGAAAGTAATTGGATGAAAAAAATATTTCTTGAAAATGGAAATAAACAAAAAGCTGGGGTAGCAACACTTATATCAGACAAAATAGACTTTAAAACAAAGGCTATAGTAAGAGATAAAGAAGATCACTACATAATGATAAAAGGAGTAATCCAACAGGAAGATATGACCATTATAAATAAATATGCACTTACTATAGGAGCACCTAAATACATAAAGCAGATTTTGATGGCCATAAAGGGCAAAATCAACAGCAATACTATAAGAGTAGGGAATTTCAATACCCCAATAACATCAATGGATAGATCCTCAAGAAAGAAAATAATAAAAGAAACAGCAGACTTAAAGGACACACTAGATCAACTGGACTTAATAGATATCTTTAGAACCGTTTATCATAAACAGCAGAATATACATTCTTTTCAAATGCTCATGGTGTATTCTCTAGGATAGACCACATGCTAGGACACAAAACAAGTAAAAACAAATTTAAAAGGAATAAAATCACATCAAGCATCTTCTCGGATCACAATGGCATGAAACTAAAAATCAACTACAATAGAAAAACTGAAAAACACTCAGACACTTGGAAATTAAATAGCATGTTATTAAATAACAAATGGGGAGGACCTGAAGATGGCAGCATAGTAGGCAGACACATAGACTCTCAGCTCAAACCACCGAACTGGATTATAAACTAATTTATAAACAATCAGTGTGAAAAACCAAATCTGGACTACAAGAACAGCTCTCAAAAACCAAGGAGCAAAGAAGAAGCCACAACAAACCTGGTAGGGAGCACCTGAATCTCCCCTGCTTACAGGAACAGAGGGAGGGGGTGAGGTTGAGAGCCAAGAAGGGATTTCATTCCAAGGAAAAGAGCAGTAAATACTGCTCACAGCCACTTGCCTGGCAACCAGGGAATGAGGTGTGTTGAAAGAGCTGGCTTGTCTTCCAAAATGAAAGGAGAGAGAGAGAGAGAGACAGATGGTGAGGGGCAGAGGAATTCAGGGGACGACATGAAAGGCTGACTCATTCAGTGATGGAGGCAGTCATAGCTAGGGGAGGGGCTGATCCTTCCACAAAGTGAAATAGAAAGTGATTCCAGGTCACAGATCTCCGGACATCTCTACAGCTCCAATCAGCAGAACAAGACACAGCTGAAAACAAGAAGTGGGGAGGAGGGGTAGTAACTCAGGTCTCCATGGAGATCTGAGATACACCTGCCCCTACTGAAGCTGAGAAAGCAACCCACCCCCAAAGAGATTAACTGGCAGAAAAGGACTTCAGAAACTCAGGTTACACCCACTACATTACTGGACATAGTTTCAAATAAGCCCCCTGCTGAGATCAGCAAACAAGACAATCACCTGTTAAGAAAACAAACAAATCAAGACTTGAAAGTGGGCCAAACCGAAAGTGGATTACAAATAATAGCTGATGCCAACCCAAGAAGACCTAGAAATAACACAATTGAAAACTGGAGGCAGACAACACCAAGCCTAGAATAAATAAGATTTACAAACAAAACACCCAAATACACAGATATAATGAGAAGACAGAGAAGTGCAATCCAAATGAAACCACAAGAGAAACATCCAGGAAATGAATTGAGTGATATGGAAATAATCAAATTTCCAGATACGGAGTTCAAAATAATGATTGTAAAAATGTTTAAAGATCTTAGAACAACAATGGATGGTCATTATGAACACCTAAATAAAGAAATAGCAAGTATAAAAAAGTATATTGAAAATTAAACAAGAATCAGTCACAGATGACAAATACAATATCAGAAATGAAGACTAATATGGAAGGAATTAAAAACAGGATGGATGAAGTTGAGGATCAAATCAGCGAGTTGGAAGACAACTGGAATGAAGGCATAAAAGCAGAGAAGAAAAGACAAAAGAGACTCAAAAAGTCTGAGGAAACTCTTAGAGAGCTCTGTGACAACATAAAGAGAAATAACATCCTCGTTATGGGGGTTCCTGAATAAGAAGAGAAAGAGCAAGGGATAGACATTTTGTTCAATCATATCATAAGACACATCACCAAGACATATCACCAAGACACATCATAATTAAATTACCAAAGCTAAGTGATAAAGAGAAAATATTAAAGGCTGCTAGAGAAAAAAATGACATCACCTACAAAGGACCCCCCATAAGGATGACATCAGACTTCTAAGCAGAAACACTTGAGGCCAGAAAGAAATGGCAAGAAATAGTCAAAGTAATACAGAAGAACCTACAACCAAGACTACTTTATCCAGCAAGGTTATTACTTAAAATTAAAGGAGAAATAAAAAGCTTCCCAGACAAAAAAACAAACAAAAAAAAACAAAAAAACAAACAAACAAAAAAAAAACAAGGAATTCATTACAACCAAAATAATGCTGCAGGAAATGTTAAGGGGCATGGTATAAACAGATCAAAGTGGGAAAAGAATATAGCAAAGAGGAATACAGCTTTAAAGAAGAAAATGGCAATAAACAACTACATAAATGTAAATGGATTAAATGATCCAATCAAAAGACATAGGGTAGCTGCATGGATAAGAAAACAGGACCCATACATATGCTGTCTACAAGAGACACACCTTAAAACAAAAGATGCACATAAACTGAAGGTAAAAGGATGAAAAAAAAACATTTCATACAAATGAAAATGAAAAAAAAAAACTGGGGTAGCAATACTTATATCAGACAAAATGGACTTTAAAACAAAGAATATAGTAAGAGATAAAGAAGGCCACTACATAATGATAAAGAAAGCAATCCAACAGAAAAATATAACTTTTATAAATATCTACACACCTAATATAGGAGCAACTAAATATATAAAGCATACTTTGATGGACATAAAGGGTGAGATCAAAAGAAATACTATAATGGTAGGGGATTTTAATACCCCACTAACATCACTAGATAGATCCTCAGGAAAGAAAATTAACAAAGAAACAGCAGACTTAAAGGACATACAAGATCAACTCGATTTATTAGATATCTTCAGAACCTTTCACCCCAAAGCAGCAGAATATACATTCTTTTCAAGTGCTCATGGTACATTCTCTAGGATAGACCACATGTTAGGGCACAGAAGTGGTCTTAACAAATTTAAGAAGATTGAAATCATATGAAGCACTTTCTCTGATCACAATTGCATGAAACTAGAAATGAACCACAGCAGAAAAGCTCAAAAACTCTCAAACACATATAAACTAAATAGCAGGTTGTTAAATAACAAATGGATTAAGAATGAGATCAAAGAAGAAATAAAAAAATCCTAGAAACAAATGATAATGAGCATATAAGAAATCAAAAATTTTGAGACACAGCGAAAGCAGTACTGAGAGGGAAGTTCATAGCACTACATGCACACTTTGAGAAGCTAGAAAAAGCTTAAACAAACAACTTAACCCTGCATCTAAAAGAACTGGAAAAAGAACAGCAAGTAAAGCCCAAATATAGTAGAAGGAAGGAAATAATAAAGATCAGAGCAGAAATAAATGACATAGAGGCTAGAGAAACAATACAGAGGATCAATGAAACTAGGGGTTGGTTCTTTGTAAAGGTAAAAAAGATCGAAGAACCTTTAACTAGACTCACCAAGAAAAAGAGAGAATGGACTCAAATAAATAAAATTAGAAATGAGAGTGGAGAAATAAAAACTGACACAACAGAAATACAAAATATTGTAAGAAAATTCTATGATGAACTGTATGCCAAAAAGAGAGACAACGTAGATGAAATAGACAAATTCCTTGAAACATACAATCTTCCAAAAATCAATCTGGAAGAATCAGAAAACCTAAACAGACTGATTACACAAAATGAGATTAAAACAGTTATCAAAAAACTCCCAACAAAGAAAATTCCTGGGCCTGATGGCTTCACAAGTGAATTGTACCAAATATTCAAAGGAGAACTGACTCCTATCCTTCTCAAGCTATTTCAAAAAATTGAAGAGGAACAAAGACTTCCAAACTCCTTTTATGAGGCGAGCATAATTCTGATTCCAAAACAAGGCAAAGACAACACAAAGAAGAAAAATTATAGGCCAATATCCCTGAAGAATATAGATGCTAAAATCCTCAAAAAAAAAATATTAGCAAACCGGATCCAACAATATATGGAAAAAATCATACACCATGATCAAGTGGGATTTACTCTGGGGAGGCAAGGCTGGTACAATATTCACAAATCAATCAATGTGATTCATCACATAAACAAAAGGAAGGAGTAAAACCACATGATAATTTCAATAGATGCAGAAAAAGCATTTGATAAAATCCAGCACCCATTCATGATCAAAACTCTCAGCAAAGTAGGAATACAGGGAACATACCTCAACATGATAAAAGCCATCTATGACAAACCCACTGCCAACATCAAACTCAATGGGCAAAAATTCAAAGCAGTCCCCTTAAGATGAGGAACAAAGGCAGGTGTGTCCCCCTTCACCACTCTTATTCAACATAGTCCTGGAAGTCCTAGCCACAGCAATCAGACAAGAAGAAGAAATAAAAGGCATTCAAGTTGGAAAAGAAGAAGTAAAGCTATCATTATTTGCAGATGATATGATATTGTATATGGAAAACCCTAAAGTCTCAGTCAAAAAACTACTGGACCTGATAAATGACTTCAGCAAAGTGGCAGGATATAAAATTAATACTCAGAAATCAGAGGCATTTTTATACACTAACAATGAACAGACAAAAAGGGAAATTAAGAAAACTATCCCTTTCACTATTTCAACCAAAAAAATAAAGTACCTAGCAATACATTTAATAAAGGAGAATAAAGACTTGTACTCGGAAAATTATAAAACATTATAAAAGAAATCAAGGAAGATACAAACAAGTGGAAGCATATACCTTGCTCATAGTTAGAAAGAATAAACATCATTAAAATGTCTATATTACCCAATTTATAAATTCAATGCAATACCAATTAACATATCAATGACATACTTTAAAGATATAGAACACATATTACAAAAATTTATATGGAACCAAAAAAGAACACGAATAGCCCCAGCAATCTTAAAAAAGAAGAATAAAGGGGGAGATATCACACTTCCTGATATCAAGTTATACTACAAGGCCATTGTACTCAAAACAGCTTGGTACTGACATAAGAACAGGATATAGATCAATGGAACAGAAAAGAGAGCCCAGAAATAAACCCACAGCTCTATGGACAACTGATTTGACAAAGGAGGTAGGAGCATACAATGGAGTAAAGACAGGCTCTTTAATAAATGGTGTTGAGAAAGTTGGACAGCTACCTGAAAAAAATTGAAACTAGACCACAAACTTACACCATTCACAAAAATAAACTCAAAATGGATAAAAGACTTAAATGTAAGCCGGGATACCATAAGTATCTAAAAGAAAACAGAGGCAGTAAGCTCTCCAACATCTCTCGCAGGGATATATTTGGTGATTTATCTCCACGGGCAAGTGAAATAAAAGACAGGAAAAACAAATGGGACTATATCAAACTAAAAAGCTTTTGCACAGCCAAAGAGAATAAGAACAGAATAAAAAGACGAACTACACAATGGGAGAACATATTTGACAGTACATCTGATAAGGGGTTAATAACCAAAATTTATAAAGAACTTGTAAATCTCAACACCAAAAAGACAAACAATCCAATCAAAATATGGGCAAAAGAAATAAATAGACACTTCTCCAAAGAGGACGGACATACAGATGGCCAATAGGCATATGAAAAAATGCTCAACATCACTCATCATTCGAGAAATGCAAATTAAAACCACAATGGAATATCACCTCATACCAGTCAGAATGGTGCTCATCAACAAAACAATATAGAATAAGTGCTGGTGAGGATGTGTAGAAAAGGAACCCTCTTGCACTGCTGGTGGGAATGCAGACTAGTGCAGCCTCTGTGGAAAACAGAATGGAGATTCCTCAAAAATTTAAAATCAAACTGCCTTTTGACCCAGCTATTCTACTTTTAGGAATATACCCCAAGAACACTACAGAACTGTTCCAGAAGGAGAAATGTACCCCCATGTTTATGGCAGCATTGTTCACAATAGTGAAGATCTGGAAACAGCCTAAGTGTCAGTCAGAGGATGAGTGGATTAAAAAGCTATGGTACATATATACTATGGAATACTACTCAGCCATAAGAAATGATGACATCAGGTCATTTACAATAACATGGATGGACCTTGATAACAGTATACGCAGTGAAATAAGTAAATCAAAAAAAACTAAGAACTATATGAACCCATACATAGATGGGACATAAAAATGAGACTCAGAGACATGGACAAGAATGTGATGGTAACAGGTAGTGGTGTGGGTGGGAGGGGAGGGGGCAAGGAAGGAGAGAGTGGGAGGGGAGGGGAGGGGCACTAAGAAAACCAGATAGAAGGTGACGGAAGACAATTTGACTTTGGCTGAGGGGTATGCAGTATAATCAAATGTCAAAATAATCTGGAGTTGTTTTCTTGGAACATATGTACCCTGATTTGTCAATGTCACTGCATTAAAATTAATAAAAATAAGATAAAAAATAACGAATGGATTAACAATGAGATCAAGGAAGAAATAAAAAATTACCTTGAAACAAATGAAAACGAAAATACAACAACTCAAAATTTATGAGACACAGCAAAAGCAGTCCTGAGAGGGAAGTTCAATGCACTACAAGCATACCTTAAAAGGCTAGAAAAAGCTCAAATAAACAATTTAACACTTCATCTAAAAGAACTAGAAAAAGAACAGCAAGTAAAACCCAGGTGAAGTAGAAGGAAAGAAATAATAAAGATCAGAGCAAAAGCAAATGACATAAAGACTAAAAAAAAAAAACCCCAATGCAGAGGACCAATGAAACCAAGAGCTGGTTCTTTGAAAAGGTAAACAAAATTGATGAACCTTTAACCAGACTCACCATGAAAAAAAGAGAAATGACTCAAATGAATAAAGTAGAATTGAGAGTGGAGAAACAACTGACACAGCAGAAATACAAAGAAAGTATTGTAAGAAAATACTATGAAGAACTGTATGCCATAAAAATAGACAACTTAAACAACATGGACAAATTCCTCGAAACATTTAATTTTTAAAAAAGTCAATATAGAAGAATCAGAAAACCTAAACAGATTGATTTCATTAAATGAAATTGAAACATTTATCAAAATACTCCTAACAAACAAAAGTCCTGAGTCAGGTGGCTTCACAGGTGAATTTTACCAAAGATTCAAAGAAGAACTAACTCCTTTCCTTCTTAGGCTATTTCAAAAAACTCAAGAGGAGGGAAGACTTCCAAACTCCTTTTATGAGGTAAGCACAATACTAATTCAAAAACCAGTAAATGTCAATACAAAAAAAAGAAAACTATAGACTAATATCCCTGATAAACTTAGATGCTAAAATTCTCAAGAAATTATTAGCACAACGGATTCAGCAATACATGAAAAACATCATACATCATGATCAGGTGGGATTTATTCTAGGGCAGCGGTTCTTAACCTGTGGGTCGCGACCCCAGCGGGGGTCGAACGACCAAAACACAGGGGTCGCCTAAAGCCATCAGAAAATACATATTTATTATATAATACATTTTTACATGGACATTTCTATAGCATTTGAACTGTTGCTTATGTTGTATACTCATCACTCATAGTCAAATCATTTTCTGTCAGCTGATATTGGTCCCTCTTTTCACGCTTCCCCCATCCCCTTCTCATTGTGCTTTGACCGTGGGCCTTCAGCAGACCGAGTAACCCCTTGCTCGGGCCAGCAACCTTGGGTCCAAGCTGGTGAGCATTGCTCAAACCAGATGAGCCCATGCTCAAACTGGTGACCTTGGGTTCTCAAACCTGGGTCTTCCGCATCCCAGTCCAATGCTCTATCCACTGTGCCACCATCTGGTCAGGCAGAAATAAGATTTCTGAGAAATCAAGAGGGGCTGGACCCCAGTGCATAATGAGTGAAGATGGGCTTTGATGGCAATAAAACACTTCCTTTATTATAGTGGAAAAGAGAAAAAGCAGACAAAAAAGGCATAAAAAGCAGAGAGGTATGTTGATAGCTTTGATTGTAGACTAATATGATCACATCCATGGGTTTCCATTTTTTTTTATTAGAGTATGATGTGAAATCATTAGCTTAGTGGGCTATGATAATATAGTGGAGTAAAGACAGTGTCAAAAGTTAATTTGAGCCTGACCAGGCAGTGGCACAGTGAATAGAATGTCAGACTGGGATGCCGAGGACCCAGGTTCGAGATCCTGAGGTCGCTAGCTTGAGCACAGGCTGGTTTGAGCAAAAGCTCACCAGCTTGGACCCAAGATTACTGGCTCATGCAACGGGTTACTCGGTCTGCTGAAGGCCCGTGGTCAAGGTGTATATGAAAAAGCAATCAATGAACAACTAAGGTGTTGCAACACACAATAAAAAACTGATTGATGCTTCTCATCTCTCCATTCCTGTCTGTCTGTCCCTGTCTATCCCTCTCTATGACTCTCTTTCTGTCTCTGAAAAAAAAAAGTTAATTTGAAAATGGGTAAATAAACCCATAAAGGAAATATAGAAGGATGGTCAGCCATTGTAGCATTTCCATTTCAATTATATGTACATACTGCCCAAAATGTTCTATCCATAAAATGTACATCACTTTTTTAAAAGTACAAGCAGGCTCAGGAGAGGCATACTCCTTGTAATTTATTTTTAACCATATATTTTATAGACATTCATATAGATCTACCATATTTGTTTATTAGCTACATTTTATTCTGTAGTATGAACATATAATTTATTTAGTCAACAATTTTTTTCCAAAATTGAAATTTGATTTTATAAACATATCCTAGAAGCAGAAAAGGTGGGAACAATTTGAGAATACAAGTGTTACTTTTGAGATGTGATTCATTTGGTAATAGGATAAATACTTAATTTATTCAAATATTGTTCTATTTTAGTTCATACTATATGCTACTTGGCCAGAAGTTAGTTCCTGAATGTGAAATAACTGCTCTACAGTAAAAAGAATCAGGAGTATATGAGGACACCTTAATATAAGCTCTTAAGCATAGAGGATTATAATCTTCCTACACTGTTATTCATTTAGTATTATCTAACTGTAGCCAGGTTTGTTGCCTACTAAGTAGATCCTCATAATTTTTTCCCCTTCTTAAATTATGTGTCTTTTTAATTTGACTTTTCTTTATAGTTCTAAGAGATATTCAAGGAACACTACAATGCTAATGAGGATTCACTTGAGTCAAAGTTCTGAAATCTTGTATCTGTGCTTTTATGTATAGACATCTCTTTTTCTGCTTTTCTGCTGGGTAGTAGCATCTGTGGTGTGAAAAAAGTCTGGCCAGCTTGCTTGCTTTCTGGACTGAATTTCTCCTGTTTATCTTGAGCTTTCCCTTCCTCCACAAAGCTCTCTGTTCTCTGTCCCTCCATACACACCCAAGAAATATCACAGTTCATTTCTTTTATGCAAAAGTTGTCTCTTTGCCCATCTCTTTATCTCTCCTGTCTCTAATAAATGCCTTCCTCTGAGTTATAAGCAGTATTATTAACAGCACTGTCCTTCTTATACCAGAACATAAATGTTTAAATTAGGAAGTATGCTTTCCAATTCTTGAGTCACTCAAGAATTGTTTGCTGTGGGATCACAGGGAACTGCATGATCTCAGTTTTCTTTGGTTTAATGAAGGCAATAATTTTGGCCTTGCCTTCTAGTTGTAGGTGAGTAATTAATGCTTGTAAAGTCCTTTGAAATTCAAAAAGGAAGGTAATTATTCACAGCATTCACCTAAGTATTTTAAGTAATTTACATAGTAAAATAAATAGTTTGGATGTGAAATAGAAAACCATCAATATTAACACAAATTTATCCACCAATTCACAAGTTCAGCCTTCTTCCCCCTTCCTTTCCTGAATATCTGTTTGTGCTCACCTCCTAAGCTCCCTCCCAGACACCTTACATAAGCTGTTGGTTACTGAAATAAACTTGAAGAGGAACAAGACTTTGGAGCTTGAGAGAACTAGTTACACACTTTATTCCATCGTTTTCCAAGAAAGAAAACTAAGGTAAATGGTTCTTAACATGTTTCACCTTTCTGTACCTTAGTTTCTTAATTTTGTAAAACAGCAATAACTTTTACAACACAGAGCTTTCAATATGTATGTGTGCATGCATGCATTGATATTAAGGCACCAAAAGTTTCAAGTAATGTTTATTCCTTTTTCTTTTTGGAAAGGGGGTAGCGAAAGGAGAGGTTATGTGGCAAAGTTTTATATATCAGCTGTTCTGGTGACAGACAGCTGCAGCAGACTTCAAAACCAAGTAGAACAGATCAGGCTTAGTGCAAGCCATGGGTCAGTGTTCCAGTGTGACTTTCAACCACTCAAAAAAAAAAAAAAAAGCTTCTCACATCAGGCCACATCTCCTTATTCTGCAGTCAGAAACATTATCTATTATGTCTTAAACAAAAGAGAAAACTACATATTTTCTAAAATGTAGATATTCTTTGTTGAGCTCAAGAAACTAAGAAAATAAAAGTGAGGACCCCTTGAAGGACAGAATATCAAAGAATTACATGGATTCGGACACTACTTTTCTCAAGAAAGAAAAGAAACAGATAAGTGAACAACAATTTTCAAGACACCAAAGTTACACTAGATGATGATGATGATGATGTGAATATTTTAAAGACTTTTAAATGTATAGAGTCCTCAAGGTGATTAATTATCTCTCAATATGTAATCTGAATTTTCTGAATGATATTCTATTGTCTGCATGTACCACAACATATAATTCACCTACTGAAGAATATCTCGGTTGTTTCCCAGTTTTGAAAATTATAAATAAGGCAGTTATAAACAAGCATGTGCAGATTTTTTCATGCACATAAACTCTCATCTTTTTTGAGCTGATACCAGGGAACATGGTGCTGAATCCTATGACAAAAGTATGTTTAATTTATAAAAGAACAATAAATTGTCTTTCAAATTAGCCATACCATTTTACTTCCCATAAACATTGAACGAGAATTCCTAATGCTCCATATCTTTGACAGTGTTTGGTATTGTTAGTGTTCTGGATATTCGCCAGTTGTATCTTTTTGTCTTAACTTGTACTGCCCTAATAACATGAAATGAACAACTTCTTGTATGATTATTTGCAATCTGTACTTCTCCTTTGCTAAGGTGTCTATTAAGATCTTTAACCCATATTTCTTAATTTTTAATTTTATTTAGGAAATCTAGTTTAATAGAGTGACGTTGATCAAAAAGAGTACACAGGTTTCTGGTAAATATTTCTATACATTTGAACTGGTCATTATGTTGTATACTCGTCACCCAAAGTCAAATCATTTTCTGTCATCCAATATGTGTTCCTTTTTATACCCTTCTTCCCCTCTCCTCCATCTCTCTCCCTCACATACCCTTGCCCCTGGTAATCACTTCACTTTTATTTATGTCCATGAATCTAAGTTTTTATATCTCACGTAGGTCGGAAATCATACAGTTCTTAGCTTTCTCTGATTTACTTATTTCACTCAGTATAATGTTCACAGGTCCATCCATGCTGCCATAGATTTCACTATGTCATCATTTCTTATGACTGAGTAGTATTCTATTGTATATATGTACCACATCTTCTTTATTCAATCCTCTATCGAGGGACACTTTTGTTGTTTCCATGCCTTGGCCGCTGTGAATAATGATGCAATAAACAAGGAGAAACGTGTCTTTACATACCAATGTTGTTATTTTTTTATTTTGGGGGGCACATATCCAGGGATTGCTGGGTCATATGGTAATTCTACTCATATTTTTGAGAAATCACCATACTTTCTTCAATAATGGTTATACTAATTTGCATTCCCACCAGCAGTAAATGAGGATCCCTTTTTCTGCACAGCTTCCCCAACACTTGTGATTAGCTGGCTTGTTAATAATGGCCAATCTAACAAGTGTGAGGTAGTATCTCATTGTAATTTTCATTTGCATTTCTTGAATTGCTAGTGAAAATGAGCATCTTTTCATATGTGTGTTGGCCATTTGTATGTCCTCTTGGGAGAAGTGTTTGTTTAGGTCTTCTCCCTATTTTTTAAATTTTTATTAATCTTATTTTATTGTGTTAACATGAATTAAACTGTTTCACTCAATGTAACTTTCTCACCCCTTGTCTGCCTCCCCTGACTCCCTCTCTTCTTCTCTTTGGGACTTGCTATCTTGTTATCTGTAAATATGTGTTATGTATATATAATTTAACTAATTCCTTCACATTCTTTTATCCCATCCCCTCATTCTCTTTCCCTCTGAAAGCTGCCCCTCTGCTCCCTGTGACTCTGCCTCTACTTCCATTCCATTCCTCAATTTACTTTGTTCATTAGATTCCACATATAAGTGAGATCATATAATATTTGTCTTTCTCTGACTGGCTTACTTCACTTAGCATACTAATCTCCAGGTCTATCCATACCATCGCAAAAGGAGAGATTTCTTTATTTTTTATGGTCAGATAGTATTCCGTTATATATATGTACCAAAGCTTTTTAATCCATTTGTCTACTGACAGACACTTGGGCTGTTTCCATATCTTGGCAATTGCAAACAATGCTGCGATATACATGGCAATAAATATCTTCTTTTGAATCAGTGATTTGCCATTCTTAGGATATATTTTTTAAATGCAATAGCTGGGTCAAAAGGCAGTTCGATTTTTAATTTTTTGAGAAAATTTCGTACTATTTCTCTCAATGGCTGCACACATGTGCATCCCCACCAGCAATGCAATAGAGTTCTCTTTTCTCCATACCCTTGCCAGTACTTATTATGTGTTGATTTGTTAATGAGCACCATTCTGACAGTTGTGAGGTGGTATCATATTGTGGTTTTAATTTGCATTTCCCTAATGACTGATGACTGTACATTTTTTCATATGCCTACTGGCCATCTTTATGTCTTCTTTGGAGAAGTGTCTATTCAGTTCTTTTGCCCATTTTCTAAACTGGATTTTTTTTCCTGTTGTTGAGTTTTAGAATTTCTTTATAAATTTTGGTTATTAACCCCTTATCTGCTGTATTGGCAAATATGTTCTCCCATTGTGTGGGTTGTCTTTTTATTTGTTAATGGTAATTTTTGCTATGCAAAAGTTTTTAGTTTGATATAGTCCCATTTGTTTATCCTGTCTTTTATTTCACTTGCCCGTGGAGATAAATCAGCAAATATATCGCTACGAGAGATGTCGAAGAGCTGTTTTCTTCTAAGATGCTTATGGCTTCACGGTTTACATTTAAGTCTTTTATCTATTTTGAGTTTATTTTTGTGAATGGTGTAAGTTGGTGGTCTAGTTTCATTTTTTTGCAGGTAGCTGTCCAATTTTCCCAACACCATTTATTAAAGAGGCTGTCTTTACTCCATTGTATGCCCTTACCTCCTTTGTCAAATATCAGTTGTCCATAGAGCTGGGGGTTTATTTCTGGGTTCTCTGTTCTGTTCCATTGATCTGTATGCCTGTTCTTATGCCAGTACCAAGCTGTTTTGAGTACAATGGCCTTGTAGTATAACTTGATATCAGGAAGTGTGATATCTCCCACTTCATTCTTCATTTTTAAGATTGCTGAGGCTATTCATGTTCTTTTTTGGTTCCATATACATTTTTGGATTATTTGCTCTATATTTTTTATATATGCCTTGGTATTGGAAAAGGAATTGCATTGAATATATAGATGGTTTTGGGTAATATAAACATTATAATGATGTTTATTCTTCCTATCTATGAACACAGTATATGCTTCTACTTGTTTGTATCTTTCTTGATTTCTTTTTTCAATGTCTTATAATTTTCTGAGTACAAGTATTTTATCTCCTTGGTTAAATTTATTCCTAGGTACTTTATATTTTTGTTGTTGCAATTGTGAAAGGGTTTTTTTTTTTAAATCTCTCTTTCAAACAGTTTATTTTTGATGTATAAAAATGCCACTGATTTCTGAATATTAATTTATATCCTGCCACTTTGCTAAATTTATTCATCAGGTCTAGTCATTTTTTGACTGAGTCTTTAGAGTTTTCTATGTGGAGTCTCATGCCATCAGAAAATAATGATAGTTTTACTTCTTCTTTTCCAATATGGATGCCTTTTTTTCTTCTTCTTGTCCGATTGTTGTGGCTAGAACTTCCAGAAAAATGTTAAATAAGAGTCATAAAAGGGGACAACCCTGCCTTGTTCTTGATCTTAAAGGGATTGCTTTTAATTTTTGTCCATTGAGTATAAAGTTGACAGTCAGTTTTGGGAATGTTTGCTTTTTTTTTTCTTAGCTTTGTGAGGTTTTTTTTTTATATTTTAAATATTAACCCATTATCAGAGATGTTGTTTACAAATACCATCTTACATTTAGTTTGCTGCCTATTTGTTTTCTTGTCAGTTTTGTTTGCTGTGCAGAATTCTTTAGTTTGATATAGTCCCATTTACTTACTGTTACCTTTACTTCCCTTGACTTTGGGATCAAATTCATAAATTGTTATCTAAAGCCAAGGTCCATGAGGTTAGTATCTATGTTTTCTTCTGTGAACTTTATTGTTCTAGATCTTATATTTAGATATTTATCCATTTTGAATTATTTTTTGTGAAGGACAAACTGTAGTCAAGTTTTATTCTTTGGCATGTTGCTTTACAATTTTGCCAGCACAATTTTTTGAAGAGGCTTTTTTTTCTCCATTGTGTGTTTTTGGATCCTTTGTCAGAAGTGACTTTTCCATATTTATGTGATTTTATTTCTGGGCTTCAATTCTGTCCAATTGGTTTATATGTTCGTATTTCCTTAACATCCACTTACCCTAGGCTCTGACAGAGGAAGAACTTAGAAGACTACAGTCTCATGTGTAGAGGGTGAAATTGGTGGCCTGGGGAGAGAAACAGTGGGAAACTTCCACCAAAAACTCTATGTTGAATCCTTCTCTAATAATAAAATCACCATGTCTCTTGGGTGGAACAGTCCTTTACCTGCAGCATCAGCCTGGGGTTTGCAACTACTTCACCATCAGGAATCTCTCTTGACCAAGACTATGAAGATTGGGTCCTGCTGAGAAGTAAGCAGCTTTGGCCAGGAAGTAGGGGGTGTGACAGAGACTTAGTTTTCTTGCATTGAAGTCAGAGCATTTACCCACATTCTCCTGAAAATATGACTGATGCTTCCACCTCACAGGAAATTTAGTAGAAATTGTCTAGACTGTGGAAAGACTAAAGCTCTCAATTTCAGTGGCCACATCCATCACATTCCTAATGTTGATATTTTACTGAGGTTTGTAATAAGATTCAGGAGAGACTGACATATGGGGCCCTGCAGTAGGAGCCACACCACCCACCTTCTTTAATCCCTGAATCATTTCAGACTCTAAAATCTACCAGAGGTTTTTTCAGTGGCCAATTTCAACAAGTAGCCAGCAAGCAGAGGCAGCAGGGGGTGGTAATCAGGGAACTTTATAACTTTTTCAAATTTTCCCCCAGGCTAGAGGCTAGTAAAAGCAAGCTTAGCTGTGCAACTTGAGCATTTCATTTACTTCTAAAACCAACAGAAGCAGCCACAAACACTGGTTTTTTTATGGCTTCAAAAAGATTGCTGAGGGCCAGTCATAGGCAGTGTCTTCCAATGGTCTGCACCAGGTTTCCTCCTAAGAGGCTAAAAAACAACACAAATATTCAAAGAAGAACCAACACTTCTCCTTATAAAGCTATTTAAAAAAAAACTCAGGAGGAAGAAAGTTATCTAAATTTATTTTGTGAAATCCATCTGGAATGATGTCAGAGTAATAGCAGCATTGGAGAAACTTCTGATCTCTCCCCCTGATTTTCAACAAACTGAACAACTATAACACAGCAAAGGAACACCTATTGGACTTGCAGGCACACCTGAAAGATTCACACATTAAATGGACTAAAGGTGGTACAGGTTAAAAAGTGGGGCAGAAGATAAAATGCATTTGCAGGGGGCTATGGAGAGAAGAAAAACCCAGAGTGGCTCTGGTTTTTTTCCTCTACCTGACTATGGGAAGGAGGGTAGCTCAGGCTGTAAAGAATTTGTCTGAGGGGTACAGAGAGGAAAATCTGAAAAGGCTGGGTCTTCTTCTGCCAGAAGGATCAGTGAGATAGAGGGGCAAAGGGGGAAATAAACCAAAGAGACAGCAGAGCACAGGGTTGCTGCCAGTGTTTCCATGATTGACCTGAAGCCTACACTTTGAAGAAACAGAGAAAACTAAAGTGTTTTCACCAGGCTCCCATATATCACCTCCCTCACTTCCTGGTATTGAGATTGGCAGAGACAAATACCACAGCTAGCTCTTTGAAGCTACTCTCTCCCCTAAATAGCAGAAGTGCTATGCATCTGGTTCCTGGGTTTGTTGAGATGCAGGAAGAAATGCTAAAAGCATAAGATCACCATTGCTAGAGCCATAAAGCCAAAACCATAGGGTTCTCAAAACACCCCACAAACCAATATGATTGAGAACTCACCTACATCATTGCATCAGTAACATCTCTGTGGAGGTAAGCCCAGGAATTTCAAAGAGCTAAAACTTGCAATACACTAAAATCTGCTGTTAAAACTTCTCAAAAAAATATTTTGTCTTTTTTCCAGTTTTTTATTCTAATATTTTTCTTTTTTTTCTTTTCTCTTTTCAATTTATTTATTTTTGGTTTTCGATCTTGATTTTCTTTCATTGTCTTTCTTGTTACATTTATTTAACTTCTATATATTTTATTTTTTAGTTTCTTTTTGTTAGGATTTGTAACAATAGCACTTTCAAATGCCATCAAGAAAGAATAAATCAAATACCATGGTTACACAAAACAGAGCTGTAGTTAAGAAAAATAATTAAAAATATCCAGAGAAAAACTCAATCACATGAAAACATTAGAGTTAAGTGATAGATAATTCAAAATTGAAGTGCTGAAAATACTTAAAGAGATGTGAGAAAATAACAATAGTCAACTTAATGAGATCAGAAAACAAATTAATAAACAAAATGAATACCTCACCAAGGAGATTGAAACTTTGAAAACAGAGATAAAGAACTCAATAATGATTTGAAAATTCTGGTAGCAAGCATAGTTAATAGAACAAGCAAGAGAGATGGAAGAATCAGTGACATGGAAGACAGGCAACTAAAGATGCTATAGAGAGAAGACTCACAAATTTAAAAAAAAATGAGAGAGCATTACAAGAATTGTTTGACACTATCAGAAAGAGTAAAATAGAATAATGGGTATATGAGAAAAAATAGAGAGAGAAGGAAATAGAGAGACTGTTTAAACAAATAATTGAAGAGAATTTTTCAGGCCTATAGAAAAAGTTAGAGCCTTAAATCCAAGAACAAACATAAAGCCAAGTTACCTCAACACAAACTGACTTACTCAAAGGGACTTTATAATAAAATTGTCAAAAATCAATGACAAAGAATCTTCAAGGCTGCTAGGGATAAAAGGCCATAATATATAAAAGAAAGCCCATTAAGTTATCATCGGACTTTATACCAGAAACTCTAAAAGCCAGAAAAGCATGAACTGAAACATCAAATTACTAAAAGAGAAAAATTACTAGTCATGAATACTAGACTCTTCAAAGTTATTCTTCAAATATGAAGGTGAAATAAAACTTTTTTTTGCAGAGATATAGAAACTAAGGGAATTTATCACCATATAAACCTCACTACAGAAAGTACTTAAGGGGGTTATTAAACCAGACACAAAGAACAAAACAAATAAAAACTACAAGAAAAATCCAAGAAGCTTACAATAAGAACAAGGATAATCTACAAAAAACAATAGTATATAAGGGAGAGAGTAGAGATCTGCAGTAGTAAAGGAGGTTGGAGTGCAGAAGCAGTCATAAAACAAAGGAATCTTGTACATCTCAAAAGTTTTCTCTTAATAAATTAATAGTAACCATCCACAAATAAGCCACTACTGAAATACATAGCTTTAAAAAAGAACAAGGAAAAGAAGTTTGGAATACAATCAAACAACTGACAGCAACAAAAAAGAGAAGAACCAAATCGACACAGTGCTACCAGAAAACAAAAAATAAAGGTGCTATAGCAAATCTTCAAGTGTCAATAATTACCCTATATGTAAATAGACTGAACTCACCAGTAAAGAGGCACAGAGTAGCAGATTGGATCAAAAAGCAAAACTCAACTTAATGCTTCCTTCAAGAGACACATCTAAGCTGAAGAATAAAAGTAGACTCAAAGCGAAAGGTTGTAAAATGATTCTCTAAACGAATATTATCTAAAGAAAAACAGGTGTAACCATACTCATATCTGTCAACACTGTCTTTAAGAAAAAGAAGGTAACCAGAGACAGAGATGGATATTTCATAATAAAAAAAAGGTATTGTATCAAGAGGACATAAGATTTCTTAATACATATGCACTGAACCAGGGAAGACCAAACTATGTAATATTTACTAACTGATCTAAAAATAGAAAGAGGAAAAAATACAATTATAGCTGGAAAACTCAACACACGATTAATGTCTTTTCATAGATCATATAAACAAAAAATCAGTAAAGAAAAAGGGGCCCTAAATGACACACTTGACCAAGTAGATATAATACACATTAACTGAACATAACATTCCAGAACAACAGATTATACATTCTTCTCCAGTGTACATGAAACATTCTCAATAATAGATTAACCATATATTTGGCAACAAAACTAACATCAACAAATTCAGGAAGACTGAATTTATACCAGTCATATTTTCTGAACATAGGCTTTGAAAGTAGATTCAACTGCAAAAAGAAAGTAAAAAAAACTCACAAAAATGTATAAATTAAACAATAAATTATTAAAGATGACTGTGTCAAAGAAGAAATAATATTAGAGATTAAAAGACATATACAGACAAGTAAAAATGAAAACACAATGTATCAAAATTTCTGAGATGCATCAAAAGTAGTAAGAAGAGGTAAGATTGTATCATTGCAGACTTATAGCAAGAAAAAAGAGAGTCAAAGTAAACAGCCTAATAACACATTTTAAGGAACTAGAAAAAGAACAAAGGTAAGCCAAAGTCAGCAGAAAGAAAATTGTAAAAATTAGAGCAAAACTAAATAAAATAGTGAAAAAAATGGAAAAAATGAATACAATAAAAAACTGGTTCTTTAAAAGGATTAATAAAATTGAAAAACCACTGGCTAGACTCAATTAAAAAAAGACAAAAGATTTCTATAAACAAAATACAAAACAAAAAAAGAAATTACACCAACATCAAAGATATACAGCCTGACCAGGCGGTGGCGCAGTGGATAGAGCATCAGACTGGGATGCGGCGGGCCCAGGTTCGAGACCCCAAGGTCGCCAGCTTGAGCGCGGGCTCATCTGGTTTAAGCAATGCTCACCAGCTTGGACCCAAGGTTCCCAGCTCGAACAAGGGGTTACTTGGTGTGCTGTAGCCCCACGGTCAAGGCACATATGAGAAAGCAATCAATGAACAACTAAGGTGTCACAACAAAAAACTGATGATTGATGCTTCTCATCTCTCTCTGTTCTTGTCTGTCTGTCCCTATCTATCCCTATCTCTGATTCTCTCTCTGTCTCTGTAAAAAACAAAACAAAATAAACAACAAAAAAAAAGATATACAAAGGATCGTATTAGAATATTATGGAAAATTATAGGCCACCAAATTCAACAACCTACAGGAAATGGATAAATTCCTAGAACTATAAAGTCTTCCAAGATGGAGACACAAAGAAGTGGAAAACATAAATAGACTTATAAGTAAAGAGGAGATAGAAAAAAACTATCAAAAACCTCCTCCAAAACAAAAATCCAAGACCAGATGGCTACACAAGTGACTTCTACAATCAGATAAAATTTGGTATCTGTGCAATATAATCCAACACATTTTATTAGGTCAACATAACCTTCATACCAAAACCAGTTAAAAAGAACATAAAAAATGAAAACTACAGACCAATATGTGTAATGAATACACATACAAAAATCTTAAACAGAATACTACCAAATAGAATATTAGAATATATTAAAAAGTAATATTTCATGGCCCTGGCCAGTAGGCTCCTTTGTAGAGGATCAGCCCTGCTTGTGAAAGTCCCAGGTTCAATTCCTAGTCAGGACACACAGGAGAGGCACCCATCTGCCTCTCCACTCTTCCCTCTCTCCTTTCTTTCTATATCTCTCTTCCTCTGCCACAGCAAAGTTTGCACTGGAGCAAAGTTGGCCCCGGTTGCTGAGGATGGTTCCCTGGCCTTCACCTCAGGTGCTAGAATGGCTCCGTATGCAGTGGAACAGTGCCCTAGATGAGCAGAGCATCACTCCCTAGTGGGCATGCCAAGTGGATCTTGGTTGGCGCATGCAGGAGTCTGTCTCTCTGTCTCCCTGCTTCTGACTTCAGAAAAATACAAAAAAAAAAAAGCAATACATCAAGACCAAGTGGGATTCATTTCAGGCACACATGGATGATTCAACCTACAGAAATCAATCAACATAGACAGACCAGGTGGTGGCACAGTGGATAGAGCATCAGACTGGGACACAGAGGACCCAGGTTTGAAACCCTGAGATGATCAGCTTGAGTGCGGGCTCATCTGGCTTGAGTGTGAGCTCATCAGCTTGAAGGCAGGGGCAATGGCTTGAGTGTGAAATCATAGACATGACCCCAAGGTCACTGGCTTGATCCCAAATGTTGCTTGCTTGAAGCCCAAGGTCGCTGGCTTGAGCCCAAGGTCAGTGGCTTAGCAAGGGGTCACTTGCTCTGCTATAACCCCTGGTCAAGGCACATATGAGAAAACAATCAATAAAAAATTAAAATACCCCAACATGAAATTGATGTTTTTCATATCTCTTCTTTCATGTCTGTCTGTCCCTATGTGTCCCTCTGTCTGTCTCTGTCACAAAAAAAATCAACAAAATACACCACATCAACAAAACAACTTTTAAAAAATCTTATGATCATATCAATAAATGCAAAAAGGCATTTGATTAGATAAAACATTTCTTTATGTTTAAAACACTCAATGAAATCAGAATAGAAGGAACATACCTCAACATAATAAAGGTCATATATGACAAACTATCAGCTAATATAAGACTAAATGGTGAAAATATTAAGGCTTTTTCTCTAATATTAGGAGAAAGACAAGTTTTAGCCAGGACAATCAGGCAAGAGAAAGAAATAAAAGGCATCCATATTGGGAGATAAGTAAAAGTATCACTTTTTGTAAATGACATGATCCTGTATACAGAAAACCTCAAAAGCTCCACCAAAAACCTATTGGAATCAATAAACCAATGCAGAAAATTACAGAACACAAAATTAACATACAAAAGTCTATTGCTTTCCTATATACTCACGATGAAAGACTGGAGAATAAACTAAAAAAACTGGTTTTTACAATTGCAACAACACCTAGGAATAAGCTTAACAAAGAATATGAAAGACCTGTATACAGAAACCTACAAATTTTATTGAAAGAAATAAAAAAAGACATAAAAATAGAAAAATTTTCCACGTTCATGGATTAGAAGAAACAATATAGTTAAAATGGCCATATTACCCAAAGCTATATACAAATGTAATGCAATCCTAATCAAAATCCCAAAGTCAATTTTTAAAGAAATAAAATAAAAAAAATTACTAGGTTTGTATGAAACAATAAAAAAACCTAATCTTCAAAGCAATCCTGAGGAAAAAGAATGAAGCTTGAGGTATTATACTACCTGACTTCAAAATATACTGTAGAGCCATGATAATTAAACCAGCATGGCATTGGCAGAAAAACAGACAAACAGACCAGTGGGACAGATTTGAGAGCCGAGATATAAAACAACATATATATTTACTAATCATCTTCTACAAAGAAGCTATAAACACACAGTGGAGAAAAGAAAGAAAGCCACTTCACTAAATGATGCTCGAACAATTGTAATGCCAAATGCAAAAGAATGAAACTTGACCACATTTTGTCCCCCTGCACAAAAATTAATTAAAAATAGATCAAAGACCTAAGTGTAAGATCCAAAACAATAAATTACATACAAGAAAGCATAGGTACTAGGCTCATGGACCTTGGTCGTAGAAATCAACTTATGAATTTGACTCCAAAAGCAAGGGAAGTAAAGGAAAAAATAAATGTCAAACTAAAAAGCTTCTGCATACCAAAGAAAACTGATAAGAAAACAGGCAGCCAAATAAACAGAAGGTGATATTTGCAATCAACAGCTCTGAAAAGGGGTTAACATGCAAAATATATAAAGTACTCACAAAGCTCAGTAATAAACAAGTAAACAATCTAATTAAAAATGGTGAGAGGACCTGAACAGACACCTCTCCCAAGAGGACATACTAATGGCTAACAAACATGTGAGAAGATGCTCATCTTTACTAGCTATTCCAGAATTATAAATCAAACTACAATGAGATGCCACCTCACACCTCTTTAATTTGTTATTATCAACATGACAGGTAATAAAAGTGTTGATGAGGCTGTGGAGAAAAAGAAAACTTCATTCACTGCTGATGAGAATGCAAATTAGTACAACCATTATGAAAGAAATTATTGTTGTTCCTTAAGAAATTAAGAATGGAACTACTATATGACCCAGCAATCCTTCTACTGTGTATCTATCTCAAAACTCAAAAACATTTGTAAGTCATGACACATGCATTCCCATGTATATTGCAGTGTTATTCACAGTGGCTAGGCATGGAAACAACCAAAGGGTCCCTTGATAGAAGATTGAATAAAGAATATGTGATACATATATATTATGGAATACTACTCAGACATAAGAATGAGTGATATAAGAAAAAGATGGCAGTGGAGTAGGCGGATGCACAGATGCCCAACTCTCACCACCAAACTGGAATACAAATCAATTTAGGAAAAAGCAGCATGAAAAACCAACTCTGAACTGCAAGAACAGCTCTTAAAAACCAAGGAGCAAAGAAGAAACCACAACAATCCTGGTAGGGAGCGCCTGAACCTCCTCTGCTTACCGGAACGGGGGGGGGGGGGTGAGGCTGAGAGCCCAGAGAGGATTTCACAGAGGGAAAAGAGCAGAAACTACTGCTCACAGCCACTTGCTTGGCGACCAGGGAGCGAGGTGTGTTGAAAAGATGAGCTTATCTCCCAAGTGGAAAGGACAGAGAAAGGGACAGAGTGTGAGGGGCTAAAAAATGCAGGAAACGAACTTAAAAAGCTGACTCATCTGTGCTGGAGGCGGCCATAGCTGGGGGAGAAACTGAACCTTTCACAAAACAGAGCTGAAGTACTTCCAGATCAGAGATCTCCAGACATCTATCCAGCTCCAATCAGTGCAACAAGAAACAGATGAAGACAAGAAGTGGTGAGGAGGGACAGTAACTCAGGTCTCCATGGAGATCTGAGATACACCTCCCCCTAGTGAAGCTGAGAAAACATCCTGCTCCCAGTGAGATTAGCTGGCTAAAGAGGCCTTCAGAGTCTCAGGTTACACCCATCGCATTCCTGGATACAGTTTCAAGGAAGCCCCCTGCTGAGATCAGTACACAAGACTATCACCTGTTAAGAAAACAAACAAATCAAGACTTCAAAGCTGCCCAAATCTCAAAGTGGATTACAGATAACAGCTGATACCAACCCAAGAAGACCTAGAAATAACACAACTGAAAACTGGAGGCGGACAACACCAAGCCTAGACTCAACCAACTCTACAAATAAAACACCCAAAAACAGACAATGAGAAGACAAAGGAGTGCAATCCAAATGAAACCACAAGAGACATCTTCGAGAGATGAACTGAGTGATATGGAAATAATCAAACTTCCAGATGGGGAGTTCAAAATAATGATTGTAAGGATGCTTAGGGATGTTAGAACAACAATGGATGGTCATTATAAAAACCTAAACAAAGAAATAGCAAGCATAAAAAAGAATCAGTCGGAGATGACAAATACAATATCAGAAATAAAGACCACAATGGAAGGAATTAAAAACAGGATAGAGCAGAGGATTGAATCAGTGAGTTAGAGGAAAACTGGAATGAAGGCATGAAAGCAGAGAAGAAAAGAGAAAAGAGACTCAAAAAGTCAGAGGAAACTCTTAGAGAGCTCTGTGACAACATGAAGAGAAATGACATCCGCATCATAAGGGTTCCTGAAGAAGAAGAAAAAGAACAAAAGATAGACATTGTGTTCAATCATATCATAGCTGAAAACTTCCCTAAATTAATGCAAGAGAAACTCTCACAAGTCCAAGAAGCACAGAGGACTCCAAAAAAGAGAAACCCAAAGAAACCTACACCAAGACACATCATAATTAAAATACCAAAGCTAAGCATTAAAGAGAAAATATTAAAAGCTGCAAGAGAAAAAAAAAGTTATCACCTACAAAGGAGCCCCCATAAGGATGACATCTGACTTCTCAACAGAAACGCTTGAAGCCAGAAGGGAATGGCAAGAAATATTCAAAGTAATGCAGAACAAGAACCTACAACCAAGACTACTTTATCCAGCAAGGCCATCGTTTAAAATCAAAGGAGAAATAAAAAGCTTCCCAGACAAAAAACAACTCCAGGAATTCATTACAACCAAACCAATGCTGCAGGAAATGTTAAGGGGCCTGTTGTAAACAGATCAAAGTGGGAAAAGAATATAGCAAAAAAGGAATACACCTTTAAAGAAGAAAAGGGCAATAAACAACTACATATCAATAATAACCTTAAATGTAAATGGATTAAATGATCCAATCAAAAGACATAGGGTAGCTGCGTGGATAAGAAAACAGGACACATACATATGTTGTCTACAAGAGACATACCTTAGAACAAAAGACACACATAGATTGAAGGTAAAAGAATGGAAAAAAACATTTCATGCAAACGGGAATGAAAAAAAAAGCTGGGGTAGCAATACTTAGACAAATTGGACTTTAAAACAAAGGATATAATAAGAGATAAATAAGGCCACTACATAATGATAAAGAGAGTAATCCAAAAGGAAGATATAACTATTATAAATATCTATGCACCTAATATAGGAGCACCCAAATATATAAAGCAAACTTTGATGGATTTAAAGGGCAAGATCAACAGCCATACTATAATAGTAGGGGATTTCAATACCCAACTAACATCACTAGATAGATCCTCAAGAAAGAAAATTAACAAAGAAATAGCAGACTTATTGGAAACACTAGATCAACTCGATTTAATAGATATGTTCAGAACATTTCACCCTAAAGCAGCAGACTATACATTCTTTTCAAGTGCTTATGGTACATTCTCTAGGATAGACCACATGTTAGGACACAAAAGTGCTCTCAACAAATTTAAGAAGACTGAAATCATATCAAGCACTTTCTTCCATCACAATGGCATGAAACTGGAAATGAATCACAACAGAAAAGCTCAAAAATTCTCAAACACATGGAAACTAAATAGCAGGGTGTTAAACAATGAATGAATTAAGAATGAGATCAAAGAAGAAATAAAAAAAAATTCCTAGAAACGAATGACAATGAGCATACAACAACTCAAAATTTATGGGACACAGCAAAAGCAGTGCTGAGAGGGAAGTTCATAGCACTACAGGCACACTTTCAGAAGCTAGAAAAAGCTCAAATAAATAACTTAACCCTGCATCTAAAAGAACTAGAAAAAGAACAGCAAGTAAAGCCCAAATGTAGTAGTTGAAGGAAGGAAATAATAAAGATCAGAGCAGAAATAAATGACATAGAGGCTAAAGAAACAATACAGAGGATCAATGAAACTAGGAGCTGGTTCTTTGAAAAGGTAAACAAGATTGATGAACCTTTAACTAGACTCACCAAGAAAAAGAGAGAGAGGACTCAAATAAATAAAATTAGAAATGAGAGGAGAAATAACAACTGACAAAACAGAAATACAAAATATTGTAAGAAAATACTATGAAGAACTGTATGCCAGAAAACTAGACAACCTAGATGAAATGGACAAATTCCTTGAAACATACAATCTTCCAAAAATCAATCTGGAAGAATCAGAAAACCTAAACAGACTGATTACAACAAAGGAGATCGAAACAGTTATCAAAAAACTCCCAACAAAGAAAAGTCCAGGACCCGATGGCTTCACAAGTGAATTCTACCAAATATTCAAAGAAGAACTAACTCCTATCCTTCTCAAACTATTTCAAAAAATTCAAGAGGAAGGAAGACTTCCAAGCTACTTTTATAAGGCGAGCATAATTCTGATTCCAAAACCAGGCAAAGACAACACAAAGAAAGAAAATTATAGGCCAATATCTCTGATGAATATAGATGCTAAAATCCTCAACAAAATATTAGCAAACCAGATCCAACAATATATGGAAAAAATCATACACCATGATCAAGTGGGATTTATTCTGGGGAGGCAAGGCTGGTACAATATTCGTAAATCAATCAATGTGATTCATCACATAAACAAAAAGAAGGAGAAAAACCATATGATAATTTCAATAGATGCAGAAAAAGCATTTGATAAAATCCAGCACCCATTCATGATCAAAACTCTCAGCAAAGTGGGAATACAGGGAACATACCTCAACATGATAAAAGCCATCTATGAGAAACCCACAGCCAACATCATACTCAATGGGAAAAAATTAAAAGCAATACCGTTAAGATCAGGAACAAGGCAGGGGTGCCCCCTTTCACCACTCTTATTTAACATGGTCCTGGAAGTCCTAGCCACAGCAATCAGACAAGAAGAAATAAAAGGCATTCAAGTTGGAAAAGAAGAAGTAAAACTATCATTATTTGCAGATGATATGATATTGTATATAGAAAACCCTAAAGTCTCAGTCAAAAAGCTACTGGACCTGATAAATGAATTCAGCAAAGTGGCAGGATATAAAATCAATACTCAGAAATCAGAGGCATTTTTATACACCAACAATGAACAGTCAGAAAGAGAAATTAAGGAAACAATCGCCTTCACAATTACAACCAAGAAAATAAAGTACCTAGGAATTAACTTAACCAAGGAGACTAAAGGCTTGTACTTGGGAAATTACAAAGCATTGATTAAAGAAATCAAGGAAGATACAAACAAGTGGAAGCATATACCGTGCTCATGGTTAGGAAAAATAAACATCATTAAAATGTCTATATTACCCAAAGCAATCTATAAATTCAATGCAATACCAATTAAAATACCAATGACATACTTCAAAGATATAGAACACATATTCCAAAAATTTATATGGAACCAAAAGAGGACACGAATAGCCTCAGCAATCTTAAAAAAGAAGAATAAAGTGGTAGGTATCACACTTCCTGATATCAAGTTATACTACAAGGCCGTTGTACTCAAAACAGCCTGGTACTGGCATAAGAACAGGCATATAGATCAATGGAACAGAACAGAGAACCCAGAAATAAAACCACAGCTCTATGGACAATTGATATTTGAAAAAGGAGGTAAGGAAATACAATGGAGTAAAGACAGCCTCTTTAACAAACGGTGTTGGGAAAATTGGACAGCTACCTGCAAAAAAATGAAACTAGATCACCAGCTTACACCACTCACAAAAATAAACTGAAAATGGATAAAACACTTAAATGTAGGCCGTGAAACCATAAGCATCTTAGAAGAAAACATAGGCAGTAAGCTCTCCTACATCTCTCGGAGCAATATATTTGCTGATTTATCTCCACAGGGAAGTGAAATAAAAGACAGGATAAACAAATGGGACTATATCAAACTAAAAAGCTTTTGCACAGCTAAAGACAACAAGAACAGAATAAAAAGACAAACTACACAATGGGAGAACATATTTGACAATACGTCTGATAAGGGGTTAATAACCAAAATTTATAAAGAACTTGTAAATCTCAACACCAGGAAGACAAACAATCCAACCCAAAAATGGGCAAAAGAGATGAATAGACACTTCTCCAAAGAGGACATACAGATGGCCAATAGGCATATGAAAAAATGCTCAACATCACTAATCATTAGAGAAATGCAAATTAAAACCACAATGAGATATCACTTCACACCAGTCAGAATGGCGCTCATCAACAAAACAACACAGAATAAGTGCTGGTGAGGATGTGTAGAAAAGGGAACCCTCCTGCACTGCTGGTGGATACGCAGACTGGTGCAGCCACTTTGGAAAACAGTATGGAAATTCCTCAAAAAACTGAAAATTGAACTGCCTATTGACCCAGCTATCCCACTTTTAGGAATATACCCCAAGGACACCACAGAACGGCTCTAAAAGGAGAAATGCACCCCCATGTTTGTGGCAGCATTGTTCACAATAGTGAAGATCTGGAAACAGCCCAAGTGTCCGTCAGAGGACGAGTGGATTAGGAAGCTTTCGTACATATATACTATGGAATACTACTCAGCCATAAGAAATGATGACATTGGATCATTTACAATAACATGGATGGACCTTGATAACATTATACGGAGTGAAATAAGTAAATTAGAAAAAAAAACTAAGAACTATATGAATCCATACATAGAAGGGACATAAAAATGAGACTCAGAGACATGAACAAGAATGTGTTGGCAACAGGGGTGGGGGATGCGGGGAGGGGGGATGGGGTGAAGAAGGAGAGAGGGGTTGGGGGAGGGGAGGGGCACAAAGAAACCAGATAGAAGATGACAGAAGACAATTTAATTTTGGGGGAGGGGTATACAGCATAATCAAATGTCAAAATAATCTAGAGATGTTTTCTCTCAACATATGTACCCTGATTTATCAATGTCACTGCATTAAATTTAATAAATAAATTAAAAAAAAGAATGTGTGATATATTGCCATTTACAATAACATGTATGGACCTTGAGAACATTATACTGAATGAAATAAGTAAATTAAAAAAAGATAAGAACTGTACTGTTTCACACATAGGTAGGTAAGATATAAAACTTTGACTCATGGGCATAGAGAAAAGTGGACTCATGGACTATCTTGCTTGCTAAATAAAACAAAATAAAATGGAGATAATAGTACCTGCTTTAAAAGGTTGATGTGAGGGCCCTGACTGGTGGTACATATTATTATAAAGGGGACTGGGATGTGAGGCCGGTGATGAAGGAGTAGGTGTAAAGGTGTAAAGAGAGACAAATATAACGTGATGGAAAATGATTTGATTTTTGGGTGATGTGTACAGAAGATAATGAACAGTTTCAATATTATAGAAATATTTACCTGAAATCTATGTACTCTTATAAATCAGTGTCACCATTTTAAATTTAATTTTCTAAATAAAATTTTAAAAAATAAATTCATTTCACAAAGCAAGCAGTATCTTAATTTTAAAACCAGTTTAATGAAATAAAACTATAGGCCAATATTCTTGATAAACCTAGATGCCAAAATTCTCAACAAAATATTAGCAAACCATATCCAGAAATACATCAGAAAGATCTTACACCTTGATCAAGTGATTTATTCTGGGGAAGCAAGGCTGGTACAATATTCACAAAGTAATAACTGTGATTCATCAGATAAACAAAATGAAGGATATAAATTACATGATCATATCAATAGATTCAGAAAAAAAGCATTAGATAAAATTTAGCACTGATTTAATATAATATCTCTTTTCAAAATGTGAATACAGGGAACATACCTCAACGTAATATTAGCCATATGTGGCAAACAAACAGCCAACATCATCTTCAATCGGCAAAAATTGAAAGTAATTGTTTTAAGACCAGGAACAAAACAGGACTGTTCCCTTCCACCACCCTTATTCACTCTAGTCCCAGAAGTCCTAGCCATAGCAATTAGGCAAAAAAAAAAAATAATAAAATTCATCCAAATTGGAAAAGAATGAGCAAAACTGTCATTATTTACTGATGTCATAATACTGTACTTAGAAAACCCTTAAGTCTCAAATAAAAAACTACTAAAACTAATAAATAAATTTAGCAAGGTGGCATTTTTTGAAGTGATAGAAGGGGAGATAGTGAGACAAACTCCCGCATGCACCCCAACCAGGATGTACCCAACAACCTTGACTGGGAATGATGCTCTGACCACCTGAACCAATGTTTGCAACTGACTATTTTAAGCACCTGAGGTAGATCTTCTACAGAGCCATTGGTAGCAACTGAGGCCAATGTGCTGTAATCAATTAAGCCATCACTGTGGGAGGGGAAAAGAGAGATTAAAAAGTGGAATGGAAGAGATGCAGATGGTCAATTCTCCTGTGTGCCCTTACTGGGAATCAAACCTGGGCCTTCAATACTCTATGTCAAAGCTCTATCACTAAGCCAACTGGAGAGGGCCAAAAGTGGCATTTTTATACACCATTAATGAAGGTTTTCAGGAAAAAATGAATAAAATAATCCCATTTGCTATTGCAACAACAAAAATAAAGTACCTATGAATAAATTTAACCAAAGAGCAAAAATGGTTTGTACTCAGAAAATTATAAGGCATTGAAAAAATAAATTTAGGAAGATACAAACAAGTAGAAGTTTATACCATGTTCACAGATAAGAAAAAATAACTTCATTAAATATCCATACTACCCAAAGCAATCTATAGTTTAAATATTTTTTATTAAAATGCAAAAGGCATACTGCTCAGATCTTGAACAAATATTTTTAAAAATTATATGAAACCAAAAGAGAAACCAAACAACCTTAGAAATCTTGAAAATAAAGAACGAAGTAGAAGTTATCCCACTGCCTGATATCAAGCTACACTACACAGACATTGTAATCAAAACAGCCTGATACTGACATAATAGCATGCATACAGATCAATGAACTGGAACAAATGACCCAGAAATAAACTCACAACTTTGTGGTGAATTAATATTTGACAAAGGAGACTAGACTATACAATGGAGTATAGGCGATCTCTTTAATAAACGATGTTGGTAAAATTGGATAGGTACATGTACAGAAATAAAACTAGACTATCAACTTCTACCATTCACAAAGTAAACTCAAATTGGATAAAAAACTTAAATATAAATTGCAAACTGTAAAAAACCTAACAGAAAATATAGGCTGCATACCTCACTTGTAGCAATATTTTTGTAGATATATCTACACAGGCAAGTGAAATAAAGGACAAAATAAGCAAAGTGTTCTATATCAAACTAAAAAGCTTTTGCACAGCAAAAGACACCATTAACAAAATAGAAAGACAACCCACTTAATGGGAGAACATAATTACTGATATGTCAGATAAGAGGTTAATAAAAAAAAATTTATAAAGTGTCTCACTGACAATGAACTACTTGTAATAGCACACCTGTTTTTGGTTCCCATTCCTCACACAGGGCACCACTTGTCATGATGACAATGAACTACTCAGAGACTAGATGAAAAGTTCTGAGGAGCTCAGGGGAAGCAAGATCCCTGGTCATCAGACTGAAGTACTGAAGCCTCATTTCCAGCCTTATTCAGATATCCATTAGCCAATACAAATAACTCAAGAAAGCAGAAAACAGAAATTTTCAGGGGGTGAAGTAAAGGACAAGGAACATGCTGACTTCTAATCTCTGTTCTGAGAGTAAAAAAGATTTCTTGTTACTAAATCTTATCATGCTTTTTTGCTCTTTCCAGCACACATTGCCTTTAGTATGGGGTCAGAGAAGCCTCTGGACTCTCTTCTGCTCAGGGATTTCACCATAGGGTACCTCATTGTCTCTGTTTCTTATCTAACTCTAAATATTTTATAGCATATTTCCACAATAAAGAATATGTAAAACTCAATATCAGGAAATTAAACAATCCAATTAAAAAATGGGCAAAGGACCAGAACAGACACTTTTCCAAAAAGGACAATACAGATGGTCAGTAGACATATGAAAAAATGCTCAATGTCACTAATCATTAGAGAAATGAAAAATTAGAGTCACTATGCAATATCACTTCACACCTTCCAGAATGGCTTTCATCAACAAACAAAAGCTACTGGGAGGGTGTGGAGAAAAGTGAACCCTTCTGCACTTCTGGTGGAAATGCACACTTGTGCATTATCTGTGGAAAACTGTATGTCACTTCATCAAAAAATTAAAAATAGATTGGCCTAATGACTCAGCTGCCCCACTTCTAAGAATACATCCTAAGAACCCCAAAGTACTAATTCAAAAGAAGATATGCACCCCTATGTTTATTGCAGCATTGTCTACAAAAGCCAAGACTTAGAAATTTCTAAGTTCAAGCTTTTATCAGTGGATAAAAATATCAGTGGTACATTTACACAATAGAACGCTAACTAATTGAGGGGGGGAGAAATCCTACCTTTTGCAATGCCATGGATAGACCTGGAAACAATTATGCTGAGTGAAATAAGCCAGGCAGAGGAATAAATATTATATGATCCCATTTATATGTGGAATCTAATGAACACAATAAACTGAGGAATAAAACAGAAAGTGAAGCAGAGTCAAAAGGAGCAGATGGACAGCTGTCAAAGGGAAAGAGGAAGAAAAATAGGATTCAAGAAAATGTATGAGTAGCCAAATTATATATTCATAATACATAGATACAGATAACAGGATAGCAATTCCCATACAGAAAGGGAGGATAAAAGTAGGGAGAGAAAGAGCAAAGTGAATGAAATGGAAATAGACTTTGCATGGGACATGGGGGTCATGATGCAGGGGATAGAAGCTGTTATATTGAGTGGGACACGTGAAATCTTGTCAACACAATAAAGTAAAAATAAAAAGACACTAAATTTTAAAAAATATATGTATACATGCACATATATACTCACTCAAATAAATATATATAATTATATTTATACCATGTATATATACATAGAGAATCTACAAATACATATATATTACTTGGGGATCAATACATATTATATTTATATTATAAAATGTATATGTGCATATATTTTAGAGTATAAATATTATATATAATTTATATATCTCCATATTTTGTGTACATCTTTTTTCAGTGTGAATCATGTTGGCTTTTTGCATTTGTGAAATAAGGGAAAAAATGGGTTAATCATCTTATTCAAGAAAATTATTGGATAAAGACTGATCATAGACAATGAAAAAGATTTATCTTTCACTGGAGCCTAGGAAAGCTTACTACTAATATTTTCTGGAAGTTCGTTATCCTCCTCTTTTTTTTTTCCGAAGTTAGAAGCAGGGAGGCAGTCAGACAGACTCCTGCATGTGCCTGACCAGGATCCACCCAGCATGCCTACCAAGGTTGATGCTCTGCCCATTGGAGGCATTGCTCCACTGCAGCCAGAAGCATTCTAGCACCTGAGGTGGAGGTCATGGAGCCATCCTCAGCACCCGGGCCAACTTTGATCCAATGGAGCCTTGGCTGCAGAAGGGGAAGAGAGAGACAGAGAGGAAGGAGGAAGGAGAAGGGGAACGGTGGAGAAGCCGATGGGTACTTCTCCTGTGTGCCTTGGCTGGGAATCAAACCCAGGACTTCCACATGCTGGCCGATGCTCCACCACTGAGCCAACCAGCCAAGCCTTTCATCCTCCTCTTACATACACAAAGAATCAACTGTAACTAGGTCTTTTATATTAGGAAAAATTTTCAGTGTTAAGAAATTTTTAGTAAGATAATGAAGAAAAATGATTTTAAGTCCCATTAAAGTGTATCATATAACAGAACAATAACATCAGTAAGATAAGTCCATAACTAAGAGAAAAGGTGCCCCTTTCTCTCTTAATCTGTAAGGCTTCTATTAAAAAATGAAAAGGTTATAAACTGAGTCTTTTATAAAGTACTGAACTTATTTTTGAAAGTAATGGAGGCTGGGAAGTCTGAGTAAGGCACAGTAAATTTGATTGCTGATGAGTATCTGCATACTAGTTCATAGATGCCATCTTTTTGCTGTATACTTACATAGTGAAAGGGGCAAAGGAGCTCTCTGAGTTCTCCTATAAAGGCACCAATTTCATTCATGAAGGCATAACCCTCAAGACATAATAAACGCCAAAAGTTATACTCCAAAATTAACACACTGTGGATTAGGTTTCAACATATGAATTTCGGAGGAAGATACAAACATTCAATTTATAACACTTTCCAGATATCAATAGTTAAAAATTGAACAATAAAATAAACATAATGAATTTAAAAACTTCAAATACTGTAGTCAAAATTTCCATATTCCACCTTTTCTTTTATTCTTTGGTGAAGTCTTTGACACATTAGTCATTAAAATACAGGAGTAAGTTTATTAATCATTATATGTTGGGGGCAACTGAAAATGATTTATTTTCTTAGGTAAATAGAAAAATTATATAAAACTTCCATGAATCTTTTGTTGTTTGTGTTTAATTCTCTCCTATAATCTTCAAATCAACATTTACTTTTAAGACAAGGGAGCAAGTTTTTTATTTTAAAAATTAATTTTAACACAGTGAAACTGGTCAATAAGTGTACATAAATTTCGGGCAAATGTCACTCCATCATTTGAATAGTCAATAATGTAGTCTGTCTCCCCCTTGTAACCACTGTGCTCTTATCTATGTTTATGATTCTCAGCTTGTATCCCACCTACATATGAAATCATACAATTTTTAGCTTTTTCTGATTTATTTATTTCACTCAGTATGATGTTCTCATGTCCATTCATGTTGTCATAACTGACCCTATGCCACCTTTTTGTGGCTGAGTAGTATTTCATTGTATATATAGACCACGTTTTCATTATCAAATTCTTTATCAAGCAGCATTTTGGTTGTTTCCATGTCTTGGCCACTGTGAATAATGCTGCAATAAACATGTGGGTACATGTGGCTTTATGTGCCAAAGTTTCCACACTTTGGGGGTAGATACCCACCATACTTTCTTCCATAATGGTTGTACTAATCATCATTCCCACCAGCAGTGAATGAGGATTCATTTTTCTCCCCAGCCCCTCCAACATTTGTTATTACCTGTTTTGATGATAATAATCAATCTAATAGGTGTGAGGTAATATCTCATTGTAGTTTTGATTTGTGTTTCACAAATATCTAGTGAAGATGAGCATTTTTTATATATCCATTGTTTTCAACTATTATCTAATATCATCTCTAATCTTGTTGACTGTCTATTTCTGTTCTTTTGTTTGTCATTTTTTCTTTTTGGTTTTTTTGCTGTGCAGAAGCTTTTTAGTTTGATATAGTCTCATTTATTTATTATTTTATTGTATAGATTGTTTTTTGTATAAATTTTTATTAATTTTAACAGGGTGACATCAATAAATCAGGGTACACATGTACAAAGAAAACATGTCCAGGTTATCTTGCCATTCAATTATGTTGCATAAAACAACACCAAACCTAGAATCAACCAGCTCTACAAACAAAACACCCAAATAGATACAATGAGAAGAAAGAGAGTGCAATCCAAATGAAACCACAAGAGAAATATCCAGGAAATGAACTGAGTGATATGGAAATAACCAAACTTCTGGATGCAGAGTTCAAAATAATGATTGTAAGGATGCTTAGGGACCTTAGAACAACAATGGATGGTCATTATGAACACCTAAATAAAGAAATAGCAAGTATAAAAAAGGACATTGAAATATTAAAAAAGAATCAATTGGAGATAAAAAATACAATATCATAAATAAAGACCACAATGGAAGAAATTAAAAACAGGATGGAGAGAGCTGAGGATCGATCAGCAAGTTGAAGGACAACTGGAATGAAGGCATAAAAGCAGAGAAGAAAAAAGAAAAGAGACTCAAAAAGTCTGAGGAAACAGAGAGCTCTGTGATAACATAAAGAGAAATAACATCTGCATTATAGGGGTTCCTGAAGAAGAAGAGAAAGAACAAGGGATAGACACTTTGTTCAATCATATCGTAGCTGAAAACTTCCCTAAATTAATGCAAGAGAAACTCTCACAAATCCAAGAAGCACAGAGGACTTCATTAAAGAGAAACCCAAAGAAACCTACACCAAGACACATCATAATTAAAATACCAAAGCTAAGCAATAAAGAGAAAATATTAAAAGCTGCAAGAGAAAAAAAAGTTATAACCTACAAAGGAGCCCCCATAAGGGCGACATCTGACTTCTCAACAGAAACACTTGAGGCCAGAAAGGAATGGCAAGAAATATTCAAAGTAATGCAGAACAAGAACCTACAACCAAGACTACTTTATCCAGCAAGGCTATTGTTTGAAATCGAAGGAGAAATAAAAAGCTTCCCAGACAAAAAACAATTCAAGGAATTCATTACAACCAAACCAATGCTGCAGGAAATGTTAAGGGGCCTGTTGTAAACAGATCAAAGTGGGAAAAGAATATAGCAAAAAAGGAATACACCTTTAAAGAAGAAAAGGGCAATAAACAACTACATATCAATAATAACCTTAAATGTAAATGGCTTAAATGATCCAATCAAAAGACATAGGGTAGCTGCGTGGATAAGAAAACAGGACACATACATATGTTGTCTACAAGAGACACACCTTAGAACAAAAGACACACATAGATTGAAGGTAAAAGGATGGAAAAAAAACGTTTCATGCAAACGGAAATGAAAAAAAAGCTGGGGTAGCAAAACTTATATCAGACAAATTGGACTTTAAAACAAAGGATATAGTAAGAGATAAAGAAGGCCACTACATAATGATAAAGGGAGTAATCCAACAGGAAGATATAACTATTATAAATATCTATGCACCTAATATAGGAGCACCCAAATATATAAAGCAGACTTTGATGGATTTAAAGGGTGAGATCAACAGCAATACTATAATAGTAGGGGATTTCAATACCCCACTAACATCACTAGATAGATCCTCAAGAAAGAAAATTAACAAAGAAACAGCAGACTTATTGGAAACACTAGATCAACTCGATTTAATAGATATCTTCAGAACCTTTCACCCTAAAGCAGCAGAATATACATTCTTTTCAAGTGCTCATGGTACATTCTCTAGGATAGACCACATGTTAGGGCACAAAACTGGTCTCAACAAATTTAAGAAGATTGAAATCATATCAAGCACTTTCTCTGATCACAATGGCATGAAAGTAGAAAAAAACACAACAGAAAAGCGCAAAAATTCTCAAACACATGGAAACTAAATAGCAGGGTGTTAAATAATGAATGGATTAAGAATGAGATCAAAGAAGAAATAAAAAAATTCCTAGAAACGAATGATAATGAGCATACAACAACTCAAAATTTATGGGACATAGCAAAATCAGTACTGAGAGGGAAGTTCATAGCACTACAGGCATATTTTAAGAAGAAAAAGCTCAAATAAACAACTTAACCCTGCATCTAAAAGAACTAGAAAAAGAACAGCAAGTAAAGCCCAAATGTAGTAGAAGGAAGGAAATAATAAAGATCAGTGCAGAAATAAATGACATAGAGACTAAAGAAATAATACAGAGGATCAATGAAACTAGGAACTGGTTCTTTGAAAAAGTAAACAAGATTGATGAACTTTTAACTAGACTCATCAAGAAAAAGAGAGGACTCAAATAAATAAAATTATAAATGAGAGTGGAGAAATAAAAACTGACACAACAGAAAATACAAAATACTGTAAGAAAATACTATGAAAAACTGTATGCCAAAATAATACATCATGATGAAATGGACAAATTCCTTGAAACATACAATCTTCCAAAAATTAATCTGGAACAATCTGAAAACCTAAACAGACCGATTACCCCAAATGAGATCAAAACAGTTATCAAAAACCTCCCAACAAAGAAAAGCCCTGGGGCAGAATGCTTCACAAGTGAATTCTCCCAAATATTCAAAGAACTAACTCCTACCCTTCTCAAGCTATTTCAAAAAATTCAAGAAGGAAGACTTCCAAGCTCCTTTTATGAGACGAGCATAATTCTGATTCCAAAACCAGGCAAAGAAAACATAAAAAAAGAAAATTATAGTCCAATTTTCCTGTTGAATATTGGTGCTAAAATCCTCAACAAAATATTAGCAAACTGGATCCAACAATATATGGAAAAAATGATACATCATGATTGAGTGGGATTTATTTTTGGGAGGCAAGGCTGGTACAATATTTGTAAATCAATCAATGTGATTTATCACATAAACAATGAAGGAGAAAAACCACATGATAATTTCAATAGATGCAGAAAAAGCATTTGATAAAATCCAACACCGATTCATGATCAAAACTCTCAACTAAGTGGGAATACAGGGACCATACCTCAACATGATAAAAGCCAATTATGACAAACCTACAGACAACATCATACTCAATGGGCAAAAATTAAAAGCAATACCCTTAAGATCAGGAACAAGGCAGCAGTGTCCCCTTTCACCACTCTTATTTAACATAGTCCTGGAAGTCCTAGCCACAGCAATCAGACAAGAAGAAGAAATAAAAGGCATTCAAGTTGGAAAAGAAGTAAAGCTATCATTATTTGCAGATGATAAGATATTGTATATAGAAAACCCTAAAGTCTCAGTCAAAAAACTACTGGACCTGATAAATGAATTAAGCAACGTGGCAGGATATAAAATTAATACTGAGAAATCAGAGGAATTTTTATACACCAACAATGAACAGTCAGAAAGAGAAATTAAGGAAACAATCCTCTTCACTATTACAACCAAAAAAATAAAGTACCTAGGAGTACATTTAACCAAGGAGACTAAAGACTTGTATTCGGAAAATTATAAAACATTGATAAAAGAAATCAAGGAAGATACAAACAAGTGGAAGCATGTACCGTGCTCATGGTTAGGAAGAATAAACATCATTAAAATGTCTATATTACCCAAAGCAATTTATAAATTCATTGCAATACCAATTAAAATACCAATGACATCCTTTAAAGACATAAATCACATATTCCAAAAATTGATATGGAACCAAAGGAGAACACGAATAGCCTCAGCAATCTTAAAAAAGAAGAATAAAGGGGAAGGTATCACACTTTCTGATATCAAGCTATACTACAAGGCCATTGTACTCAAAACAGCGTGGTACTGGCATAAGAACAGGCACATAGATCAATGGAACAGAATGGAGAACCCAGAAATAAACCCACAGCTCTATGGACAACTAATATTTGACAAAGGAGGTAAGACAATACAATGGATTAAAGACAGCCTCTTCAGTAAATATTGTTTGGAAAATTGAACAGCTACCTGCAAAAAAAATGAAACTAGACCACCAACTTACACCATTCACAAAAATAAACTCAAAATGAGTAAAAGACTTAAATGTAAGGCAGGAAACCATAAGCATCTTGGAAGAAAACATAGGCAGTAAGCTCTCCGACATCTCTCGCAGCGAAATATTTGCTGAATTATCTCCACGGGCAAGTGAAATAAAAGACAGGAAAAACAAATGGGACTTTATCAAACTAAAAAGCTTTTGCACAGCCAAAGACAATAAGATCAGAATAAAAAGACAAACTACACAATGGGAGAACATATTTGACAGTACATCTGATAAGGGGTTAATAATAAAAATTTATAAAGAACTCATAAATCTCAATATCAGAAAGACAAACAGTTCAATAAAAAATGGGCAAAAGAAATAAACATTTCTCCAAAGAGGACATACAGATGGCCAATAGGCATATGAAAAAATGCTCAACATCACTAATCATTACAGAAATGCAAATTAAAAACACAACGAGATAAAATTTCACACAGGTCAGAATGGCGCTCATCAATACAACAACATAAAATAAGTGCTGGCGAGGATGTGCAGAAAAGGGAATCCTCTTACACTGCTGGTGAGAACGCAGACTGGTGTAGCCTCTCTGGAAACAGTATGGAGATTCCTGAAAAAATTGAAAATTGGACTGCTTTTTGACCCAGCCATCCCACTTTTAGGAATATACCACAAGGACACCATAGAACAGTTCCAGAAGGAAAAATGCACCCCTGTGTTTTTAGCAGAATTGTTCACAATAGCGAAGATCTGGAAACAGCCCAAGTGTCCGTCAGAGGACAAATGGATTAAAAAGCTTTGGTACATATATACTATGGATTACCACTCAGCCATAAGAAATGATGACATCGGATCATTTACAATAACATGGATGGACCTTGATAACATTATACGGAGTAAAATAAGTATATCAGAAAAAACTAAGAACTATATTAACCCATACATAGATGGGACATAAAAATGAGACTCAGAGACATGGACAAGAATGTGATGGTAACAGAGGGTGGGGTGAAGGGGTGGGGAGGGGGTGAGGAAGGAGAGGGAAGAAGTAGGGGCAGGAAAGGGGCACAAAGAAAACCAGATAGAAAGTGACAGAAAACAATTTGACTTTGGGTGAGGGATATCCAGCATAATCAAATGTCAAAATAATCTGGAGATGTTTTCTCAGAACATATGTACCCTAATTTATCAATGTCACTGCATTAAAATTAATAAAAATAAGATAAAAATAAATAAATAAAATTAAATTTAAAAAAATTATGTTGCATACCCATCACCCAAAGTCAGATTGTCCTCTGTCACCGTCTATCTGGTTTTCTTTGTTCCCCCCCTCCGCCCCCTTCTCCTCTGCCTTCCTCTCTTCCCCACCCCTTAGTAATCACCACACTCTTATCCATGTCTCTTAGTCTTGATTTTATGTCCCACCTATGTATGGAATCATGCAGTTCTTAGTTTTTTTCCGATTTACATATTTCACTTCCTATAATGTTATCAAGATCCATCCATTTTGTTGTAAATGATCCGATGTCATCATTTCTTATGGCTGAGTAGTATCCAGTGTATATGTGCCACATCTTCTTTATCCAGTCTTCTATTGAAGGGCTTTTTGGTTGATTCCATGTCCTCGCCACTGTGAACAATGCTGCAATGAACATGGGGCTACATATGTCTTTACATATCAATGTCTCTGAGTTTTGGGGGTATATGCCCATTAGAGAAATTGCTGGGTCATAAGGTAGTTCTATTTTCAGTTTTTCGAGGAAGCACAGTACTTTCTTCCATAATGGTTGTGCTACTTTACATTCCCATCAACAGTGTATGAGGGTTCCTTTTTCTCCACAGCCTCTCCAACACTTCTTATTACCTGTCTTGTTGATAATAGCTAATCTAACAAGTATGAGGTGGTATCTCATTGTAGTTTTGATTTGCATTGCTGTAATAACTAATGAAGTTGAGCATCTTTTCATATATATCTGTTGGCCATTTGTATTTCTTCCTGGGAGAAGTGTCTGTTCATGTCCTCTTCCCAATTTTTATTGGATTTTTTGTTTGTTGTTGAGTTTTATGAGTTCTTTGTGTATTTTTAATATTAGGCTCTTATCTGAGCTATTGTTTGAAAATATAATTTCCTATTTAGTTGGCTGTCTGTTTATTTTGTTGTCAGTTTCTCTTGCTGAGCAAAAATTTCTTAGTCTGATGTAGTCCCATTCATTTATTTTTGCCTTCACTTCTCTTGCCTTTGGAGTCAAATTCATAACAAGCTCTTTAAAACCAAGGTCCATGAGTTTATTACCTATGTTTTCTTCCATGTACTTTATTGTTTAAGGTCTTATATTTAGGTCTTTGATCCATTTTGAATTAATTTTAGTACACGGGGACAGGCTGTAGTCGAGTCTCATTCTTTTGCATGTGGCTTTCCAGTTTTCCCAGCACCATTTGTTGAAGAGGCTTTCTTTTCTCTATTGTGTGTTGTTGGTCCCTTTATCAAATTTTTTTGACCATATATATGTGGTTTTATTTCTGGACTTTCTATTCTGTTCCATTGGCCTGAGTGTCTATTTTTCTGCCAATACCATGCTGTTTTGATTGTCATGGCTCTATAATACAGTTTGAAGTCAGGTATTTTAATGCTTCCAGCTTCATTCTTTTTCCTTAGGTTTACTTTGGCTATTCGGGTTTTTTTTATAGTTTCATATAAATCTGATGACCTTTTGTTCCATTGTTTAAAAAATATCATTGGAATTTTCATGGGAATTGCATTAAATTTGTATATAGCATTGGGTAATATGGCATATTGATTATATTTATTCTTCCTATACAAGAACAAGGAATATTTTTCTATTTCATTGTATCTTTTTCAATTTCCCTTAACAGTGGTTTGTAGTTTTCATTATATAAGTCCTTTGCATTCTTTGTTATATTTATTCCTAGGTGTTTTATCTTTTTTGTTGCAATAGTGAAGGGTATTACTTTTTTGAGTATATTTTCTAATGTTTCATTGTTGGCATATAAAAAGGCTATGGACTTTTGTATATTAATTTTGTATCCTGACACCTTACTGTATTGGTTTATTGTTTCTAGTAATCTTTTTGTGGAGTGTTCAGGGTTTTCGATGTATAGGATCATATCATCTGCAAAAAGTTATACCTTTACTTCTTTTTTTCCGATATGGATGCGTTTTATTTCTTTATCTTGTCTGATTGCTCTGGGTAGAACTTCTAGCACCACGGTAAATAAGAGTGGAGAGAGTGGACAACCCTGTCTTGTTCCTGATTTAAGGGGAGAAGTCCACAGTTTTATGCAATTTAATATGATGTTAGCTGATGGTTTATCATATATGGCCTTTATCATGTTCAGATATTTTCCTTCTATAACCATTTTGTTGAGTGTCTTAAATATAAAGTTGTTTTGTATTTTACTGAATGCCTTTTCTGCATCTATTGATAAGATCATGTGGTTTTTGTTCTTTGTTTTGGTGATATGGTGTATTATGTTAACCGTATTACATACATTGAACCATCCTTGAGATTCTGGGATGTATCCCACTTGATCATGATGTATTATTTTTTTAATATGTTGTTGTATTTGATTTGCTAATATTTTGTTTATTATTTTAGCACCTGTGTTCATTAGAGATATTGGTCTGTAGGTTTTTTTGTGTTTTTGTTTGTTTGTTTGTTTTTGTGCCGTCTTTACCAGGTTTCGGTATGAGTGTTATGTTGGCTTCATAAAATGTGTTTGGAAGTATTGCTTCTTCTTCAATTTTTTGGAAGACTTTGAGTAGAATAGGAACCAACTCTTCTTTGAATGTTTGATAGCATTCGTAAGTATAACTTTCTGGGCCTGGACTTTTATTTTTGGGGAGATTTTTAATAGTTTTTTTTCTATTTCCTCCCTGTTGATTGGTCTGTTTAGGCTTTCTGCTTCTTCTTGACTCAGTCTAGGAAGGTTGTATTGTTCTAGGAATTTATCCATTTCTTCTAGATTGTTAAATTTGGTGGCATATAGTTATTTATAGTATTCTACAATAATTCTTTGTATATCTATGATGTCTGTGGCAATTTCTCTTTTTCATTTTGGATTTTGTTTATATGAGTCCTTTCTCTTTTTTCCTTGGTGAGTCTTGCCAAGGGTTTGTCAATTTTGTTGATCTTTTCAAAGAACCAGCTCCTTGTTTTATTAATTTTTTGTATATTTTTTCTGTTTTCTATTTCATTTATTTCTGCTCTGATTTTTATTATTTCCTTTCTTTGGCTGGTTTTGGGTTGTCTTTGTTCTTCTTTTCCTAGTTCCTTATGGTGTGAAGTTAAGTGGTTTACTTGGGCTCTCTCTTGTTTGTTCATATAGGCCTGAAGTGATATGAACTTCCCTGTTATTACTGCTTTTGCTGCATCCCAGATATTCTGATATGTTGTATTGTCATTTTCATTTGTCTGTATATATCTTTTGATCTCTGTGCTTATTTCTTCTTTGACCCATTCATTTTTTAAAAGTATGTTGTTTAGTTTCCACATTTTTGCTCTGGGTAAGACTCTGCCAGTCAGAGCTGCCAGTGTAACCAGGTGGGGCTGGGAGCCAATTGCTCTCAAATTCCCTTTCTATGAGCCTTCAGGCATTTCCAGTATGCCTCAGCATTCTGTGGGACCACTCTCCCCAGGTTATTTACATTCTGTAACCTGTTTTGCCTATGAAGATGCCCTAGTCACTGCTTGCAGTACAGGAGGTCTTAAAAGCTGCTAAGTCCCTCTTTTTAATGTATAGCACTGAGTATGAAAGCTCTGCCAATCAGAAACATCAGCTTCATAAGGTAGGCCCTTCGTGCATAGCAAGAGGTACTAAAAAATGTCAGACCTCTTGTCTTAGTTCACTGAACTGAGAGAGATCTTGTCAGTTAGAACCACATAGATGAGTTGGGATTTGAGCAGACTGTGGGTTAAGCTAATTTCAGCGGTTGGATCCACATATCTGCTCCAGAGACAGACTGAAAGCTGCTTGTGCACCCCTTCCCCTAATGCTTTTGTATTTTTTCTTCCCTGGGACATTAACTTAAATGGCTGGGTGAGGTGCCCCACCCGCCCAGAGAAATTCAAGCATAGGGAAGTTGGCTTTCATGCAATCCCCATGCACCGCTGTTCAGGGTGCAGGGACCACACTGAGACTCTGGTCATAACCCAAACAAAGGCCTCTGATGCTGCCTCTCTGTTCAGGCACACAGGCGCCTACTCCCAGGGCTCTAGGGGGTAACCTTTCGCACACTATTCGTGCTCACCAACCAGGATATTGGGGGTTAATGGTGGCTGCTGCTCATCTGTCTTTGCCGGGGTCCAGCTGAGTCGCCACAGGCACACTCTTTCCTCGGCTTGGACATCTGTTCTGCTGCTTGGCTCTCTCCACACCCTCCGCCCCCACTCTCAGTTCCAAGTGAAAGCAGCCTTTGCTCATGTTAGTGAGGAAGGCAGAGTGTTCCTTTTTCCGTCTTATTTCCTACAGGGTTGATTATATATTTAGTCAATTTTTCATTTGATCATACCTTCGTGTTTAGTGTGTGGGACTTCAAGATGCTCCAAGGATAGATTTTTCTGTCATTGGTTGAAGAACTTGTTGCAATTTTGGGGAGAGTTATCGGTAGTGCTCTTCATGGTGCCATTTCTCAAACTTCACTCCTCATTTATTTATTCTTGTCATTCGTCCCCCTGCTTTGAGGTCAAATTTATAAATTGCTTTCTATGGCCAAGTTCCATGAGTCTAGTGTCTATTTTGTCTCTATGTAATTTATTGTTTGTGATCTTATGTTGATGTCTTTGGTTCATTTTGAATTGATTTTTGTGCAGAGAGACAAACTGTAGTCATGTTTCATTCTTTTGCATGTGGCATTATAGGGGGGCAAGTTTTATAGCATGATTGCACAATCTTATATTGATTTATATTTGAACATATAGTAACAGTCTATTGTCCATACAATTCAATTTCAAGTGTATAATTTAATAAGACTATTTTTATAGAGAAATACCTATGTTGTTTTATTGACAAAATTAGAAATATTGCAGAAAACTGATTGTCTTTTTCATTTTGGATGCTGAACAAACACCATCAAATTTTTCCTTCTCGTGTAGACAAAAATATAATATATATCTTTATTTTAAAATGCATAAAATAATTTATTTTTCTGATGTTGAGGAGGATTAAATATTTTAATATTTTCTAAAACAACATTTTATCTCTATGCACATTTTCTGCACCTATCTCATTCTTTAACTAAATCTTCAATGTTTATTTATTTCTTTTTTTTTCATCCAAGTCAATGCATTTTAAGTTACTTTTGTTTCTATGAACAATTTAACACATGGTTTGTGAGTACATTTTCTATTTTATTAATACAGTACATCTTAGAAAACTGAGAATTATCATTGAGAAGCTAATGTTTGAGGTTGAAGTTATATAGTTTATTTGTGTAATATAAAGACTCAATAAAATGTACTCTTACACTTTCCCCCAAATTTTAAATTCAAATGTCAACAGAGGAAGATTTATTTTTATTGTCCATTTTACACTGAATATTTCCAATATAGTCATGCCTAGTTACATTCAAGAAAGCTGAAAGCATGATCCTGATGCACATTTTCACTTTTTCCCTACTTTTAACATGCTGAAAATTTGACTGACAAATATCTAGTAGAGGGGTTGAAAGAAAAACATTCTGGTTTTACTTCTTCTGAGAAGTCCCTCTGCCTTTCCTTAGAAGATAAGCTCCTTGAGACAATAACCATGACTTATCTGGTTTTTCTAAGGGCCTTACCAAGCAGAGACAGAATGGTCTAAATTAATTGTATCTTTGTTTTTGAGGTTTTGATATTTATACCTCAGATCCTTGAAAAGACATGAAAAGATAATATTGCTTTTTATCACATACATATTCTGATTCAATTTGCTGTATACTTACTTGGTTGGGTTCAATAGTTTGTCAAAGGACATATGGTTAATCTATTATACATCCAGAAAGATAATATATATGAATAACTAATAGTATTCAATATCTCATCAGTCCAAGATAGACACCCTGCCACCCTATCCCTTCTGAATATAATTGATAACCATGCCCTTAGTTAACACTTCTATGTAGTGGATTCCAAAGCTAAGACATATTCCTTTTTCCTACATGTCTATTTGTCTCTAATTTTTAATTGCCTTCTAAACATATCTTCCTTTAAATCCTGACAGAACTTTCTTCTAACGTGCATAAAACCAAATTTCATTTTTTCCTGTTTATTTCTACTTCTCTTCTTTATTTTTTTATGTTCATTTAGGGTCCCACCAGCTTCCAAATAAAACAGATTTAAAAATTAGAACATATCATAGTTTTCTCTTTCATGCAATTATCCTTTTGTCTTCCAGCAAATTTTATCTTTTCTTTTTGCCAAATATCTAAGATACCTGCTGTGTTTTTTGCTTTTCTACTACCAACACCCCAGTTCAGACCCTTCTTACATGTTGTCTGAATTACTAGATATGCATTCTTAATGAATGCCTGTCTTTAGCTTCTTCTTATTCAAATGTGTAACAACATTATATTTGTTGGCAGCGTTATTGCCTATGCCATTGTTTTATCAGTCAGCATTCTCCAGAAAACACAACCTCAATTTGAAATAAATATCCTACTGAGAGAGGAGAGAGATAGAGTCAGAGATTAATTATAAGGGATTGGTTCATGCTCTTGTGGAGGCAGAATAGTCCACCTTCTGCCATCTGCAAGATGTAGGCATAGAAAAGTATATGGTATAGATTCAGTCCAACCTGAGGGCCTGAGAATCAAGAAGCCAGAGACTGAGAACCAGTTCTAGTCAAAGTTAAAAATCCCAAGGAAAAATCATGTCTAAGGTTCATGAATTTTCAGTTCAAACAGAGCAAATTTCTCTCTCTTTGTCTTTTCGTACTATTTGGGCCCTTATAGGATCGGATGATGCATATACACACTGATGAGGGAAATCTTCTTTATTCAGTCTCCTGATTCAAATGCCAATCTATTTCTGAAACATCTCACAAAAGCACCCAGAAATAATGTTTAACTAACTCTCTAGGCATCCTTTAACCCAGTCAAGTTAACACCTAATATTTACCATTACCATTGCCTTTACTAGAAGTGGTCCCTAATACTGAGGGGTTTTTTTTTGAAGACTTAGCATGAAATACATAATTTCATCATGTAATTGTTGGCAGAATGATGTTTCTGCATTCTGCCTTCCTATAGCTCTTTATCGGTATCATTAATACGTGTGATCTTTCATTTATTGGTTGGTTTTATAAATACTTCTTTTCTTCCTAGATTCCATATGAATTAAGGGTAGAAACATAAATATACTAGGTGGTAAAGAATAACTGAAAATACATTTATAAATAGATTGCATGGGCCTTGTTTTACTTATTAATATTTAGAAAAGTTCTGACATAATGTGTTTATCCAAAATTAAAGGAGCTTATAGAATATTAGAGATTCAAGTATTTTTAAAGTTTACCTATTAAATATTTTTTATATTACACGTGAGAAAACTGAAGCCTAGAGAGATTAAGTGATTTATGCCAAGTCACTCAGCAATTTGGTAAATTTCCTCAATTTATTCCACAGGTTCTTGTGAACTAAAAATGAATTGCTTTCCAGTAAACCTTATTTTTGAATAATTTAAGAGTTATACAAAACAATTTTCTTACTTATTACTCTAAATAGTCAGTTTGAATAGTCCTTATTCAGAATAAATTTATATTAACAGATTGTATAACTGCAATTGAAAATATATTCAAAATGAATCTGTGTTGAGATGAAGGAAGTTTATATAGTATTATGAAGATACATATTTTCCTGAATGTTAAATATTAAAAGATAAATGACAAAAAAAAACAACAAGAAACCTACCATGGCATTAATTGGTAAACTGTATTTTTGTACCAATATTTAATACATTGGGGAAAATATATTTTTTCTTAGATGAGATTTCATATGCTATTATTCAAATTATTTTATAACAGTAGTGTAAAATATAATTTCAGAAACAATAGAGTGTGTTGTAAAAAAAGTAATAAAAATAAACAAATCTACCACTAACTGTAGAACAAATCATATGAAATATTTTTAAGTCACATTTTGTAGCCTTTAATGATATCAAACCAAATATAGTAGTTTTAAATTAGATTTCAATCTGCTCCTCTGCTCTTCAACCAATGTTTGGTATAGCAACCCTTTACTATCAAGTGTACTTTTAAATAATTGTGCCCTTCATAAAATGCCTACTTCAGAGAGAAACTCTGCTTTATGTTGTCTTTAAAAAACAAGATAAACTACAATGCAATTTTCTTCCTCTTAACTACATTATCAGATTGTTTTAATTTATATTTTCCCATTAAATATTATTATCAAGCAAAATAAACACAAAATCTTTGTTCTTTTTTTTTTGTTTGTTTGTTTCTGAAGCTGAGAACGGGAGAGACAGTCAGACAGACTCCAGCATGCGCCGGACCGGGATCCACCCAGCACGCCCACCAGGGGCGAGGCTCTGCCCACCAGGGAGCGATGCTCTGCCCATCCTGGGCGTTGCTATGTTGTGACCAGAGCCACTCTAGCACCTGAGGCAGAGGCCACAGAGCCATCCCCAGCTCCCGGGCCATCTTTGCTCCAATGGAGCCTTGGCTGCGGGAGGGGAAGAAAGAGACAGAGAGGAAGGAGAGGGGGAGGGGTGGAGAAGCAGATGGGCGCTTCTCCTGTGTGCCCTGGCCGGGAATCAAACCCGGGACTCCTGCACGCCAGGCCGACGCTCTACCGCTGAGCCAACCGGCCAGGGCCTTTGTTCTTTTTTTACTAGCAAGACAAAGTCCAGCTTATAGGTTGTGGTTGGTTAATCAACTTGCTATTTTTTTCTTTTCTATTTTTCCCCTTTTTTATATAAGGAGTTTTCTGAAATATATATTCAATCTGTCATTTTTAATGTGTTCTATTGCCTTGACATTATAAAACAGGTTATGGTGTGTGCTGTGAGTTCTGGCAAATTTTTCAGAGACTTCAATTCAATGGAGGTTCCTCAATAGTTTGGCTCTTTCTTTCCAATCAATATAAAAGTAAAGATTATAAGGTTACCTTGCAGTCCAAAATCATTATACATATTCTGAGCTATCTTTTGGATTTGAAATCAAAAGATGTTTCTAAACATTTTTGTATTTAATTTTATTTATGTACTTACAATCTTAGAAATTATACTGGCAGTGAAGATAGGCCAAAAAAGGAATAACTTCTTCCCTTAGTACTTAGTAGCAAATTATTAGCTTTTAAAGAAAATTGCCTCAAACACCCTGCTTTAAAGTGTGCATGTTTTACTTGACCAGGTGGAGGCGCAATGGATAGAGTGACAGATTGAAACACAGAGGGCCCAAGTTTGAAACCCTGTGGTTAGCAGCTTGAGTGCAGGTTCATCTGGTGGGGGTTTAGTTGGCAAAAATGTCTCTCCCTTAGTTTTTGTGATGTTGACACAAGCCCAATTAACATGGTTCTAGCTGTTGTCCCTGGTAAATCTTCAAAACAGCTGGGACCTGACTTTCCTGACGGTGTCTGTGTCTGGATATTATCTGCAAAGAAGGCTCTGTTTTCTTAGGAGAAAAAGTAAAGATATAAGATTTCTGACCTAAGTTTGTAATTAATTTATAGGCCTTAACTTTTCACAGTAAATCTTGTGGCTAGGCTTTTATAAACAACTATTGTAATTTAAACTTTTCTAATCTTCAAGTCCCTCCCCATATAAGCTTTTCTCCACATTCCTATAAAGGTAAAGTTTTCACTCCATTTCAAAGTAAAAACCAGGAAGCCATTAAGAGAGAATAACAAACAAACAAAATATTTCCTAAACATTAAATAATCTCTTATTCATTACAACTGAAAGCTATTATTACTGAAGCCAAATTTTTAACTTTTGGGCTCCCCTATCAGGAAGGAGTATTTAATAAGGTCTGTGTCACAATAGTGGATGGGGCAGAATACTGGAAGGTCATGCTTGCTAAGACATTCAATACATACTAGGTATCATTAACATTCTGAAATTGATTATTTTAAGCAAGAGGAGGGGAGATAGAGAGACAGAATCCCAAATGCACCCTGAATGGGATCTACTCGATAAACCCCATCTGGGGCTAATGATTGAATCAACCAAACTATCCCCAGTGCTTGAGGCTAAAGCTTGAACCAATCAAGCCATTGGCTGAGAGACGGGAAGAGAGAAAGAGAAGGAGAAAGGGAGAGGAAGAGAAGTAGATGGTTGCTTCTCATGTGTGCCCTGACCAGCAATCTAACCTGGGACATCTGCATGCTGAGCTGATATTCTATCTTTTGAACAAACCAGCCAGGGCTGAAAATCTTTCTTAGTATTAATATAAATAGGTAAACTCTATAGTATAAGAGGATTTGATTAAATATAAGGGGCTAGATTATTGATATTAATAGACCACACAATCTTTAAAGCAGGGGTAGTCAACCATTTTATACCTACCACCCACTTTTGTATCTCTGTTAATAGTAAAATTTTCTAACTGCCCACCAGTTCCACAGTAATAGTGATTTATAAAGTAGGGAAGTAACTTTACTTTATAAAATTTATAAAGCAGAGTTACAGTAAGTTAAAGTATATAATAATAATTACTTACCAAGTACTTTATGTCAGATTTTCACTAAGTTTGGCAGAATAAATCTTTATAAAACAACTTACTATAGTTAAATCTATTTTTTTATTTATACTTTGGTTGCTCCACTACCACACACCATAAAAGCTGGATTGCCTACTAGAGAGTGGTAGGGACCAGGTTGACTACCACTGCCTTAAAGTTTGCTCAAACCTACTTATTAATAGGGTATACATCATGTGAAATCTTACTATGCTGCAATTACTCTGAGAAAAAAAAATTGTATTTGTGTCTGAATTTATTTTAAAAAATAGGCTTACTTAGTGACATCACGGAAATGGTGCCGTGAGAAGCGCGTCCGACAGCTCTCCCCTAAATCACAACAAATTTATCAACTAGAAACAGAAGAATTTATCCTCGGAGCATTCCGGAGTTCCACACAAACTGAAAGCAAAAGGACTGTTATCAGTTGAATCTGAGAGACGAGGGTGTGGAGGAAGCTACCACAGCGACGCTCATTCAAGCCGCCAGGGAGTGCGCCTGCGTGCTATCAATAAGACTACCCTCAGATGCCGATAAGAAAGAGGAAATCGAATATTATGGATACAAAAGAAAGAGAGGTAACACAAATAGATGTGGAAAAATCTATGGAGAAAAGACTTAACATATTGGAAGCCTTGGAGCTAAATGACAGAGAATTTAAAATAGAAATGTTAAAAATACTCAGAGATATACAAGAAAACACAGAAAGGCAATATAGGGAGATCAGAAAACAACTCAATGAACACAAAGAATATATTACCAAGGAAATTGAAACTATAAAAACAAATCAAACAGAAATGAAAAACTCAATTCACGAGCTGAAAAACGAGGTAACAAGCCTAGCTAACAGAACAGCCCAGATTGAAGATAGGATTAGTGAAATAGAAGACAAACAACTTGAGGCACAACAGAGAGAAGAAGAAAGAGACTCAAAAATAATAAAAAATGAGAAAGCCCTACAGGAATTGTCTGACTCCATCAGAAAGAATAACATAAGAATAATAGGTATATCAGAGGGAGAAGAGAAAGAAAATGGAATGGAGAATATACTCAAACAAATAATAGACGAGAACTTCCCAAGCCTGTGGAAGGAACTAAAGCCTCAAATTCAAGAAGCAAACAGAACACCAAGTTTTCTTAACCCCAACAAACCCACTCCAAGGCACATCATAATAAAGATGACACAAACCAATGACAAAGAAAAAATTCTCAAGGCAGCCAGGGAAAAGAAGAGTACAACATATAAAGGAAGGCCTATTAGATTATCATCAGATTTCTCAGCAGAAACTCTACAAGCTAGAAGAGAGTGGACCCCAATATTTAAAGCCCTGAAAGAGAGGAACTTTCAGCCAAGAATACTATACCCATCAAAGCTATCCTTCAAGTATGAAGGAGATATAAAAACATTCACAAATACAGAAAAGATGAGAGAATTTATCAACAGAAAGCCCCCACTCCAGGAAATACTAAGGGGGGTTTTCCAACCAGATTCAAAGAACAAAAGAAAACAACACCACAAGTAACAGCTCCACCAAGAACACAATAAAACCAAACTTAAACTGTGACAACAAAGGAAAAAAAGGGGGGAGAGGATGGAGATTAACAGTAGCAAAGGACGATGAAGTGCAGAAATACTTATAAGATAGGGTACTACAATGAATATGGTAGGTACCCTTTTCATTACTTAATGGTAACCACCCTTAAAAAAACCACCACAAAAACACTCGACTTAAAAAAGGTAGCAACAGAGGAAAGAAGTATGGAACACAAACAAACAAAAACAAATGATAGAAAAACAAAAGAGAAGAATCAAACTAGATACAAAACTAACAGAAAGCAATTTATAAAATGGCAGTAGGGAACCCACAAGTATCAATAATTACACTAAATGTAAATGGATTAAACTTACCAATAAAAAGACACAGAGTAGCAGAATGGATTAAAAAAGAAAATCCAACTATATGCTGCCTACAAGAAACACATCTAAGCAACAAGGATAAAAACAAATTCAAAGTGAAAGGCTGGAAAACAATACTCCAAGCAAACAACACCCAAAAAAAAGCAGGTGTAGCAATACTCATATCTAATAATGCTGACTACAAGACAGAAAAAGTACTCAGAGACAAAAATGGTCATTTCATAATGATTAAGGGGAAGTTGAATCAAGAAGACATAACAATCCTTAATATATATGCACCAAACCAAGGAGCACCAAAATATATAAGACAGCTACTTATTGACCTTAAAACAAAAACTAACAAAAATACAATCATACTTGGAGACCTCAATACACCGCTGACGGCTCTAGATCGGTCATCCAAACAGAGAATCAATAAAGATATAGTGGCCTTAAACGAAATACTAGAACACCTGGATATGATAGACATCTACAGGACACTTCATCCCAAAGCGACAGAGTATACATTTTTCTCTAGTGTACATGGAACATTCTCAAGAATTGACCATATGTTGGGCCACAAAGACAATATCAGCAAATTTAGAAAAATTGAAATTGTACCAAGCATATTTTCTGATCATAAAGCCTTGAAACTAGAATTCAACTGCAAAAAAGAGGGGGAAAAACCCACAAAAATGTGGAAACTAAACAACATACTTCTAAAAAATGAATGGGTCAAAGAAGAAATAAGTGCAGAAATCAAAAGATATATACAGACAAATGAAAATGAAAATACGACATATCAGAATCTCTGGGATGCAGCAAAAGCAGTAATAAGAGGAAAGTTCATATCACTTCAGGCCTATATGAACAAACAAGAGAGAGCCGAAGTAAACCACTTAACTTCACACCTTAAGGAACTAGAAAAAGAAGAACAAAGACAACCCAAAACCAGCCGAAGAAAGGAGATAATAAAAATCAGAGCAGAAATAAATGAAATAGAGAACAGAAAAACTATAGAAAAAATCAATAAAACAAGGAGCTGGTTCTTTGAAAAGATCAACAAAATTGACAAACCCTTAGCAAGACTCACCAAGGAAAAAAGACACAGGACTCAAATAAATAAAATCCAAAATGAAAGAGGAGAGATCACCACAGACATCATAGAAATACAAAGAATTATTGTAGAATACTATGAAAAATTATATGCCACCAAATACAACAATCTAGAAGAAATGGATAAATTCCTAGAACAATACAACCTTCCTAGACTGAGTCATGAAGAAGCAGAAAGCCTAAACAGACCAATCAGCAGGGAGGAAATAGAAAAAACTATTAAAAACCTCCCCAAAAATAAAAGTCCAGGCCCAGACGGTTATACTAGTGAATTCTATCAAACATTCAAAGAAGACTTGGTTCCTATTCTACTCAAAGTCTTCCAAAAAATTGAAGAAGAAGCAATACTTCCAAACACATTTTATGAGGCCAACATAACCCTCATACCAAAACCTGGCAAGGATGGCACAAAGAAAGAAAACTACAGACCAATATCTCTAATGAATACAGATGCTAAAATACTAAACAAAATACTGGCAAACCGAATACAACAACATATTAAAAAAATAATACATCATGATCAAGTGGGATTCATCCCAGAATCTCAAGGATGGTTCAACATACGCAAAACGGTTAATGTAATACACCATATCAACAAAACAAAGAACAAAAACCACATGATCTTATCAATAGATGCAGAAAAGGCTTTTGATAAAATACAACACAATTTTATGTTTAAGACTCTCAACAAAATGGGTATAGAAGGAAAATATCTCAACATGATAAAGGCCATATATGATAAACCATCAGCCAACATCCTATTAAACGGCATAAAACTGAGGACTTTCTATCTTAAATCAGGAACAAGACAGGGTTGTCCACTCTCTCCACTCTTATTCAACGTGGTGCTAGAAGTTCTGGCCAGAGCAATCAGACAAGACAAAGAAATAAAAGGCATCCATATCGGAAAAGAAGAAGTAAAGCTATCACTTTTTGCTGATGATATGATCCTATACATCGAAAACCCGAAGGACTCCACAAAAAGATTATTAGAAACAATAAACCAATACAGTAAGGTCGCAGGATACAAAATTAACATACAAAAGTCCATAGCCTTTCTATATGCCAACAATGAAATATTAGAAAACGAACTCAAAAAAATAATCCCCTTCACGATTGCAACAAAAAAAATAAAATACCTAGGAATAAACATAACAAAGAACGTAAAGGACCTATATAATGAAAATTACAAAGCATTGTTAAGGGAAATCGAAAAAGATACAATGAGATGGAAAAATATTCCTTGTTCTTGGATAGGAAGAATAAATATAATCAAAATGGCCATATTACCCAAAGCAATATACAAATTTAATGCAATTCCCATCAAAATCCCTATGAGATTTTTTAAAGAAATGGAACAAAAAATCATCAGATTTATATGGAACTATAAAAAACCCCGAATAGCCAAAACAATCCTAAGGAAAAAGAATGAAGCTGGGGGCATTACAATACCTGACTTTAAACTATATTATAGGGCCACGATAATCAAAACAGCATGGTATTGGCAAAAAAATAGACACTCAGACCAATGGAACAGAATAGAAAGCCCAGAAATAAAACCACATATATATGGTCAAATAATCTTTGATAAAGGGGCCAACAACACACAATGGAGAAAAGAAAGCCTCTTCAACAAATGGTGTTGGGAAAACTGGAAAGCCACATGCAAAAGAATGAAACTCGACTACAGCCTGTCCCCGTGTACTAAAATTAATTCAAAATGGATCAAAGACCTAAATATAAGACCTGAAACGATAAAGTACATAGAAGAAGACATAGGTACTAAAATCATGGACCTGGGTTTTAAAGAACATTTTCTGAACTTGACTCCAATGGCAAGAGAAGTGAAGGCAAAGATAAATGAATGGGACTACATCAGAATTAAAAGTTTTTGCTCAGCAAGAGAAACTGATATCAAAATAAACAGACAGCCAACTATATGGGAACTGATATTTTCAAACGACAGCTCAGATAAGGGCCTAATATCCAAAATTTACAAAGAACTCATAAAACTCAACAACAAACAAACAAACAATCCCATAAAAAAATGGGAAGAGGACATGAACAGACACTTCTCCCAGGAAGAGATACAAATGGCCAACAGATATATGAAAAGATGCTCAGCTTCATTAGTTATTAGAGAAATGCAAATCAAAACTACAATGAGATACCACCTCACCCCTGTTAGATTAGCTATTATCAACAAGACGGGTAATAATAGCAAATGTTGGAGAGGCTGTGGAGAAAAAGGAACCCTCATTTACTGTTGGTGGGACTGTAAAGTAGTACAACCATTATGGAGGAAAGTATGGTGGTTCCTCAAAAAACTGCAAATAGAACTACCTTATTACCCAGCAATCCCTCTACTGGGTATATACCCCAAAACCTCAGAAACATTGATACGTGAAGACACATGTAGCCCCATGTTCATTGCAGCACTGTTCACAGTGGCCAAGACATGGAAACAACCAAAAAGCCCTTCAATAGAAGACTGGATAAAGAAGATGTGGCACATATACACTATGGAATACTACTCAGCCATAAGAAATGATGACATCAGATCATTTACAGCAAAATGGTGGGATCTTGATAACATTATAAGGAGTGAAATAAGCAAATCAGAAAAAAACAAGAACTACATGATTCCATACATTGGTGGAACATAAAAATGAGACTAAGAGACATGGACAAGAGTGTGGTGGTTACCAAGGGTGGGGGGGGGAGGGAGGACATGGGAGGGAGGGAGGGAGAGAGTTAGGGGGAGGGGGAGGGGCACAGAGAACTAGATAGAGGGTGACGGAGGACAATCTGACTTTGGGCGAGGGGTGTGCAACATAATTTGATGACAAAATAACCTAGACATGTTTTCTTTGAATATATGTACCCTGATTTATTAATGTCATCCCATTACCATTAATAAAAATTTATTTAAAAAAAAATAGGCTTACTTTAATACAGTGTACCAATGTTTTTCTTTTTCACTTTTTTGTGACAGAGACACAGAGAGACAGAGAAAGGGACAGATAGGGACAGACAGACATGAAGGGAGAGAGATAAGCAGCATCAATTCTTCATTGTGGCACCTTAGTTGTTCATTGGTTGCTATCTCATATGTACCTTGACCAGGGGAGCAACAGCAGACCGAGTGACCTCTTGCTCAAGCCAGAAACCTTAGGCTTAAGCTGGTGAACATTGCTCAAGCTAGATGAACCCATGCTGAAGCTGATGACCTCAGAATTTTGAACCTGGGTCCCTCTGCGTCCCAGTCTGATGCTCAATCCACTGTGCCACTGTCTGGTCAGGATTTCACTTCTTAAACCTCTGTTCCATTCAGGTGAATTTCCAAATTCACTCAACATATTTTCATTTCTGATTTTATTATACCTTGTGTCATTAATTTCACCATTAAATCTTATGCCCAGCTTCAGGATTGAGCTCCTCTGGATTTTTAAAATTAATTTCAGTTTAAAATATTTTTAATTATGCATACATTTAAATTTTGTTTGGCAAATTAAATGTAATAGGGTGACATTGATCAATAAGAGTACATAAGTATCACCTGACCTGTGGTGGCACAGTGGATCAAGTGTTTACCTGGAACACTGAGGTCGCTGGTTCAAAACCCTGAGTTTGCCTGGACAAGGCATATATGGCAGTTGATGCTTCCTGCTCCTCTCTCTCTCTCTCTCTCTCTCTCTCTCTGTCTCCTCTAAAATGAATAAATAAATTAATTAAACTAAAAGCTTTTTTTTAATTTTTTTATTTTATTTATTCATTTTTAGAGAGGAGAGAGACAGGAGAGAGAGAGAGAGAGAGAGAGAGAGAGAGAGAGAGAGAGAAGGGGGGAGGAGCTGGAAGCATCAACTCCCATATGTGCCTTGACCAGGCAAGCCCAGGGTTTCGAACCGGCGTCCTCAGCATTTCCAGGTCGACGCTTTATCCACTGCACCACCACAGGTCAGGCAAACTAAAAGCTTTCTAAAAAAAGAGTATGTAAGTTTCTGGTAGATGGTTCTATAGAATTTGCGCTGCCGATTTTTTTGTATACCCATTTTAACCTATGATGGCACAGTGGATAAAGCATTAACCTGGAATGCTGAGGTCACTGGTTCAATCCTTGGGATTGTCCAGTCAATGCACATATCACAAGCAATCAACGAACTAAACTGAAGCAACTATGAAGTGATAATTCTTGTTTCTTCCCCCTCCTCTTTCTGTAAAATGAATAATTCATATTTTATATTTTTAATATGTCCTACATCAACTTCTTAAAATAGTATATAAGATTTGTAAAATTCAAGGGCTCAAAATTTGTATATTTTTACCCTCCACCTGAACTCTTCCATGTTATAGTGGCATATAATATATTCTTAATACATACTCATCACACTAAATTTAATCAAGTTATTTTAATAAATAATCTGGCTATGTATCCTATTTCCAGTTTAAAGATTAAAAAAGATTAAATTTGTGGAGGTTTAGTGGTATCCGCAAGTCACACAGTGTTGTTCAGTTGCCTACAAATTTCAACCTATCAGTAGGCATTCCAGAAGTCAAATAAGGGAGTGATGTTAGAGACCAACTCTCTCATATGCATAATTTAACTTAATTTTACTGTTTTCAGTCCTGTGCCTTTTTCTTTCTGTGCTTCGGGCTTGATGAATACTAGAGTTTTAAACCAGAAGATTCATTACTGTCAGAGCATAGAGAAATTTGGTCTGGGATCATTTAATTTTATTAAAAGAAGTGGTTTTTAATATTTTTACATTTGGAGACTGGTGAAAATAGGAGAATTATTTTGGGAACCACTAAAGCAGAAATCACCCTGAGCATAAACAAATTTAACTAAGATCACTTGGTCTATAATTTTTATACAATAAGGTAGTTAACTTTTTCTCAAACCAATATGAAATTTCTTACTGAGAAACACTGATTTAGAGACACTTTTTGCTTTTTTTTTCTTAATGGGTATGTGCTTTGCTGCTGTGAATACCATACTTTAAAGAAAGATATAAGAATGTTTGATCAAGAGGCATGTTTACAATTATTTTCCTAGTCTTCCAACCCTTGATATTTGACTATGAGCTTCTCTGTGGTTCTATTGGATAAGATCTTTATGCACACGGGTATCTCTCTACTTCACCAAATCTCATGCTTCTAATATTTTCATCTGCAATAAATATGTTAGTATCTCTTGCTTCTAATATGTTTACATATCCATTAACATTCCACTGTGGTCATCATTCAAAAATAAGATAAAAATGTTTAGTCATTCTGCTATCTTTAACCATCCAAAAATGGTGACATTAAATTCAAAGTGTTTTAAAAGCACTATACTCAATATTTCTTCAAAGTATTCACTCTTCCCCTAATGCTATAGTATGTTTTATTGAAGCAATAATTTTCAAATCCATATTTAATTTAATGCCCTTCAAAAAGCATAACTCAGTTATATTAGAAGAGTCCTGATGTCTCTATTTCTTAAACTTCAGTGTGTTTTGTCAATCTCTATTAAAACATTTGCAATCATTGGTTTTATTACTGATATATATATATATCAGTAATATATATAATATTATATCAGTAATATATATATTATATCAGTAATATAATAATGATTATATATATATATATATACTCTGACTCCCTAATAAAAAATGAAGCTCCACAACAGAAGAGTCTATGCATTTTTATTTATTTTTAATTTTATTTAGAAAATTAACTTTAACAAGGTGACATTGATCAATAAAAGTACATAGGGGCCCTGGCCAGTTGGCTCAGTGGTAGAGCGTCGGCCTGGCGTGCAGAAGTCTTGGGTTCAATTCCCAGCCAGGACACACAGGAGAAGTGCCCATCTGCTTCTCCACCCCTCCCCCTCTCCTTCCTCTCTCTCTTCCCCTCCCGCAGCGAGGCTCCATTGGAGCAAAGATGGCCCGGGCGCTGCCTCAAGTGCTAGAGTGGCTCTGGTCGCAACAGAGCGACGCCCTGGAGGGGTAGAGCATCGCCCCCTGGTGGGCGTGCCGGGTGGATCCCAGTCGGGTGCATGCGGGAGTCTGTCTGACTGTCTCTCCCGTTTCCAGCTTCAGAAAAATAAAAAAAGTACATAGGTTTCATGTGAACATTTATATAGCATTTGAACTCTTGATGTTGTATAACCATCACGCAAAGTCAAATAATTTTTTATCACCTTACATTTTTTCTCTTTATACTCTTACATCCACCCTGCCCCCCCTCCCCATTCACAGCCTTGTTCAGTTCCTGATTTTAGGAGAAAAACGTTCATTTTTTCACCATTTTTTATGATATTAGCTGACGGTTTATCATATATGTCCTTTATTATGTTGAGGTACTTTCTTACTATTCTGATTTAGTGCCTTAAACATAAAAGGATGTTGTGTCTAATCAAATGCCTTTTCTGCATTTATTGATAAGATCTTATATTTATTGATCTTTGTTTTGTTGATGTGGTATATTAACATTATCTTTTTCCTTATGTTGAACTGTCCTTGTGCTCCTAAAATGAATCCCACTTGTCTGGAATGTATTATATTTTCATGTGTTGTTGTGTTCAATTTGCTATTATTTTGTTTAGTATATTTGCCTCTGTAATTATTAGAAATATTGATCTGTAGTTTTTCTTTATTATGTTGTCCTTGTCACAATTTGGTAAGTGGGTTATTTTGCTTTTATACAATGTGTTGGGGAGTATGGATTCTTTTGTTTATTTAAGGATTTTGAGAAGGATATGAACCAAATATTCAAAGAGTATTTGGTAGATTTTAGTAGAATTCACTAGTATAGCCACCTCGTTCTGGACTTTTTCTTTTGGAAAGGTTCTTGATAGATGTTTCCACTACTTCCTTGCTTAAAGATCTATTTAGGTTTTTCATGTCTTTTTGTTTCTGTCCTGGAAGATTGTATAGTTCTTGGAATTTATCCATTTTCTCTAGGTTATTGAATTTGGTGGCATATAATCTTTCATAATTTACTAATATGATCTTTTGTATATCTATGATGTCTGTGGTAATTTCTTCTCATTCACTTCAGATTTTGTTTATATGAGTTCTTCCTTATTTTTCCTTAGTGAGTCTAGCCAGTGGTTTGTCGATTTTAATGATATTTTCAAAGAAGCAGCTCTCTGTTATTTTAAATTTTTATAGTGGTTTGTTCTCTGTTTTATTTACTTCTGTTCTTTTACTATTTTTTTTTCTGCTGTCTTTGGGTTGCCTTTGTTCTTTTATTTTTCCTGTGTCTTAATGTGTGATGTAAGATTCTTTACTTGAAATCTCTCTTATTTCATGAAATAAGCCTGTAATGATATAAACTTCTCTTTTCTTAATGCTTTCATTGCACCCCAAACATTTAAATATATTGTACTGTCATTTTCAGGTGTATATACATATATCTTGATTTCTAATTTTATTTCTTCTTTGACTCAGTCATTTTCTAGAAGTATGTTGTTTATTTTTTACATTTTTGTTTATTTCCTCTTTACTTTTAAATTGTAATTTTAAAGCCTTATGATCAGAAAATATGCTTGGTATAATTTTAGTCTTCCTCAGTTAGTTGATGTTAGTTTTGTTTCCCAGCACATGGTCTATTTTTGAAAATATTCATGCACATTTGAGAAGAATGTATAATCTATAATCTGATGTTTTGGGACAAATTGTCCTATAAATATTTATTATGTCCATTTGGTCTAGAGTGTCATTTAAGACCAATATTTCTTTATTGATTTTTATTTGGATGATATCTCTAAAGCTGTCAATGGTGTGTTAAAATCTCCAAATAAGACTGTATTTTTGTTTGCTTCTATTTTTAGATCAATTAGTAGATGTCCTATATATTGTGGTGCTCCCTGGTTCAGTGCATATATATTAAGAAGTGGCATGTCTTTTTGACACAATATCTCCTTTATCATTTTAAAATATCTATATTTCTGTCTCCTTACCTTTGTTGTCTTGAAGTCAGCATTGTCAGATACCAGTATGGCTACACCTGTTTTTCTTTTCTTTTCTTTTCTTTTCTTTTCTTTTCTTTTCTTTTCTTTTCTTTTCTTTTCTTTTCTTTTCTTTTCTTTTCTTTTCTTTTCTTCCTTCCTTCCTTCCTTCCTTCCTTCCTTTCTTTCTTTTTTTTTTTACAGAGACAGAGCGAGTCAGAGAGAGGGATAGATAGGGACAGACAGACAGGAACGGAACGAGATGAGAAGCATCAATCATCAGTTTTTCATTGTGATACCTTAGTTGTTCATTGATTGCTTTCTCATATGTGCCTTGACTGTGGGCCTTCAGCAGACCCAGTAACCCCTTGCTCGAGCCAGCAACCTTGGGTGCAAACTGGTGAGCTTTTTGCTCAAACCAGATGAGCTTGTGCTCAAACTGGAGACTTTGGGTTCTCAAACCTGAGTCCTCTGCATCCCAGTCTGATGCTCTATCCACTGAGCCACAGCCTGGTCAGGCACTACACCTGTTTTTCTTTGGATATTATTTTTTTGGAGAATTGTTTTCCAACCTTTCATTTTTTTGTATGTGACAGTGACACACAGAGAGAGACAGAGAGAGAAACAGATAGGGACGGACTGGAAGAAAAAGAGATGAGAAGTATCAATTTGTCATTGTGGAACCTTAGTTGTTCATTGATTGTTTTCTCATATGTTCCTTGACTGGAAGACTACAGCAGAGTGAGCAAACCCTTGCTCAAGTCATCAGCCTTTTGCTTCAAGCAAGTGACTTTTGAGATCAAGCCAGAGATCATGGGTCATGTCTATGATCTCATGCTAAAGCCAACAATGCTATGCTCAAGATGGTGAGTCCGTGCTCAATCTGTATGAGCCTGTGCTCAAGCCAGTGACCTCAGAGTCTCAAACTGGGGCCCTCTGTGTCCTAGTCCAATGCTCTATCTTCTGCTCCACTGCTTGATTAGGTCCCAACCTTTCACTTTGAATCTACTTTTATCCTTACAGGTTAGATGTGTTTCTAGAAGGCAGCATATTGTCAGGTTTTGCTTTTTGACCCCATCTTCTACCCTGTGTCTTTTAATTGGTGAGTTTAGTCCATTTACCTTTATGGTAATTATTGACACTTGAAGATTTTTTACAGTCATCTTGTATTTTATTTTCTGGTAGCTCTGTGTCTCTTTTGGTTTTTCTTCTTTATTTTGGCAATTGGGTTTGTTTGGTGGTATTTCATATTCTTTCTCTGAATCCATGTACCCTGGTTGATCTATGTCACCCCATTAAAATTAATAATAAAACAAAAAGAGGTTTCTTTTAGAAGATATTATTGTATTAAAAGTTTTAGCTCTGTGAAGTTTCAAGCTGTGCACTGAGATGTTACTTTTGTTATGATATATGCAAAAATGTAGTCGTGATGATGGTTTCAGCGTGTTGTGAGGGCTTTAAAGCTTAAGCTTTCTGGCTTTATAGGTCTAACATGGGTATTCTCAGGATTCTGGGCCTTTTCTCTCACATGTCTACAGACCTGGTAATAAGACCTGGAGTACCTCTGTTCTTCAGGGGAGAGAGCACATCAGGAGATCTAGTTGTGTGGTTTGTCCCTGCCACTCTTGAAACTGTGAGGTAAGGGAGACAGGATCTGGAAGCCTGGGGCCTGCACTTTACCTTTCTCTTTCTCTGCTGAGTGCAGGCTGCAGACAGACCACAGGAACTCTGGCCATGACCTTGTGATTTGGTTATTTTGATTTATATTCTGCTCTGTTTCTCTATCTCAGAGCTCGTCCCAGCAGAAGGAGACCCAGTCACTCAGAGTTGTCTTTTCTACACTCCTCAGACAACATCCAGAGAGCCTGGGCTTCTCTCCTCCTCATAGTCCAGCAGAGATAAAGAAAACAAAACAGTTACTCCAGGTTTATCTTTCTTAATCTCCAATATTGACTATGATTACATTTTTTCCACCTGCCTTTTCACCCTGTCCCACCTTTAGTCCATTCAGTGCATGAATCTTTCAGGTGCACTTGTGAGCCTAGCTGGGGTTTCTTCACTGCATTATATAATAGTTGTTCGGTTGGTGAAAATTCAAAGAGAGTGATTAAGCGTATCTCTTATGCTGCCATTACTTTGATGTCATCTCTATACTTTTCAAATCTTTATATTTCCAATAGTATTTTGCCCATAGGCAATAATAAATGTCTGTTTGATTGAGTTAAATGATTTTCTTCTAATTGTTATTGTTTATTCACTTACAATATTTAGTCTAATAAGTCATTTAACCTTTTTGTTATTAGAAACACTAATGTAAATTTTTCTTAAGTGTTCTTGGTTTTCTAAATATAATATTCTATGCCTAAACTATATCTGTTAAATTATGAGAATAAATTAAATCAAAACACATTATGACAGAAAGAGAAATAAAAGTCATTGTTAGTATATAATTCAGCATAGACATCAGAAACAAATAGACAAGCATTGAAATCTGACTCTACTTGTTGTGCCACCTAGAAAAAATTATTAAATTTCTCTAATATTCAATTTCTTCATCAGAAAAATGAGCATAATAATCTTTCTTGATTGTGGTTTGGAAGTATAAATGACTTAATTAATTATAATCTTTCAAGTACTAAAAAAATTCCATGAAACTTTGACATGGTAAATATATACTCATAATCTCTTTCTTGTTTTTAACCCTCAGCATAGCACCTATGACACAGTAGATGCATACTATATACTCTGCTCACAAAAGTTAAGGGATATTTCAAAATGAATATGAAGCGATAAAATATCCCCTAATTTTTGTGAGCAGTATATTTGCCACATAGGTGTTAACTATATGTAATATATGCTTATTATATTTTTGCAGAACAAAGAAATATGGAGGAATAAAAAAGAGATAAGGGAGGGAAAGAACTTCTTAATTATATGATGCATGTCTTCCAGATCTCCAACAAATGGAAGTTTTTTTTTTGTCTATATGAAGGTACATTCTATAATATTATCACATTTAGAATTATTTTTTTACTTTGCCTAGTGTCTTTAATAATGTATGAGTTAATATTCATTAAAGAATAAGAATAATTTTTACAAAATTCTGACTTCTCTGAGATGTACAGATTTAAGCATGTGTTCTAGTCCATAAACTGAATAATGTAAAAAATAAGGAATAAAGGTGTATTTTTTTCATTTTTAAAATACACTCGTTTTGGGGAAAATATGCAAGATAAATTAATTTAATCCCATTCTATTCTCTATTTCAGTGCTGTGCTATATATAGCCAATTAACTTACCAGTTTTACTTTTATTTTTTTTAGTTAAATTTATTGGGCAACACTGGATACAGGTTTCAGGTGTTCAATTCTACAATACATTTCTATACACTGTATTGTGTATACATATCTCCATGTCAAGTCTTTCTCCATCACCATTTGTCCCCCCACTACCTTCTTTCACCTCACTCATGCCTCTGGCAATCACCACACTCTAGTCTCTATCCATGGATTTTTTCTTTCTCTCTTTTTGTGTGTGTGTGTCTCTTTTTGTTGCTGTTTTTCAATCTCTCTAATCCCTCACCCAGACTCCCCTTCTTATTAGTTTCTAAAACTTCACTGAAGCGTGTCATTATAGTCAGATAAAGGGAATTCCAGTTTAGAAAGTCTCACATGGTGGGTAAATAGCAGACTGGAGAAATGCATGATGTGATGGTAATTTCTCTATTGTTGATTCAAAGATTGATAAATAAACATGACTTAAGGGTGAAGGAAAAAAAATCTTACTGTTGAAAGCTTAAAAAGCCTGACCTGCAGTGGTACAGTGGATAAGGCTTTATCCTAGAATTCTGAGGTTGCTGGTTCAGGCCCTCTGCTTTGCCCAGTCAGGGCACATACAAGAAGCAACTAAGAGTTGGTGTTTCCTGCTCCTCCTCCCTGCCTTTCTCTCTCTCTCTCCCCTCTAACTAAATATCAATAAATAAATATCTTTTAAAAAAAAGAACAACTTAAAAACATCTTAGAATTGTGTATCAAAAAACAGCTGGGGACTCAGATTCTGCTGCTAACTCTGTATCTTTGGAGAAACTAGTTCATAATATCAACTTCTTCTTTTCCTCCTCCAATAAAAGTGCTAATATTTCTTACTTTCCAGGGAGTCTTATGGTAAAATTTTCTCGTAAATACATATATTTTTTTCATTATTAATTTATTTTTATTTTAAAAATCTTTTATTTATTGATTGTTAAAAAGATGAGAGAGAGAGAACAATGTAGGGTTGGTGGAGCAGGAAACATCAACTCATAGTTGCTTATCATATATGCTTTGCCCAGGCAAGTCCAGAGTTTTGAATAAGTGACCTCATCATCTCAAGTAGACAATTTATCCACTGGGCCACTACAGGTTAGGCTTTCTTACTTTTTTTAGTTGGAAAGATCTTTAGGAAAGACAAGTCAAGGGCTGCAATTAGATCTATGAACAAGTAAGTTCTTACTGGTCAGTCAAGTTTCAGGGGAAGAAAGTTTGGAGAAATTTGCATAGTAACACTACAGAAATTTTAGATACAGTTATATCCTTGAAGTTTTTATGAATATAAGGAGATTGAAAGTGCATTATAAAGAAACCACCTACTCACATTTTGCTAAAAATCACTTTTTAAATCAGCTATATTTAGTTCAGTTATTCAGTAACATTTGGAGATAACAAGCTCAAGCTTAAATTTAATACTTGCAACAGTTTTCTGTATTTGAACAGAAAGTTCTAAATTATGATTCATTAACAAAAAGTAAAAAAAAGTATTATACTTGTCATATGAATTAACTTCTTTAAAATATGCCTGAGTTGGGTAGCATTCTTTGGATATGATGATTCTTAATGCATTATGTAGAACTGTTAGAAAAAAAAATAATTACCGATTTAAAAGTTAACTTGTTATTACTAAAAAAAATGTGCATAGTTTCTGGCACACAAGAGAAGAGTCAATCTGCTTCTCCACCCCTCCCTTTCTCCTGTCTCTCTACCACTCTCTTCCCATCCCACAACCAAAGCTCCATTGGAGCAAAATTGGCCCGGGGACTCAAGATGGCTCCATGGCCTCCAACTCAGGTGCTAGAATGTCTCCAGTTAAAATGGAGCAATGCCCCAGATGAGCTGATTATCACCCCTGGTGGGCATGCTGGGTGAATCCTAGTCGAGCACATGTGGGAGTCTGTCTCTCTGCCTCCACACTTCTCACTTCAGAAAAATACAAAAATAAAATGAAATAATAAGAAAAGTGTGCAGTTTAATAATTCCTATGGCTGAAATCTGGCTCTTTAGCCCACCAGTGCCTTAGCAGACTTAGTGAAAACATACTAAAAATGTAATAAAATCAATTTGATTTCTAAATTTAAATCAAAAATCACAAAACTAACACCAGTAAGAAAGCTCACAACCACCATCAACAATTTGGGGAAAATTTTCTGGCTACATGTGTAAAAAACCTAAAATTATTTATAATATTTGATGAGATAATTCAATGTCTAAAATTAAAAAAAAAATCAGGAGAGGGTGGCGAGATGGTGATGGAGTAGATGGACGTTCCAACTTCCACCTCCCAAAACCAAAGTGGATTACAACTTAATTTTAAGAACAATCATCTGCAAAAACCAACTTTGGGATAAACCAAGAGGAATCTATAGCCAAAAAGCACTAAAGCTACACTGAGACTGGTAGGAAAATTGGAAACATGGAGAGGGCTGCCCAGCTCCCGGGAGTGAGCAGTGACATGGAGGGACTCACGTGTTTTACCAGAAAGAGGAGGGTTCTGGGGCTCAGCCTATAGCCCTGGAGCCTTGAAGAGGCACACGGACAGTATTCAGCTACAAAAATATTCAGGACACTGTTTGTAAGAAAAAGACAGATTGCTCAGATCCAGGATTCATCTTAAAGGGATGGCACAGAAAACCTCTTTCACAACCACTCACCCTGGGGATCTAGGGGATGAGAAGAGATGAGAGGACTGGAGTAGCAGGAAGAGTGTAATCTAGGAGGCACAGGGAGAAACACTTTGAGGTACAGCCACCCTAACCCTTGGGATAAGTCACTCCATAAATCTAAAGTGAACATTTTTCCTGGATCCAGCAATACCAGCAAAAGAAAACAGGTCACCAGCCAAAAAGAAGCTCTCCTGCTACACTCAGAACAGAATCAATTATAAGCAGGAAGCCTGTCAGGGATACAGTGTTGAGTGCTGAGGTCTGAGCTACAATGCCACCCACATAGTGCTGAGTGTTTAGCAGAGGGCAGGCAACAGTAGAACCAGGAACACAGTCCCATCCTTGGGGTAGAAGCAGGGAGCCAGTCACAATGGTGGCTCAAATGAATGAATGCAGTACTGCCCACAGGGGCAAGATGACAACTTGGGAACCTGCCCAGGTTTGCAGCCTGGGCATGCCAAAGCAGCCTGTGTGGGCAAGGTGGAAGCCAGGGACCCAGGCCAGGCTTTGAAACCCAGCACACAATAGCAGTCTCATCTATGGGGTAGTACAAAGAATGGGACAGCCCAGATGCTTGAATGTATTCCTGCCCATGGGAGTGAGGTGGAGGCCAGAGGCCAGCCAATGTTTGCAGGAAAAATTGTTAAAGCAATCCCCCTCACAGGGGATGTGTGGAGCCTGGGGGGTGACCAAGGCTTTCAGACCAGGCATGCACATGCAATCCAACTCAAGGAGGCAAGGCAGAATCTGCAGTGACCACAGCAATCACAGTGGCAGATTGGTGAAAGCAACACCCATGGCTGAACACCCGAGGTGGCGGCAGCAGGGGTGGAATAAGGACAGACAGCACCTTGGGAACACAAAGGCCACACCCATTAGACTCTATTGGCCACACCCTTCTGAGGACTGAAAAAAATATATAAAATAAAATAAAAAAAGAAGGTTGGATAGAACAACACCTGAGGCTAAGTGACAAGCCATATCCAATACCTTACTTAACCCTTGATTTATATTACTGAGCCCAACAAGTAGTCATTCAATAAAGAGTGGCAGAAAGCGAATCTCAGGGGAACCTGAACATTTAAGCAAACATTATCCAGGCCAAAAGTAGATAAAAGCCAGCATAAGTAGATATTAACAACAACAGCACCTGGGCTCAGCAGAGGCAACCACAGGATCTAGGTCGCCTGTTGCTCCAAAAAGATAGACAAGGGCCAGTCAAAGGCAGCAACCCTCACTGGTCTGTACTAGGCTCCAACCAAGAAGGTCCACCAGAAAGGGCACATCCAGAAGCCAGATAAGAAGAGCATCAGTTCAGGACCTAATAACCATTGTTAAAGTAACATATTTAGGAAGGGCTCCTCACACCTGACCCAGTTAAGAAATTGAAAATGGAAATGCAGCTCTACTAGTTAAGAAGACCACAATTCAAACAAGCCTACAAACCACAAACAGAAAAAACAGGAAGAGAGAGGAATGTAAGCAATATAAATCAACAAGAAAAATCTCCAGAGGCCCTGGCCGGCTGGCTCAGCGGAAGAGTGTCGGCCTGGCATGTGGGGGACCTGGGTTTGATTCCCAACCAGAACACATAGGAGAAGCACCCATTTGCTTCTCCACTCCCCCTCCTTCCTCTCTGTCTCTCTCTTCCCCTCCCACAGCCAAGGCTCCATTGGAGCGAAGATGGCCCGGGCACTGGGGATGGCTCCTTGGCCTCTGCCCCAGGCACTAGAGTGGCTCTGGTCACGGCAGAGCGACGCCCTGGAGGGGCAGAGCATCGCCCCCTGGTGGGCAGAGCGTCGCCCCTGCTGGGTGTGCCAGGTGGATCCTGGTTGGGCGCATGCGGGAGTCTGTCTGACTGTCTCTCCCCGTTTCCAGCTTCAGAAAGAAAAAAGAAAAGAAAAATCCCCAGAAAAATACCTGAATGAAATGGAAGTAATCAAATTATTGGATACAGAGTTTAAAATAATGATTGTTAGGATGCTTAAGGATTTCAAAGCTACAATGGATGGACTTAATGAGCACCTAAATAAAGAAATTGTAAGCATCAAAAAGGACACTGAAATCATAAAAAAAGGCAAAAATGACAAACACAATATCAGAAATGAAGACTACATTAGAAGAAATTAAAAGTAGGCTGGATGAAGCAGAGAATCAAATCAGCAAATTTAGAGGACAAGATAAGCAAAAGCATGGAAGCAGAAAAGCAAAAATAAAAGAGGATCAAATAGTCTGAGGAAACTGTAACAGAGCTTTCTGACAACATGAAGAGATATAGTATCTGCATAATAGGGGTTCCTGAAAAAGAAAAGAAAGTACAAGGGATAGAAAACCTGATCGAAGAAATTATAGCTGAAAATTTTCTTAAATTGATGCAGGAAAGTCATAGAGGTTCAAGAAGCAAAAAGAACTCCATTAAAAAAAGATCCCCAAAAGACCTACACCAAGACATATTGTAATCAAAATAGCAAAGCTAGGAGATAAAGAAAGATCACTAAAAGCTGCATAAGAAAAACAGTCAATCACCTTTACAAAGGAGCCCCCATAAGGATGACATACAAATTTTAAAGAGAAACACTCGAGGCCTGAAGGGAATGGCAAGAAATATTCAATGTAATGCAGAACAAGAGCCTACAACCAAGAGTTCTTTATCCAGCAAGGCTATAATTTAAAATTGAAGGAGAAATAAAAAGCTTCCCAGACCAAAAAAAGAAAAAGACTTCAAGGAATTCATCATAGCCAATCCAATGCTGCAAGAAATGTTAACGGGTATGCAGTAGACAGAACAAAGCAGGAAAAAATCTAATAAAAGAGGAACGTAGATTTAAAGAAAAAAATGGCATAAACAAATAAATATCAATAACCTTAAATGTAAATAAATTAAATGCTTCAATCAAAAGGCATAGTGTAGCTGAGTGGATAAGAAAACAGGACCCATACATATGTTGTTTATAAGACACCCATCTCAAAAAAAAAAAGATACACATAGACTGAAAATAAAAGAATAGAAAAAAATATTTCAAGCAAATGGAAATGAAAAAAAATGCTGGGGTAGCAATATTTATATCTAACAAAATAGACTTTAAAACAAAAGATATAGTAAGGGATAAAGAAGGTCACTATGTAATATTAAAGGGAGCAATCCAACAGGAAGAGATAACCATTATAAATATGTATGCACCTAACATAGGAGCACTTAAATATATAAAGCAGACATTAATGGACATAAAGGGCGAGATCAACAGAAACACTATAATAGTAAGGGATTTCAATACTCCACTAACATTACTGGATAGATACTCAAGAAAGAAAATTAACAGAGAAACAGCAGTATTAAAGGACACACTAGATCAATGGGATTTAATAAATATCTTCAGAACCTTTCACCTTAAAGCAGCAGAATATAAATTCTTTTCAAGTGCTCATGGTACATTCTCTAGGAAATTAGGACATAAAATGAGCCTCAACCAATTTAAGAAGATTGAAATCATATCAAAAAGAAAAAGAAAAGAAGATTGAAATCATATCAATCATCTCCTCTGACCACAATGGCATGAAACTAGAAATCAACTACAATAAAAAACTGAAAAATACTCAAACACTTGGTAACTAAACAGCATGTCAATAAATAACAAATGGGTCAACAATAAGATCAAGGAAGAAATTTTAAAAATTCCTTGAAATAAATGAAAATGAGCATACAACAGCTCAAACTTTATAGAACACAGCAAAAGTGGTCCTGAGAAGAAAGTACATAGCATCACAGGCATACTTTAAGAAGCTAAAAAAAAGCTCAAATAAACAACTTAACCCTGAAACTAAAAGAACTAGAAAAAGAACGGCAAATAAAGTTCACAGGAAGTAGAAGAAATGGAAATAATAAAGACCAGAGCGAAAATAAATGATATAGAGGCTATAACAATAGTACAGAGGATCAATGAAATCAAGAGTTTGGTTCTTTGAAAAGGTAAAGAAGATAAACAAACCTTTAACCAGACTCACCATGAAACAAAGAGAGAGGACTCAAATAAAATTAGAAATGAGAGTGAAGAAGTAACTGACACAGCAGAAATACAAAAAATTGTAAGAAAATACTATGAAGAACTATATGCCAAAAAATTAGACAACCTCAGTGAAATGAACAAATTTCTTGAAATATATAATCTCTCAATAATCAATCTGGAAGAATCAGAAAAACTAAATAAACTGATTACAACAAATGAAATTGAAACAGTTATCAGAAAAACCCCAACAACAACAACAAAAAAAGCCCTGAGCCACACAGGTGAATTCTACCAAACATTTAAGGAAGAACTTGTATCCTTCTCAGGCTATTTCAAAAAATTCAAGAGGAGGGAGGACGTTCAAGCTCCTTTTTTGAGGTGAGCATAAGCCTGATTCCAGAATCAGAGAAAGACAATAAAAAGAATGAAAACTATGGGCCAATATCCTTGACGAATTTAGGTGTTAAAATTCTCAACAAAATTCTAGCAAACCGAATCCAGCAATACATGACAGAAATCATACATCATGATCAAGTGGGATTCATTATGGGGAGGCAAAGCTGGTACAGTATTTGCAAATCAATCAATATGATTCATTACATAAACAAAAGGGAGGAGAAAACCCAAATGATAATATCAATAGATGCAGAAAAAGCATTTGATAAAATCCAACATTCATTTATGATCAAAACTCTCAGCAAAGTGGGAATACAGGAAACATAACTCAACATGATAAAGGCCATCTATGACAGATCCACAGCCAACATCATACTCAATGGAAAAAAAATTAAAAGTAATCCCCTTAAGATCAGGAACAAGGCAGGACTGTTCCCTTTTACCACTCTTATTCAACATAATTATGGAAGTCCTAGACACAGCAATCAGAGAAGAAAAAAAATAAAAGGCATCCAAAGTGGAAAAAGAAGTAAAACTATCATTATTTGCAGATGATATGGTATTATACATAAAAACTCTTAAAATATCAGTCAAAATTCTACTGGACATGATAAATAAATTCAGCAAGGTAGCAGGATATAAAATTAATTCTCAGAAATTACAGGCATTTTTATACACCAACAATGATCTGTCTGAAAGAGAAATTAAGGAAACAATCCTCTTCACTATTGCAACAACAACAAAGTACCTAGGAGTAAATTTAACAAAGGAGGCTAAAACTTGTACTTGGAAAGTTGTAAAACATTGATAAAAGAAATGAAGGAAGATACAAACAAGTGGAAGCATATACCGTGTTTATTTTTAGGAAGAAAAACATCATTAAAATCTCAATATTACCCAAAGCAATCTATAAATTCAATGCAATTCCTATTAAAATACCAATGACATACTTCAAAGATATAGAGCAAATATTCTGAAAATATTTTTGGAACCAAAAAAAGAACATGAATAGTGTCAGCAATCTTTTTAAAAAAATAAAATAGGTGGTATCACATTTCCTGATATCAAGTTATACTACGAGGCCATTATACTAAAAACAGCTTGGTACTGGCATAATAACAGGCATATAGATCAAGAGAACCCAGAAATAAACCCACACTTTATGGACAATTGATATTTGACAAAGAAGAACAGAGAGTCTCTTTAACAAAGGGTGTTGAGAAATTTGGACAGTTACTTGCAAGAAAATGAAACTAGACCACCAACTTACATCATTCACAAATATAAACTCAAAATGGATAAAAGACTTAAATATAAGTTGTGAAACCATAAGCATCCTAGAAGAAAACATAGACAGTAAGCTCTCCAACATCTCTCACAGCAATATATTTGCTGATTTATTTCTGTGGGCAAGGGAAATAAAAGGATAAACAAATGAGACTATATCAAACTAAAAAGCTTTTGCACAGCAAAAGACAATATGAACAAAGAGACAAACTACACAATGGGAGAATTTATTCCACAATACGTCTGATAAGGGTTTAACAACCAAAATTTATAAAGAACTTATAAAACTCAACACCAGGAAGACAAACAATCCGATCATAAATGAGCAAAAGAAATGAACACTTTTCCACAGAGGTCATACAGATGGCCAATAGGCAGAGGAAAAAAATGCTCTACATCACTTATCATTAGAGAAATGCAAATTAGAACCACAATGAGATATCACCTCACACCAGTCAGAATGACACTCATTAACAAAAGTACACACAATAAGTCCTAACGAGGATGTTGAGAAAAGGGAGCTCCCCTGCACTGCTGGTGAGAATGTAGACTGGTGCTGCCACTATGGAAAACATTATTAAGATTCCTAAAAAAATTAAAAATGACACTTCCTTTTGACCCAGCCATCTCACTGTTAGTAATATATCTCCAGAACACCACATCAATGATTCAAAAGAAGAAATGCACCCCCGTATTTTTGGCAACATTGTTTACAATAGGTAAGATATGGAAATGGGCAAGTGTCCATCAGTTGACAAGTGGATTAAAAAGCAATGGTACATATATACGATGGAATACTATGGGACCATGAAAAAGAATGGAATCTTACCTTGGATGGACCTGGAAACTATTATGTTAAGTGAAATAAGCAGAAAAAGAAAAATATCATATGACCTCATTCATTTGAGGAATTCAATGAACAATATAAACTGAGGAATGGAAATGAGATAGAGTGGGAACAAAGGGTCCAGAGGGAAAGCTGACAGAGGGAAAGGGGATGATAGGAAGGGATCAGAAAAGGGAAAGAGATTGGTGAAATTATACACCAATCAAATATACCAGCAGAAAAGCAAATTTTGGAGGGAAAGGGGGAGAATGTTGTGGGAAGGGGGGAAAGGGGGATGTTGTGGGAAACACAGTGGAGGGGGGATGCATTCAGGAGGACACTAGAATCTATGTAAACACAATAAATTAAAATTAAAAAAATAATCAAGAACAAAGAATAATTAATGTCAAATATATCTACTACAACATTGTTAATAATAGATTGTGTAGTTACTTAGATATTCAACAGAAGAGACGTTAAAGAACCTATAATATCTATGTTACAATGTTTTGTGTAGTTATCACCATGTTACTTATAAAAAGTTTCTGGATTCCAAGGTGGCGACAGAATAGGCAGACATTCCAACTGCCACCTTTCAGAACAAAATTTTATTACAACTTAATTTAAGAACAATCGTCTTGAAAAACCAACTTTGGACTAAAGGAAGAGTAGTTTATAACCAAGGAACACTGAAGAAGCCATACCAAGACTGGTAAGAAAGGTGGAGACGTGGAACAGGCTGCCCCACTCACAGGAGGGAGCAGTGGCTGGTGGTCTGGAGGGACTTTTGCCCTGAAAGATGTGGTTCCTCAGCCTCAAGAGTGGATCCCCAGTCTCGAAGCCCAGAGAGTAGAAGAGGCACCCTCACATCATTTGGATGTGAAAAGAAGTGGGTTTCTGTCTGTGAGAAAGACATGAAGCTCTCAGAGTTGCAGGCGCCATCTTAAAGGGCCCACACAGAAAATCTCATTCACAGCCCCTTACTTGGGACTCTGATGGAGGGAAAGCTGAGAGAAATAGAGTTGCATGAGGGGAGTGTAAAGTTGGAGGCCCAAGGATAGACATGATAGGGACAGCCACAGAAACCACTGTGCTGAGTCATTCTCCAATACAGTCATTGCCATCTTTCTTGAGTGGAGCAGTCACCTCTGAGAGGCATCAGGATGAATAAAAGCACTGTTCCACCCTTGGGAGTCTCTTCTACTCCAGTCATGGAGACTGTGTCATTCAGAGAGGCCAGGAATGAGGCGGCATGTCAGTTACTCAGTTTTCTGGTGGTGAAGCTGAACCTTTCCATCAAACACGCCTGTGGCTCCTGCCTCATGGGATACTCAGTAGAAATTGTCTGGACTGTTGGCAGACCACACCTCTGGGTCTCAGAGATCACACCTTACTGAGATCTATGAGAAAAAACGCAACAACTCTGAACAAATAAAACCTGGGGCTGAAGGGTGGAGCTACACCCAACACCCTTCTTAGTCCCTGAATTGCCTCAGGCTCTAGATACTACCAGAGGTTCTTTTTTAGTGGCCAATCCCAACAGGTAGCCAGAAGACAGAGGCTGCAGGAGCTGGGACTCAAGGAACCTTGGCCTTTTAAGAGTACTTTTCCCCAGGTCCAGTGTGGGTAAAAGCCAGCCTAAGTATGCAGCTTGGGATTACGAGCACCTGGTCCCAGCAGAGATTTCCACGAACTCTAGATTTCTTGTAGCTTCCTAAAGGTTACTAAAGGTCAGTCATGGGCAGTGTCTCACAGTGGTCTGTGCCTGGTTCCTGTCAGAGAGGACCAGGGCTGGCACATCCAGTGGCCAGATATGGAGAAGATCAGTTCAGGATCTAACAACCTTTACTAGAGTGGTATTCTAAGGTAGGGCTTCTCACACCTGGCACAGCTGAGATAAGTTTGCTCTTTTTTTTCTGAAGTGAGAAATGGGGAGGCAGAGAGACAGACCTCTGCATGTGCCTTACCAGGACCCATATGGCATGTCCACCAAGGGATGATTCTCTGCCCATCTTAGGTATTGCTTCATTGCAACAGGAGCCACTCTACTGCCTGAGGTGGAGGCCATCGAACAATCCTCAGCATCCAGGCCAACTTTTCTACTAATGGAGACTTGGATGCAGGAGGGGAAGAGAAAGAAAGAAAGAAGTGTAGGAAGGGTGGAGAAGCAGATGGGTACTTCTCCTGTGTGTTCTGGCCAGGAACTGAATCCCGGACTTTCACACACCAGGCTGATGCCCTATTGCTGAGCCAACTGACCAAGGCCATGTTGTGCTTTTTGTGATCAGAACCAGCACAATGGATCATGTGAATTGGATAGGGTGAAGTTTAACAGTCAGCTGGTCTGGATGTTGGATATCGTACCCTGCTAAGCTAGATTTTACAGGGGAGAGTAAGAAAGGCTTGGAGTATGGACATTTAACATATGGGTCCTTGTGAGTTTATTGTTGGGGGTGGGGGTGAGGCTGTTATATTGAGTGGGAAACTTGAATCCATGTTAACACAATAAATTAAAATTAATTAATATTAAAAAAACTAATGACCTGGTAAATACTCATTATATAATTTTAGACTAAAAACTGTAGGCTATGAAATTTTATTGAAATATAAATGTGAGTGATGTCAGAGAAAGGGCTGCATGAGTCATACTCCCAATTGCTCCCCTTGAAATTTCAACAAATTCAACAACTAAACACAGAAAAAAAAAACAAAAAAACAAACTTAGGAGAACTCTAAATTTACCCACACAAGACAAAGGTATGATTGATTGAAAAAGTGACTAAATATATGACAGAGGATGGGGCATTTCACTTTACACACTGATCTGAGGTAGAGGCACTTTTGTTTGGAGCCAGGTGAAGAGGAGAGACTGAGCTAGTGGGGATGGAGCTGAGTTAGGGTAGTCACCCAAACGAAAGAAAGAACACACCGCATCTGCCTGCAATCATGGACACTGGGCACATGCACAGTCATTGGGATCCACCTAAAGTTACTAGCACAGAGTGCCCAAGTAAGCTGGCGCCAGCATCTTTGTATATTCCCAGCTTCATAATAACCAGTGCAGTGCTAGCAGTTCTACCTAGCATCACCAGCACGAAGAGCGAGTGGGAGAGAGCATGGGCCTAGATTCTTAACCCGGGATTCACAATGTTAGGCACCTTTGTGAGCATCAGCATCTTTTGGAACTCCTGACTCCATGATTCCAAGCATGGGGCATGCACAGGGACTGGGGTGTTTAGATTGAGATTGTCAATGCCAGGCACCTGTGAGGGCACCAACGTCTTTTGGCATTCCCGGCTCCATGATCTCCAGCACCAGGTGCACACACAAGCCAAGAACCTTGGCCTGAGAATGCCTGCACTGGGCACCTAAACTGCAGCTGCAAACATCTGTGAACATTGCTGGAGTTGTGAGAGCTGGACACACACGTGGCCTGTTGTGGACTACCAAGCAGCACAAGCAGGAAAAGCCTGTAGAGATTAAAATTGGACTGTGCTCTGCATGGACTGTCCTCACTGGCAGCTCTGGTTGCCACAGCCTTACCAAGAACTGCACTTTGAGTGCACAAGAGCGGGAACCTGGATGTACATAGATTCCCTTGCTGCAAGGACTGTAGCTGAGGCAGATCACACAGCTAAGCCTCCAGGCTGCCAGTTCCAATGGGAGGGACATGCAAAGAGGTGCCTGGAAAACTGATATTCCCATTACTAGAGCCATATAATTGCAAAGCCCTGAGAAGCCCCACCTGCCAACGAGACTGAGGCCCAGCCTATGTCATTGGCACAGAGACACACTAGCACACCTCTGCCCAAGAGCCCCCAAAAGGCAAAACTCATAACACAGCACTACCGACTGAAAAAAAGGAAGAAGCTATCTCTCAAAACCAGAAAAAATTACATTCTTTAACGTTTTTTTTGCAATTTTTCACTTTACCTCTTTTCCTTTTTATATTTTTTATTAATTTTCTTTTGAACTACATTATCCATAGTTGTATCATTTTTCCTTCTTTTTTTTTTGTATTTTTCTGAAGTTGGAAACGGGGAGGCAGTCAGACAGACTCCCGCATGCGTCTGACCAGGATCCACCGGCATGCCCACCAGGGGGCAATGCTCTGCCCATCTGGGGCATTGCTCTGTCGCAACCAGAGCCATTCTAGCGCCTGAGGCAGAGGCCATGGAGCCAACCTCAGTGCCTGGGCCAACTTTTGCTCCAATGGAGCCTTAGTTGAGGGAGGAGAAGAGAGAGACAGAGAGGAAGGAGAGGGGGAGAGGTGGAGAAGCAGAAGGGCGCTTCTCCTGTGTGCCCTGGCCGGGAATCGAACCCAGGACTCCTACACGCCAGGCCGACGCTCTACCACTGAGCCAACCAGCCAGGGCTCCTTCTTTTTTTGAAGGTTTCATTTCAAAACACTTTACTGCTATTTTTCTTTTTTCTTTTTCATTCTCTTTGTTTTATATTTTGTTTTTTGTCCTTTCTTGTTCTTTATTCTCCCTTCCTGTTTCTTCTCCTTTATCGTTGTTTTCTTTTTCTCTTTTATTTTGCTCTCATCTGATCTTCATTTATCATTAAATTATTATATTCTAAACTCATATTTATCTTTGTGGTGTTTTGTTTGTTTTTGCTTTCATTTTTTCTTTATTTTGTTATTGCTCATCAGTTCCTGCTCCTTGTTCTCTGTAGTTTTTGTTCCACTTATCAATATAAATTTTTTTCACTGCATTTTTCAACTTTTATTTGATTTTCTTATTATCTTTTATTAGTGTTATTAATAATACAACTCTCAAATGCCATTAAGGAAAAATAAGTAAAATATTATAGATACAAGAGACAGACACATAGCTCAGGTAGATGAAAAATTTCTGGAAAAAACTTTCTATTACATGGAAACTTTGGAGTTTAAAGACAGAGAATTCAAAATGGAAGTCCTAACAGTGCTCAAAAAACAATTTAATGAACAAAAAAAAATACTTCATCAAGAAAATTGAAACTATAAAAAGTAACAAAACAGAGATGAAAAACTCAATACATAAACTGAAAAATGAGGTGACAATCTCAGCTAATAGAACAGGAGAGATAGAAGAGAATTAGTGACATAGAAGACAGGCAACTAGAGATACCACAGAGAGAAGAAGAGAGAGACTCATAAAATTAGAAATAATGAGAAAGTCCTACAAGAATTGTCTTACTCCATCAGAAAAAGCAATATAAGAATAATAGGTATATTATAAGGAGAAGAGAGAAAATGGAATGGAGAACATATTAACAAATAATCAATGAGAATTTTTAAAGCATGTGGAAATAATTAGAGCCTCAAATTCAAGAAGCAAACAAAACACCAAGTTACCTTAACCTAAACAGACCTACTCTAAGGCACATAGTAAAAAAAATTATCACAAACAAATGGCAAGAAAAAAAATCCTCAATGTAGCCAGGAAAGACTACAACATATAAAGGAAGGCCTATTAGGTTATTATCAGATTTCTCAGCAGAAACTCTACAAGCCAAAAGAGAGTGGACACCCATATTTAAAATACTGAAAGAGTAGAATGTCTAGCCAAGAATAATATATCCATCAAAGCTATCCTTCAAACATGAGGAGAAATAAAAACATTCACAGCTATAGAAAAGATGAGGATATTTATCACCAGAAAACCTGCACTGGAGGAAATACTAAAGGGTGTTATCTAACCAGATACAAAGAGAAAACAAAACCACAAATAAAATTTCCTACAATAGCACAATAAAAACAAGAATAATCTGTGACAACAAAAACCAAAAAGGGGAGAAGACAAAAATTAGCAGTAACAAACGATGATGGAGTGCAGAAGCATACATGCGATAATGGACTACAATGACTAAGATATATTTTCTTTTACTTACCTAATGGTAACCACCTCTGAAAATACCACTACTGGAACACATGGCTTAAAAAAAGAAGAAAGGGGAGGGTGTTGTCTAAGCAAACCAACGTCCGCGCACGTGCGTGCCCCTTACGTGTACGTGCGTGCCGATACGCATACGTGCGTGCCCCTTACGCATACGTGCGTGCCCCTTACGTGTACGTGTGTGCCCCTTACGCATACGTGCGTGCCTGTACGCATACGTGCGTGCCCCTTACACGTACGTGCGTGCCCCTTACGCATACATCCGTGCCTGTATCACTTAAGTCTTATGTCCTGAAACCATAAATACTCCTGAGTAAATACAACTTCATTACAGTACTTGAATTAATGTCCTAAACCATGAAGAGTTCTCTATCTCATTGCTGTCTATTGCCTGAGGTAATTTGACTAACAAGTCCAGCTTAATTTTATTTGACTGCTTCGAGGCCTCCACAGCCAGGGCTGAATCCAAGCATCCCCGAAAATAAAAATCCTACCCCAAGCATGACAGTGCAAGGTATGCCCGGATCACGGACTTAATAGCGACTAATCCATCGAGATGTCTTATTTAAGAGCATTCTGTGGGCGATTTTACGTTTCCATGGCCCTGAGGTAAGAACCAGATGCTGTTTACCACCCATTTTAGTAATCCTCACGGTTTATGGGCCCAGGGCGAGAAGAGTGATACTGTTTGGCGGGTTGCTGGTTTCACGGAGGTTGGTAGATTAAGGGACCCCCATTGGATGGGGATAGACCTGTTGACAAGGATTTATTGGACTAAATGGTTTATGTACAATGACCAATATATATGTCCTTATATCATATCATTAATATGTACATGCTTATTATTCATGGGGAATATAATTTAATGCACGATGTACATAGGGGATAGGGGTTATAAGAGGTGCTGGGGAGTTACTTTGGGGAATTTCATTTCCTCATATAAGGCCAAGGGGCAGTTTAATTAGAATATCAGCTTTGGGTGTTGATGGTGGGGCTAGCGCTCTCTCCTTGAGGTTTTTGGGGGAGGTTGAGTCCCCTTTGCTGGTTTACAAGACCAGAGTTTAAAGTATACTACAAAGACCCTTCATTTTAAGAATCGGTTTTCTGTAATGCTGGCAAGGGGCATAAGAATTAGGATGATTGAAAAATATAGGATTGATGCTAGTTGGCCAATAATGATAGAAGGGTGCTCTACGGGTTGGCCTCCAATTCATGTGAGTGTGATGAGGTCTGTGACTAAGAGTCAGAATATATATTGACTGAGGGGCGGGAATGTTATGCTTCATTGTTTTGAGATGTGCAGTATTGGGACTAATGCTAGGATTAGAATGGATAGGACTAACGCTAGTACGCCTCCCAGTTTGTTGGGAATAGATCGTAGGATAGTGTAGGGGAATAGAAAATATCACTCTGGTTTAATGTGAGGGGGAGTATTCAGTGGATTAGCTGGGGTATAATTGTCTGGGTCTCCTAATACATCTGGGGCAAATAATACGAGTGCTAATAAGGCTGTCAGCATTAACAGGAATCCTAAGATATCCTTAATTGTTTAGTAGGGGTGAAAGGGGATTATATCTGTGTTTGAGGGGATGCCCGTTGGGTTGTTTGATCCTGTTTCATGGAGGAATAATAGATGTACTATAACTAGGGCTGCGATGAAGAATTGAAGGAGGAAGGAAGTGGAAAGCGAAGAATCGAGTTAGAGTGGCTTTGTCTACTGAAAAGCCTCCTCAGATTCACTCAACTAGATTTGTGCCGATATAAGGGATGGCAGAGAGGTTTGTAATAACTGTGGCACCTCAGAAGGATATTTGGCCTCCTGGTAGGACATATCCTATGAAAGCGGTTGCTATTACTGCGAATAGTAGGAGAATTCCTACGTTTCAAGTTTCTGTAAAGGTGTAGGACCCGTAGTAGAGGCCTCATCCTATGTGGAGATACAGGCAGATGAAGACTATGGAAGCACCTTTGGCGTGGAGGTAGCAGAGGAGTCAGCCATAATTTACATCTTGACAGATATGTGTTACAGGGTTGAATGCTGTGGCGGTGTCAGAAGTATAGTGTGTGGCAAGGAATAGGCCTGTTAGAATTTGTACTGCTAGACAAATTCCTAAAATAGATCCAAAATTTCATCAGGAGGAGATGCTCGAGGGTGCAGGGAGGTCAATAAATGAGTCGTTGATAATTTTAAAGAGTGGGTGGGATTTGCGGATGTTGGTCATTATTCTTATAGTTGAGTATACAACGGTGATTTTTCATGTCATAGGTCATGGAGTTAAACCATGTAGGAATTATGATGACATATATTGCGTTTATCTTAAGTATCATCTTCATAGTTGGGTTTGTGGGGTTTTCTTCTAGGCCTTCACCAATTTACGGAGGGTTGGGATTGTGAGTGGAGGGGTGGGTTGTGGTATTGTAATTAGTTTTGATGGGCCGTTTTTAGTTCTTACGGTATTTTTGATTTATTTAGGGGGAATGTTGGTGGTTTTTGGTTATACTACGGCCATGGCAACTGAGCAATATCCGGAGGTATGGGTATCTAATAAGACGGTTTTAGGTTCTTTTATTGTAGGCCTGCTTATGGAGGCGGGGTTAATTATCAGTATAATTGAGAGTGAGGATGTTGAGTTGGAGGTAATTTTAAAGTTCAATGACATGGGGGATTGGGTAATTTATGATACAGGTGATACTGGAATTTTTAGTAAGGAGATTATGGGTGTTGCAGGGTTGTATAGCTACGGGACTTGGGTGGTAGTAGTTACAGGGTGATCCTTACTTATTGGAATTGTAGTAATTATGGAGATTACTCATGGAAATTAAATATGAGCATAGTAAGGGTTAGCAGGGGTCCCCAAACTTTTTACACAGGGGGCCAGTTCACTGTCCCTCAGACCATTGAAGGGCTGCCACATACAGTGCTCCTCTCACTGACCACCAATGAAAGAGGTACCCCTTCTGGAAGTGTGGCGAGAGGCCGGATAAATGGCCTCAGGGGGCTGCATGTGGCCCGCGGGCCATAGTTTGGGGATGCCTGGTTAGGGTGATGAGGAATGAGAGTAAATATAGTTTGACACTGACAGAAAAACAAAAGAGAAAAAAAGAGGCTACTAGAGAATAACAAATAAAATGGTTATAGAAAATCCTCATGGTGTTTCCTGTGGTGGTGCAGTAAATAAAATGTTGACCTGGAATGCCGAGGTTACCAGTTCAAAACCCTGGGCTTGCCTGTGCAAGGCACATATGGGAGTTGATACTTCCTGATTTCCCCTATTCTTTCTGTCTCTTTCTCTCTCCCCTCTGAAAAATTAATAAAGTGTTGAAAATAAAAAATAAAATCCTCATGAATCAATTATTACCCTAATTGTAATAAATTGAGCTCACCAATAAAGAGGCACAGAGCAGCAGATTGGATTAAAAAAGCAAGACTCAACCATATGTTTCCTTAAGAAAACACAATGAAGCTACAGGGATGAAAGTACACTCGAAGTGCAAGGTTCGAAAACAATTTGCCACGCAAATAATACCCAAAGAAAAGCAAGTGTAGACATACTTATGTCTGATAATACCGACTTCAAGACAAGAAAGCTAACAAGAGACAAAGATGAATATTTTATAATGATAATGGGGACACTATATCAAGATGACAACATATTTCTTAATATGTAAGTGTCTACTAACAACAAAAAAGATAGCCAGACAAAAATACATTTATAGTTGGTGAACTCAACACACTATTGACAACTTTTCAAAATAGGTCAACCAAATACAAAATCAATAAGGAAATATCAGCCTTAATAATACACTAGACCAAATAGACATAATAAACATTTACAGAGTTTTTAATCTCATAATAACAGATTATACATTATTTTCCAGTGTGCATGAGACATTCTCAAGGATAGACCATATGTTGGGCCACAAAACTAACATCAACAAATTTAGAAAGATTGAAATTATATCAAGCATATTTTCTGACCATAAGTCTCTAAAATTAAAATTCAATTGCAAAAATGAAGTAAAGAAACCCACAAAAATGTAGAAATTAAACAATATACTTATAAAAAATGACTGAGTTAAAGCAGAAATAAAAGCAGAGATCAAAATGTATACACAGAAAAACATGCCCTGATTGGTTGCCACAGTATCAGCCTGACATATGGACACTGCAGGTTTTATTCCCCCACTTCCTCCCCCTTCTTTCACTTTCCCTTTCTGAAGCCAGTACTAGATTGGTTCAAACGTTGTCCCTGAGCACTGAGAATAGCTCAGTTGGTCTGATGACATCAGTGAATTATTCTGAAGTGAGAAGCTGGGAGGCAAAGAGACAGACTCCCGCATGTGCCTGACTGGGATTCATCTGGTATGCCCACTAGAGGGCGATGCTCTGCCTATTTGGGGTGTTGTTCTGTTGCAACAAGACCCATTTTAGCACCTGAGGCAGAAGCCATGGAGCGGTCCTCAGCACTCGGGCCAACTGCTCCAATGGAGCCTTATCTGTGGGAAGGGAAGAGAGAGAGAGAGAAAGAAAGGAGAGGGGGAAGGATGGAGAAGCAGATGGGTGCTTCTCCTGTGTGCCCTGACTGGGAATCGAACCTGGGACTTCCACACACCGGGCCAACACTTTACCACTGAGTCAATGAACTAGGGCAAATGTGATATTTTTTTAATGTTTGCTACAATGATTTATTTTATTGATTTTACAGCACTGTTTTATTTCTTATAATATGAACTCTGTGATTTTCAGGTTAAACCTGAAATGTTAGCTTTGTAATCTTGAAAAAGAGGATGAAGAAGAAACACAATTCTAACACTGTAATTTCCTATTCCTAAAACTAGTATATGACTGTGAGTGTGTATGTGTGTTCGTAACAGATAAATGAGGTTAACTTTTTAAGTTATAGTAGATTTAACACCAACCACATGCAAATAATTATTCTATATTTTTAGGTAAAATGACAACTAAGACATGATCCTGGTTGAAAAAGATTCATAGTCTGTCCATTGCCCCAGCTCAGACACCTCATCTGAGCTCAAGACACGTATACTGGATAATACCTAATGTATTGCTTGACACATGATAGACACTGAATAAATATTCATTTTATGAATACTTTTTTTTCAGTGGCCTTAAATATTGAAGTTTTCCTGGACACTGATTTTCTTTCTCTCTGTGTTCTCTTCAATTTCCACACTTCAAGTGCCAATATATGCTGACAACTTTCTCAATTTATTTCTTCAGCTAGAAAGTTGTCTCAAATTTCAGATTTGTATATTCCACTCTCTGCATATGTAAATGGATGCCTCAAGGGTTCTTCAAAGATAATGTGCCCATTAGGGAATTTATAAACTTTAAATTGACACTTCTGTAGCTCCAATATAAACTTAATTCTCTTCCTAATCATATTAAATATCATCACCATTAATCCATTAATCCAGCCTCAACACCAGCATTACAGATTATAATGTGGCCTAAACCCCACCTTGTGATATTCACACTTTTCATAATTTCTTTTGAAAGTTTAAAGCTATTGACTTTTTAATAACATGATACTAAGATAGAACCTTTGGTATCCATGGTATGAATAACTAAACAAAATTGTTTGGGTATTTTGTGTAAGGTGGAAGTGGTTATGGTAGAAGTGAATGGTTTTTTTCAGCATTACATTCTTTTATGCTTTGCTCATCAGACATGGGCTTGACATCCTTCACCATCTTTTCTGTTAATGTCTCTCTCCTTTCTTAAAATCTGCTTTTACCCTTGCCAAAGTCTTGATAGTCTTAAAAAAAAAACACAAAACAAGAAAAACTAAAATAGGCCAATTGTTTTGTAAAGAATTCTGCCTGTTGGTTGATCCTATGCTGTTACAAACTATATCAGACATTACAGGAGGACAGAAAGCTGTGTTCAGTTTCTTAACTTCTGAGCTGATTGGTTTAAAAGGTGCCAGTGTTAATGGGGCCCTCTCCTACCTATCTTTAGCATCTTCACTTGTCATTATTCTTTTCTACCAGTCACAAGAAATTTAAGAATTAACCTTTTATACCCTTAAAGAACTAGAGTAAATTCTCCTTTTAATCCATTGCTATTCTTATAATATTCCATGGGCCTGAGCTCAAAATTACTTGAAAGTCTAGCTAGTGTTATTTAATAAAGTAATATTAATGTGGATGTCATAGAGTAAGAATTTGTGGATATTCACATTCAATTGAGTATAGGCAAAACTTGTGACTTGTCTGTAAGCAATAGAACATGGAAAAGGTGATAAACATTACACCCATGATAATATGACATCATACAAAACTTCATCTTGCTAGCCAACTCACTATAGAAACTCATCTTGCTGTTATTTAAAAACTTATTGAATTTATTGAGTTTGCATTCACTAATTAAATTATATAGATTTCAAATGTACTTCTACAATACATCATCTTATGATTATATGTTTACCAACCAAAGTCATGTTCCTTTTGTTACAATTTATACCCCCTTAACCTTCTTCTACTTCCCGACAGTCCCCTTTACCATTGGTAATCAACATACTGCTGTTTGTGCCTATTAGTTATTTTTTGTTAATCTCTTCAACTTTTTCACCAATCCCCCAGACTCTCCTATATAAAAACTGTCAGTCTGTTTTCTATATATAAGTCTGTTTCTATTTTGTTTCTTTGTTTTGTTCATTAGGTTCCACATATAAGTAAAATCATATGATATTTTTCCTTTTCTTACTGACTTATTTCAATTAGCATTATAATCTCCAAGTCCATTCACATTGTCACAAAAGATAAAATTTTCTTCCTTTTCATGGTCAAGTAGTACTCCATTGTGTAAATGCACCAAAGCTGTTTTATCCACTCCTTTAGTGATGGGCGCTTAGGCTGCTTCCAAATCTTGTCTATTGTAAATTATGCTTCAGTGAGCATATGGGTGCATGTATTCTTTCAAATTAATGTTTTAGACTTCTTAGGATGTACTTCCAAAAGTGGAATCAACTGGTTCATAAAGCAGTATCATTTTTAATTAATTTATTTATCTATTTAGAAAAGTAAATTTAACAGGATGATGTAGATCAGTAAGAGTACATAGGTTTTAGGTAGACATTTCTATAACATGTAAACTGTTGATTGCATTGTGAGCTCATCAACCAAAGTCAAGTCATTTTCTATCACCATATATTTGCTCCTTTTTACTCCCTTCACCTCATCCTTACACCCTGATAACCACTTCACTTTTATCTATGTGCATGAGTCTGTTTTATACCCATTTATGATTAAAATCACATAGTTTTTAGCTATTTTGATTCACTTATTTCATTCAGTATAATGTAATGTACTCAAGGTTCATCCATGTTGTAGCAAATATCCATATGTCATAATTTTTTATGTCTGAGTAATATTTCATTGTATATATGTACTGCATCTTCTTCATCCAATATTCTATCCAGGGACACTTCGGTTGTTTCCATGTCTTGGCCACTGTAAATAGTGTTATGATGAACATGGAAATACATGTGTCTTGCATAGCAAAGTTTTTGAGTTTTGGGGGTAGATACCCAATAGAGGGATTGCTGAATCATATGATAGTTCTATTCTTAATTTTTAAAGAACCACCATACTTTCTTCTATAATGGCTGTATCAGTTTACATTCTCACCACCAGTGAATGAGGGTATTTTTTTCCCCACAGCCTCTTCTAAACATATTACTTGTCTTGTTGATAAAAACCAATCTATCAGGTGTATGGTTGTATCTCGTAGTTTCAATTTGCATTTCTTTAATAGCTAGTGAAGATGAACATCTTTCCATAGTTCTGGTGGCCATCTGTATGTCCTCTTGGGAGAAATGTCTGTTCAGGTCCTCTTCCCATTTTTATTTGCATTGTTTGCTTGTTTGTTGCTGAGCTTTTTGATCCCTTTATATATTTTGGATATTAATCCTTTATCAAAGCTACTGTTTGTAAGTATTATTTTTCATTTTTTGGCTACCTTTTTGTTTTGTTGTCAGTTTTTTTGTTGTGCAGGAGATTTTTAGTTTCATAAAGTCTCATTTATTAATTTTTTCCTTTACTTTTATTGCCTTTAGGGTCAACTTTATAAAATGTTCTGCACGATGAAGGTCCATAAATTTAGTACCTGTCATAGAGATAATGACTACTCATGGTATGCAGTGAGAGACCTAGGGGAGACTTTCTCACAATCCTCTATACAGGTTTCATAACATGGCTCCGACCCCCAGTCTTTATGGATATTTTTGATACATACACAATAGAAGCAGGGACAAGAATGAGGAATTCAGGAAGCAGAGAAGAGAATAAGGAGAAGAGAATGAGGAAATCAGAACAGGAAATTCTTTAGAGCAGATTAAGAGACAAAGTAGTTCAAATGTCCCCACCTATTAATTAATCAGAACTGCTAATTCTGTCCTTATTGTGCTGTGTTCAGCACTTTTGTCAGTAAAGTCACTGAATGGGTCCCTGTTTTATGTTCCTATTCAGGGCTTCTACATCTCCACTTTTTTTCTTTGAGCTATCTATCAGTTGTTCAAATTTTCAAGAGGCTTGGGAGTACATTTATCTACAAATGATGATAGTTGCAGTGGAAGGTGACAGGCAAGCACAGAGAGAAACAGGTTGTCAGGGGTCACAGGCATGCCTGTATTTTGGAAACTTCTACAGCATGCCTGGCTAGATGCTTTAAAGCACCCCAGGTGATGCCAGATGCTCCCTTGGTGCTTGGGAGTGAGCTAGGTCTCCTCTTCTTTTCCAGTATCATTTCCAGAGGTGGAGTCACTATCAGCTTTGGGATCTCTGGAACTGGGTTACTTCCTAGGGACTGATGCCAAGTCATAATAAGACTTCATGTTCCTTGCTAGTATCCAAAAAGACCTGTTGATGACAAAATTGCAACATACTCTCACCCCCAGGTTAGTAATTTGACTGGACTCTGCCACTCAGGGCCAGCTAATACATCCCAATACAACACAAGAGGCTTAGGTCATTGTTTAGCTGGTATAAAATGCCTGTCAGCTAAAGTAAGTCCAGATGATAAAATATTCGAAAAACAATGCATAAAAAGAGCCTTACACAATTGTTCTTTGGAGTAAGTCTGTTTAGTAATATAATGTTATAGTAATTAAATATATATAAATATAAAATATGAAAGATATATAAAAGTAATTATGGTATAATATTAAAATTAATTAAGTAAATTAAATAAAGTTATGCCATCTGGATAGGAATTAATCTAATGATCTAGTGTGGGCAGATGTGATAAGCAGACTCTGACTTTCAAGCAGGGCCCAGTTAGAGTGTGTGTGAAGTTATACATAGATAAGAGGTGGCTTGATGTCATAACTCTTTAAATTAACATAAACAAGAAGCTTCCATAGAAACATCTTAAAAGTGGCTTGATGTGATATTTCAGTAGATTAACATAAAAAGGGATCCCTGCTAGGAACTCCCAAAAAGGTAGATTGAGGTGATAGTCCTGTAGATGACACCTCTTTGAAGGCATAGGCCAGAAAAGGTACTAAAGCTGAGGGGCCTCCCTGCTGCAGCAGTTGCCCAGACTCCAACGTGAAGGTAGACTGTCTCTCCATGCCACTCTGAGATCTGACCTAAGATAAGACAGCTGAGAAGAACACACTGACGGGGCCCCTTAAACTGTAACCAGGCATGCCAAAAGGATTTGTGAGTAATAAATTATCTGTGTGATTCTTGCAACTAACTTGTGTGTTGGTCTCGTGTCTTTTCTCCAGTGGCCGTTGGTCTTGACACTGATAAGTAGAATCCTCATAGCTGCCTCAAAAGTAGTTTCAAAGAGGCTGCTAGCCCTGCTGATAAGCAAGAGGAGTGTCCCGCTGCACAGGAAAGTCAAATCAGGGACTCCCGATGGACACAGATCTTGGGCTCTACTGGGACAAAGTCTCTTCTCCTGAATTCCTCTTTTTGTTGGTACTTAAGAAGACCATTGGCTATCTCTGCAATACCTGTAAGTTTGTGTGAATTCCTCAAGCTCCTGGGGCCCGCAAGAATGTCCCAAGGTTCCTTTTTGCTTCCTTTCAGGACAATCCTTCTTCTAAAATTCTTCTTATCCTTTTCTCACCTCTGTTCACTTTCTCAGTTTCTTTACTTATTGTTTCCTTCCTCTGCACAAACCTTCTATAAATTGCACAAACCTTTTGTGATTTATACAAACCTTCTTCTATATTCAGAAATAACCAGCTTTCAGAACAAGTTACTTTCTTTTTTTCATTCAAAAGTACCTCCATACTTTATACCCACTATCATTAAACTATAAAATTTCTTTACAATTAATCAGAATTCTCAACTTCCAAAAACATAAACTTTCATTGTGGACTGCGTTAGTAATTAGCAATTTTACATTGATACTTTTATAAACATATTTTATGACCTTTAGAAACAGATTCTTTCATTGGCACATAAACCTATTTTCAAAATATAAAACAGATAACAGATACCTTTTGTAAACTCAGGCAAAGCAAACATTTTTTGTTAAGAACTTTAAAAGTCATTAATTAAATTAAACTAGTAGTAATAGCAAATGCTTTTTTTGAGCACCTGGTTTAAAATGAATTTGGAATAGTTTTATGTTTACAGTATTATTAATAATTGCAGAGAAGGCAAGGTTTTTTATTTGTACTTGGCAGCCTTCCAGGTTGACTAAAGAGAAAGAAGAGGATAGGCTGCTGCGATGCTTGGATTTTAAAAGTGCCCCCATTTTTTTTATTTTACAGTGAAGTCCTGTTATAAACCTTCCCGTTTTTACAGCCTGCACAGTGTCTGGAGAAGTGTTAATTTTCCAATTGTTCTCAAGATTATAATAGTCCCCAGATCTCCAGAAGGCTTTAAGATATTTAAATGACCTGGTTTCCTTTTCTTTGTTTGTTTGTTTGTTTTTTTTTGAGATTTAATGTCTGAAAGGGGGAGGGATATCTTTTCCCCACTTTGAATTATTAATTAATTAATTATTTTAAAGTAAAATATTTAATATGAACAACATGAAAGCTGGTGCATAACATAATAACCAAATTCCAAATAAAGACTAAGTTCAAACAAAAGGTATTTATAAACCAAATCATCTAGAAGGAAGAATGAGACACTAGCATTTAAACCTTATTTTACATTCCAGTAATATAAATGACCTTTACAAAGTCTAGGTAAGACAAAACCAAAACCAAATGATGGAGGAAGAGTATTTCTAGTACACATAGAATAGTAAAAATTTCAGATAGATTGACAGGCAGATGGATGAGACACACAAGAGCTTTCACACTGAAACTATTATTTCACAGACCTGAGTACAATTTGACATACAAACAAGACAATTACAGTACAGAGACATGGGCATGACACATAAATAAAACCTTTTTAAACCTAATAGCAGAATTGCTACTAGGCCCTTAACCCTTAAGACAAGGAACACAGAACACAGCAATTAGACCTTATAGAGTACAAAACAAAGAAACAAGTTTAGGACCCAAAATTCCATTCTATTTAAGTTTAAATGAGTACTCCTTACATATTTATTTTAATTTTAAAGCAACAATACCCAGAGCATTTAAATACAATACTAAAACTATTTTATTTAGTTCAACAATAGAGCCGGCATTTCCAGTTTTACATGCAAGAATTTAATTTGAGCCTCAAAAGAGTCACATCTTGGCTATTTTAAATTGGTAACCTAGTTAGTGTATTAAGTCCAGTTTTAACTTGACTTGGTAATTACATAAACATCAATTGATCACATTGGCTTTTTACAATATTCTTTGCTGAAACTTTACAAGGAATTTTCAGATTGAGCTTTAATTAGCCTCTCAGGGCACACACAAAAGCCAAGTTGCCATTAGGCTCTACCTGCACTCTTTCTAAAAATATCCTTCTTTGCCACAGTTATAACAAACTTGTGGCTGCAATGTGGCATCATGTACCTGGATTCAATGTAATTTTGTACCTACATTTTAACAAGCTCTAATAATTTCTGCTATATTAAGGTGCTGCTCCTTAAGAGGAGCCAATACATTTTAGCAATCAGAATTTTCAGTCCAGTATGCCAATTGTAAAATTGTTGCTTGTTCTATTTGTCATGAGATGGCAGTTGGCAGGTGATTAATGAAATCAGTATAAGGTTCATTAGGTCTCTGATAGATACTTGGTATATGGAATCCAAAACCATGCCTTAAAAGCTGCTATAAATATCTGAGAAAAGGTGGCGCAGTTCATGTTGGCCTGAGCCTTGGAAGTATTATTAATCCTGGCTCTTGTGAGCATATTAACACCAATTGGAACTCTTGCTTTCAGAGTCTCTACAGTTTATGTCTGAGCTGCATTCTGGTATTCTTATAGCCAGACACTGTATTGAGTAATGGTGGTTACTGTTTTCACTAGCTCCTTCTAGTTCCATGGGATCATTTCATACCCTGTGCCAATTTTATCAACCATTCCTTTGATAAATGTGCTTTGTACCCCATTTTTGGTAATACTTTTCCTGAATTCCTTAATGACCAGGAAAAAGAGAATTTCATTTATAACAGGCTATCTCAGCAGGTGGATTGCTGGGAATGCAGGGAAAATATCTTTGCTGCACTCTAAACCCTCACACAGACATTGATTGATCACACCTTTGGTTTGCAGTAGAAGTGGTGGTGATGGTAATTCTATCTCAGAAGGAGCCTTCAGGGGTTGGGAAGTTATCCGTTTACATTGGGGCTCATCAGGAAGGAAATTCTGGTGATTTCTCCCCTGAATCGGGTGTAGTGCCAATTGGCAATGATTCCATGTACTAGAAGATCTACAGTCACCAGTCCTAATGAGTTGTGGAGCCAGCACCCAATTAACTCCCAGTCTTCAATATCTATGCATTTTTCTTTCAGAAACCGAGGATATTGTTTACTTACTACAATAGGCAGCTTTGTAAGTTGCCTATGGGTGACCTTAAACCCCACACTGTAGAGAAGGTTATTGTTGGGCACATAAAATATATTATGCTTACTTTGTTAAAGATGGAGCTGCCCATGTGGAAGCTGTTGCCCAGGTGATATTAATTGTGTTGGGGGCAAGCTGTGGGCAGGCAGGATCTTTGTAGCCTGGGGCTTGTTTTTAGGACTAAGCCTTTCCCAAATTTTTTGATGTGGGGTGGTGCAATCCCATTATGCCTCAGATAAGTGAGTTTGTATCAGAGACTTCTTTATTTGTGTATTGGATTAAAGGTTTTGATTTCTACACTTTAAAATGAGGGCAGACTAGTAGCTTGCTCTCTCGGTTCCTGAGATTATTAGCATTAGAGCAGAGAGCAGATTGGATAGCAGAGTAAGGCTATGTGGAAAAAAGGAGAGGCAGCCAAGATGGCGGAGTGCTGAGTGAGAAGCCAGTTTGTGCAGAGTTTGTGCAGGGAGAAGGAAGGAGATGGGGAACAAAGGTGAATAAGGCTGGTGAGCTAGAAACCTTTGATTCTAGGAAAACTTGGATAAATCAGTAGCTTTGTGAGCACTGAATGAGTGGGTTTTGGAGCCCAGTGTGTGTTTTACTTGCCCACCACGTGCAAGTTAGGATTAAAGATAATGGCCCATCAGCTTTTGGCTCCATTGTTTCTTTACTGACTGTCCAAATCCAATGCGATCCTGCATGGGCCAGGTGACAGTGATGGTGGCCGTGGCCAATGGATTCACAGTTATGAAGTTGGAGCTTATGGTTGTGCTGCTCCAGGGTCAGGGAATTCCTCATGATAATCAAGGAAAAGAATCGGGAAAGAATGGGGAAAAATGGGGAGTCTCCTCATTTGACCTCACCATAAATGTTCGAAGGCTAATTCCCCATCATCTGTGTCACACTTATTGAGATATATCTGACATCCTTTCCCTTTGCCAGGCTTTGGGCGGTCATTTTGCCATTTGATTCCTATTCCTCACATGAGCACCACTTGTCACAGAGACAGTAATTATTCAAAGAGCACATGGTGTGCACTGAGGGACCTAGGGGAGACCTCCTCACAATCCCCTATACAGGTTTTATGAGACAGCTCTGAGCCCAAGTCCTTACAGATATTTATTGATTCACATATAATTCTTGACGAATGAGGAATTTAGAAAGCAAAGAATGAGGAATTTAGGAAGTAAAGAAGAGAATGAGGAGAAGAAAATGAGAAAGTTAGGAAAGGAAACTTCTTTAGAGCAGATTAAAGGGCAAGCAAGTAGCTCAAATGTCTCCACCTATTAATTAATTACAATTGTTAATTCTATTCCTATTGTTCTGTGTTCTGTAAAGTACTCTGTTCAATACTTTTATCCATAAAGTCACTGTGGACTTTGCCACATAGCACTGAACTGTGTCCCTGTTTTATGTTCCTGTTCAGGGTCTATACAGGTACCTGTTCTCTTCTATAAAATTTATTGTTTCAGATCTTATATTTAGGTTTTTGATCTATTTAAAAATAATTTTTGTGCAAGAAGACAGACGAAATGTAGTTAAAATTTATTCTTTTGAATGTGGTTTTCCAATTTTTCCAGTACCATTTATTGAAGAGAATTTTTTTTCTTTATTGTGTGTTTTTGGCTACTTTGTCAAAGATTATTTGTACATATTTATATAGTATTATTTCTGAGCTCTCAATTCTGTTCTATTGGACTGTATGTCTGTTTATTTGCCAATACCATGTTGCTTTGACTATCATGGCTCTGTAGTATAATTGAAGTCAAGTAGTGTGATACCTCTGGCTTTATTCTTTTTCTCTCATCATTTTTTGAGCTATTCATGGTTTTTTATGGTTCCATACACACCTGATGATTTTTTTGTTTTATTTATTTTTTTAATTTTTATTTTATTTATTCATTTTAGAAAGGAGAGAGAGAGAGACAGACAGAGAGAGAAGTGGGGTGGAGCAGGAAGCATCAACTCCCATATATGCCTTGACCAGGCAAGCCCAGGGTTTCGAACCGGCGACCTCAGCATTTCCAGGTTGAAGCTTTATCCACTGTGCCACCACAGGTCAGGCTGTTTTATTTCTTTAAAACATGACATTGGCATTTTAATGAGGATTGAATTAAATTTGTATATTGCTTTGTATAATAATATAGCCCTTTTAACTATGCTGAGTCTTTCAATCCATAAACATAAAATATTTTTTTCATTTTATTCATCCATTTTTAGTTTTTGGAGGATAGTTTATACTATTCTACATAGTAGTTGCTCCAATCTTTATTCCCACAAATAGTTCATGAGGATTCCCTTTAGTCTACATAATTGTCAACACTTGTTCTTTGTTGTTTTATTGATGATAGCCAGTCTGATACCTCTCTTATTTCTGTCTTGGAAAGTCAATGGCCATGCTGTAAAATCCCATTTGACAAGGGACTGAGGGCATCCTTCAGGGAAATGATGGATTTTATGTACAGTGAGTGTAAGTTAGAGCATAAAAAGTATTTTATAGAGATGGCTATTGGTAAAGAGCCTTGAATTTTAATTCAGGGTTACATTGTAAAATATATTATTCTGCCATGTAAGAGACAATTTGTTACCATGCCAAAAAATTAGCATCATTCAATAAATAGCTGTTCAATGCCAATTAATTGCACTTTTCTAGTCACTGGAGAGATAGTTGAAAACAAACCAAGTGAAAATTGCTGTTTTCAGAAACTTACATTGAATGGTTAAAGCAAGGTATATACAAGTTTACATTTGGACTTGAGATTAACTGAAAAATAAGAAAGATTGAAAGAGAGAGAATGGATGCAGAAAAAACTGAAATCCAATTATGGGTAATTGTAAACTAATAAAGTATAGAAAATACCAATAGGAAGAAGATGAATGAATGTGGCAAGCCAAGAAATATAGCTCTTTTAAAAAGTACTAAGACACTAGGAACATGTAGGGCATTGAGTAATTGTTGGCTTGAATCCAACTGTTAGCTTCATTTAAGCATTTTTTTCCTACTTATAACCAGCTGGAGCTAAATTTTTTGAAAATGGGTTTATTAATGCAAATTATATAAATAGTCTTTTCAAACAGGTAAAGTTTGGTCCTTTTATTTGACAGCTCCTTCTCTGACATAAGTTATTACCCACGGATCTGTTGCATATATATTAGCATTATTAGAACAATAGCCCTTCATCCAATTGGAAATACAATATATTACTAAAAGCAGCTGCTTTTTCTTATTGAATGAAAAGACTTTATCTGAATTTTACAGTTTTTCTACCTGACTCTAGCTTTAATATCTGTCGGTGATGATCTTATACATTTTTGCAAGAGGTCTTTTGATTTTTTTTTCTTGAGGCAGACTAAGACTTCAAAGCAAGTTATATATACTTTAATATTATTTTCAGTACTGTAGGAAAGAATATGTAAATTTAATTGTAAGAGTAAAGGTAGTTTGCCATTTTTCTCTTACTTGTATATATCATTAGAGTCCCCAAATTTAAATCAAGAAAGGGAAATAAAAAAGGAATAAAATAACATTCTCATGAAGAAGATCAGTGTATTTGCAAGTAACACTATATAAGAAGCTATGTGAATAGACAATATAGTTAGCTTATGAATCTTCATGGAGCCACCTTAAAATTTGGAAGCCACAGTAAAATTTAATTTGGTTTGCTTCTCAGCATTGGCTTTGACAGTTTCTCTTTTAATGCTTTATTAACCTAAAATGGTTTTGTGAATTAAATTTAAATGCTGCTACTAGGCTGATATAATACACAGTACATTTTAAAACATCAGTTCCCTATTGTCTGTAACATTCAAGTATTATCTGTAAGAAAGATAAAGTATTTCTATTAGTACTGGAATTATTTCTGGTTCTGAAGGCCAGTAAGCACCACAGATGATAAAATTTAGTTTGCCACTGTAAAGATCATGTAGGCAGCATTCTCTCTTGAGCCTTTTCTTGCAAAATAAGTTGGATCAAGCTGTACTGAATGGTCTGCACTCATTCAAATTTTCCTTGTTAAGATGAAGTAATCATTAAAAATATCCTTCTGTATACAATTGCTATTATCTTCTTCCTAGATTATTATTTCTTAAGCTAGTATCTTCCATAAATGGTTGTCCCATAGTCATATAATACTATATTCTTCAATATAAACTTTTTTGAATAGTTCACTATGCTCTATAGCAGACGTGGCCAATAGTTTTTGCCACTGGGCCAGATTAGAAAGAAAACTTTTTTTACAGACTGGAGAAATATCAAAATTAAAAAATGTTAAATACAAAAACAATTTGTTTAAGTAAACAAAATTTTATTATATAATTTGTTTATGAATAAATGTGAGTGAAAATTAATATACAATATTATTTTAATAAAAATATATTTTAATAAAACTATAATTACATACCGTATAAATATCCAAACTGTATTGCAATAAATCAAAACAATATTTAATTAATAGAATGAGCTTGAAGGGGTTATATTGCAAATAAAACAATTATTTCATTTTACAAACAGCCTGGACACATTTTCAGTTATCAACTGCAGCTATTGTCTATGCTACAATGCCACTCAATTCAGCACACTTGACCAAAAAATAACAAATTGTTTGACCTTGGGTGCACACTGGCAAACTCCACCTAAAAGAATGTGGGTTTCACATCAATGCTAAATGTTGCACTCGCCGGGTAAAACAAACACTGGAGACGTTTGGAGAGTTTCAGACAAAGTTTTATGGCCAAGAGAAAAAGAAAAAACAAACAAACAAACAAACAAACCTGCGCAGGGGTGAGCTCAGGTGCAGTCACCAGAGTCACACCGAGCGCCTACAGTCTAGGGGTTTTTATAGCGTAGCAAGCAAGCGGTTCATACAGAAGCTGATGTGGCTGTTAGTCATTAGCTAGGGAGGTCGTGCGCAGTTACGGGGGTGGGGTATTACTCAGTGGAGAATTTCAAACATAAACTTCTGATAAGGGTCTCTGACTCAATGCAGGATGTTGCTGAACTCTTTGTTCTCAGCGTCACAGGGACCTTGTACACTCTTGGCAGCCCCAGCATGTCAGTACTCCCTGAATCTAACATTCCCCCATCTCTTTTGGGCATAAATCAAATCCTTGATTCTTCATCAGTGGGGAGAATGGTATAAGGCTGGGGCTCATGAGAATTTTCTACTTTAGCTGTAGCTATAAGATAATTAGGTCAGGGGTCCTCCCTAGTATGTGCTGGCACGCTGATAGTGTGCCCTTAGTACTACAAGCTTTACGGACTAATTTCTTTCTGCCTTGTATTTTTCTTCTCTGTACTAACTTCTTACAACTTGCACAAACCTTCTGCAACTTACACAAACCTTCTGCAACTTACACAAACCTTCTGCAACTTACACAAACCTTCTGCAACTTACATAAACCTTCAACTTTTATGCACTTTCTTATCCAGAAATAACTGGCCTTCATAACAACTTGCTTTTCCTTTTCTTTTCAAAAGTACCTCTACACCTTATACCTTCTATTATCAAAACCATACAATTCCTTTCTAATTTATCAGAATTCTTATATCCTAAAAACCTTAACCTTCAGCAAAGACTAAGTTAACACTAAGTAATCCTCTTTTAAAGATTGCTTTTTGGAGGTGTCCTTTTCATAAGTAGCCTATTAGACACATGACCAATATTCACAGATTATTCTATAGTGGTAGCTATGAACACATATATAATTTTCATTTACGTTATAGCTTCTCTCTTAGCCAAGGGACTTACACTCCCTTTTTGTATGACTCATAGTAGTACATGCATCAAACCTTAAGATGACTTACTTGGCTTTCCTTTACCTTAGTTTCCCTCCCTCCTCAAAGTCTCCATGCGTGGACCAGTTAACTTCTGGTTTGTGGCTGAAGCAGGGCATGCTGTCCTTCTCAGGGTCAGCTTACAAGGGTTGGCAGGGTCAGTCTTCGCTGTCCACAAAGGTGTCTCTGCTGGGACTGCAAGCTTCAGCCAGCTGTGGTGGACCCAGGCGGGTATGCCTTCTACCTTGGCAGTAGTGGGAGTTGTCAGGATCATGGTGTCTGGACCCGTCTACGTGGGAGTCAGTCCTTGGGTGGTGTACTGCTAGAAGTGCCTCTTGGACAGTCATTGAACAGTTTTCTGAGTAACCTATAAAACCTGCAAGTACTTAGGGAAAGGGTGTTACATTTCTACACTTTGCAGTTAGAGTTTAAGTCCTAGTGACTACTGCTTCTAGCTGGAATTAGCAGTAGGTCCCAGCCTATAATAGGCATGGAGCATTGAGATAAGAGAAATAAAGGAGATACTAAACATTAAATAAAGCAATAAAATCAGACTGTCAATACCCACAGTAGAGATCTTTGAGGGATAAATAAAACTTAAATATTCAAGCAAGGCATAGTAGATGGCCCTTGTGTTATTAGCTTATCTGCTACTTGGAAGAAATACCTTAGGCTCCTGAACATGTCCTTAGGCCTTCAGTGGCAGTTCCTAGCACGCTGGGCAAGGTCAGGTCACAGGTAGCTGGAGCAGGGCTAGAAGAGACTGAATCCTCCCTCCATGGAACAAGGGGGCAGCTTACCTTCTCATGTCCCTCTTTCCACAGCACAGGTGTGTCAACTGGTGGGGCCGGGAAGCCTGGCAGGCTTCAGTTCAATGACCTTTCTTTCCACTCTGGAGCAGGACCTTGATAAAGCCCCTTAGGGCGCTGGAGCCAAAAGTTGGTATTTCCTGACTTCTTTTGGGCCTTATTTGCCTTTTCTGTTATTTCCTTGGTCATTATAGACCTTAAAAGCCATGCTCAGAAGATCTCACTGAGGGGCTTGACTAAGAGAGCAAAACTGGGTATCCTGTATTTAGAGAACCCTAAGGCAGTGGGTTTAGAAGGGGCCGTATTCCCTAAATCTTCTCCTCGGGTCTGGCTCCAGATAGGAGGTGGGAATTCCCCAGAGCCAAAGCAGAGGAGGGCAGGGGCTGTAGCAAAGTGATGATAACCTCTAGCTTACTGTACTGTTATCTTTTGCCTGACCAAGCAGTGGCTCAGCCCTTGAGCTGGTGCCCAAGGGGGAGGGGCAAGTGCCTGAAACTGTGAGGGGAGCCTGCCGCTTCTCCTGCAGCCAGCTGCAGCCTGGCTGCCTTTTCTTTCTCTACCTCTGCTGCTATACTGGGCTGCATACTGACCGTGCCACCTGCCTGCAGGTGGGTGCTGGTGATAGTACGCTAGACTCTCTATGTTTTCTATGGGTCTAGCAATCCTTGGTTTGGCCAGTCTGCTCTTAAGTTGGCCATTCTAGTAGCAGACAAACAAACCAAATATGCACACAAAACAAACAAAACTTCTAAACCAAAACCAAAGGGAGAAGGCAGCATCCTGCATTCCCCGACTGGGTGAGGAGAAATCAGGTGGCATCCCGCCTGCTCCACTACACCCTTTTCTAACCAGAGCTCTGTTTCCAAATATTCAAAGAGGAAGCTTATTTACCAAACAGTCTCAAGACTCCAAATGTTTCAAATCAGCCAAATTCCATTTCAAACGGCAACTGCCGGAGGCTGGCCAGCTACCAAAGTCTGCTGCAGCCCACTCTGTGAGGAGGGGCCTTACACGGCTAATCTCACTGGGGGCCTCCATCTTCCTTAAATACTTTTTCAGCTTCTTGGCCGATGCGGGTTCTTTCTTCCGTTGTGAACAGAATGTGCAAAAGCTGCTGACAATCATCCCAAGTTGGTTGATGGGTCCTGAAAACAGTCTCAAGCAAAGAAATTAACCCCTGGGGTTTCTCTGAAAATGACGGGGTCTGCTGTTTCCAATTATAAAGGTCACTAGTAAAGAAAGGAATATAAATCATTCGGGACGGTGTGTGTGGTCCTTCATCTAGTGGGGGCAGCACCTCCCTAAGAGGTAACATTGGGGCACTTCCAGCAAAGGGAGGTTGAGCATAAGGGGTTCCCCCCCGAGTGTGGGGAGGACTCTGGACATTCTCAGGCACAGTTGAATCCGGCTCCTTGGGCTTCTGATAAGGAGGAGGATAATTTACAGGGTCTACTATATCCTCAGTAACGTCAGGAAGGACTGGATACGATTTGGGAGGCTCTTTTTCAGGTGCAGGTGGAGTGGAGGGAGGGCGAGGCTTAATGTCCGCTGCGCTCACACAAATAGCTCTCTTAATGTACCCAGGTTTGTCTGTAGCTATATCTATCCAAATATCTATATACACATATTGATCTGGATGAGGCACCTGATATATAATGGCTCTTACTGCAAAAACTATGGGCAGATCAAAGGTTCCTTCAGATGGCCATCCAACCTTAAGAGATGGCCACTCCACTTGGCTTAAGGTACGGAGAGTTTCTCGATCGGGTGGAGGTCCCCCATAACCCTGAGCTCTCTTCTGAAAAATCAGAGAAGTTACTTAAAATGCAATCAAGAGGGGATTTAAGTGTAGATTCTTGCTGTCCCATCTCACGGTACTTGTTCTTCTTAGCCAGGTATGCTTCTAGTCCTACAAAGACAACACACAGGATTCCCCACCCTATAAGCAGGGTGATCCAGATAGATGAACGTTGATCACACTGTACTGGCAAACAAATTAACACCAAACACAACAGTGCAGCAAATCCCAGGAGGGCAATACACAAAATTTCCCACACAGTCATTCAGGCTAAACAAACAACCAGACAGCAGCGCGGCGTGGCGCGAGTGAGCTCACTACTTCAAAACGATCGATCGATTTCAGACAGAAACAGAAACCTCGGCCGGCAGCGTCCTGCCCTTGGCCCGAGTGTCTGGGCGGGTCTCTGACAGCGTCCTGTCTGCCACCACAGACTGCAAATGCTCCGGAGCCAGATTACAGAAACAAGGAATTCCACAACAAAATACTCACCAGCTCGAGCTGTTCCGCCTGTCCCCAGCCAAAATTCCTGTAATGGGAATCCCGGGACGAGCCCCCATAAATGTTGCACTCGCCGGGTAAAACAAACACTGGAGACATTTGGAGAGTTTCAGACAAAGTTTTATGGCCAAGAGAAAAAGAAAAAACAAACAAACAAACAAACCTGCGCAGGGGTGAGCTCAGGTGCAGTCACCAGAGTCACACCGAGCGCCTACAGTCTAGGGGTTTTTATAGCGTAGCAAGCAAGCGGTTCATACAGAAGCTGATGTGGCTGTTAGTCATTAGCTAGGGAGGTCGTGCGCAGTTACGGGGGTGGGGTATTACTCAGTGGAGAATTTCAAACATAAACTTCTGATAAGGGTCTCTGACTCAATGCAGGATGTTGCTGAACTCTTTGTTCTCAGCGTCACAGGGACCTTGTACACTCTTGGCAGCCCCAGCATGTCAGTACTCCCTGAATCTAACACTAAACGTCAAATAGTTGGTATTGAGTATAGATGAATACAAAAGTCGTAAATCTTTATAATGAAATTTTTTTAAAAAATAAAGAAGTATCGCAAATTTATTCAACCAATTATTGGAAGTTATCCCTAAATTAGTCACACGTGGAATTCTTTTCCGTGTATCACTATCTTCTTAAATATCTCAATTTTCAGTCATCAAAGATGCTTCTGCTTCTGAGTAGCTGAGATTTTGAAGTAGCGGAGAATATTGAAAATTTAATCTCAGGCCACATAAACTCATTACAGGGGCCGGATTCAGCCCGCAGGCCATATGTTGGCCATGCCTGGTTTAGAGAAACACAATTCAAAACAAAAAAATTATGTAGCATATTTGATGGTGTTATATCTGGACAGTGAGAAAACAGACATTTTGCCACACAATCAAGTAGTCAGATTAAGGAGTTTTGATTCTAAAGTTAGGGACATGAGTAAATTTGCATCCTAAAGAACTCATGACCCCTAACTAACTCAGAGATTTGCTTTTAAAGGTACAAAGAAGCAAGGGGAAGGGGTGAGCACCTAGCCAAAGCAGTTTTACAGAAGCAAAATGGGCTTTTGGTTATCATTGGCACAATCTAGGGAGAGACTGCTCAGCAAAGCACTTAACAAAAAGCAAAAGAATGTGTTTGGTTATCTTGGCTTTTTATAGAGATTGTTAAGGCAGCATCCTGAGGGCTTTCCAGAATCTAGACATTAGTGAACATTTATGGCCTTTACAAAACTCTTTTCTTTTACTCATCTTAAAATCTCGCAAAGCTTGTTTTATGGACAGAGTTTTGGTATCACAGCATTTCATTCCCTACTGATTTTATTTATATAGCAATCAAATCACTCGTTCATTTTCATTGCTATCTTCTTGTATGGATGTATATTGACTTCTAATTACCATTAATTTAATAGAGGTTATCTGTTTTCAAACAAAACTTGTTATAAAATTGATTAAACATGATCTTAATATTAGGCAAGACAATATTAAAACAATGGGGCCAATTGCCACAGACAGTAGGGTTGTTAGCCAAGGTGACCAGTTAAAAATTCTCTGGAACCAGTTCTCCAACTGTTCAAAATTTTTTCCTCTTTCCTATATTTTTCCTGACTAAAGATAAACTTTCCATAATAATTCCAGAGTTATTCGATTTTCTCTTCCTTAATGGCATCTGAGGGTGGTTTTGTTGATAGTATTAATGAGATTTAATAAAGAATAAAAAGTTAAAAAAATAAAAAAATAAAAAATTGAAAAGAGTTGTTTTTTTTTTAAAAAAAAATTTAATACTGAAATAAAGAAAAATAAAATAAAATAAAAATTTTAAAAAAAGGAAATTATTCCCCCCCCCCTCCTTTTTTCCTCTCCTCTCCTCTTCCCTCTTTCTTGAGAAAATCTTGTGGTGAACTGTGAATTATAACAAACAATGCCTGTGATGGAGGGCCTGAATTGGGGAAAAGTAATAAAGGGGCAAAAAAAAAAAGAAAGAAAAGGGGGGGTATGGACCCACAAAAAGCAAATAAGGAAAAAATTTGGGTCAAGAATAAAATGATTTGCTTTTAGGTGTTGGTTGTCTAGGAGTTATGATGAGAGGAATAAGAGGAAAACAGAAAAATGGGGGGACAAATTAAAAAATTACTATTGTATTTAGTGGAACAAGAACTAGATAAAATGGAGAGCCAGGGATGGGAGCACTGCTAGTGAGTTAAAAAGGTGAAGTAAAAACCTCCCAAAATGCCACAAACATAAGTTTGAGTCCCAGATAAGATAATTGGTTTGTTATTGAGGTTTGAATGAGAGGAGATGTAAAGGAGAAAGGAAGAAACTAATATAGAGGGAGAAAAGAAAGAGAGAGAGAGAAAAAAAAGAGGGAACCACTAAAAGAAGAAAAAAGAAAGGAGAGAGAGAGAGTGTTAAGGGTTTTGGAGTGCAACCCTCAGAGAGAAAGGAAGAGGAGAGAAAAGATAATGGGAGATGTAACACTTATGGGTAGTGTAGTTCAAGGAGAGGAGAGAGTAAGACCGGCAGAGAGTTAATCGGCCAAATTGGAGGAGGAAAAAAAGTATCAAGAATGAAGATAAGAGAAACAAACGAACAAATATAATAAAATGGGATAGGTTATAAAGTCTGCGGATTATTCTTGATTTTGAGAGATTATCTTCTTGCTTTTTTTTTTCTCTCCCTCTTCCTGGTCGGTGACTCTGTACCCTGGGTTCTGCCCCTTTGGCACGCTCAGGTAGAGGTTTGCAGTTGATAAGTCTCTATGGCGATGTCATGTATTGTGCTTTAGTCTCGATGGCAGTCGAGGCTCATTAGCATTTATAGGCTCCGACAGTGAGAGAGTCTGTGTTCCTGGAGCCTTTCTCCTAGTCTTTCCTTCCTCAATTAGTAGCCTGATAATCCAGCTATGGGGTTGCTGCTGCCTCTGCCTGGATAGTAAGAGGCTCAAAGAGCTGGCAACTCCCCACTCTATTTCCACTCAACACAGGGCTCTGGGTAAGGCTCAGTCAGTCAGAGCTGCTAGCATAATCAGGTGGGCTTTCCGCCCACTCAAAGACCTCTGGCTCTGCCACTCTGTCCGGTAACACAGGCGGGTGCCCACTTCCGGGGCGCTTGGAAGAAACTCTCGCTCACTATCTGCGTGCGCAGACTAGGATATGAGGCCGGCCGCATTTCCCTCTGAGTGAAACCCCCACCAGCATGGAAAAGTTGCAGCGTTGGAATTAGTTCTCGCTCCCTCCCATGCGGGGCTTTCCCAGGGCACTGGGTCTGCCCAGAGATTCTGCTTTCGGCCCACAGAAAGGCCTCTGACTCTGCCTTTCTGTGGGGTAACACGGGCACCCACTCCCGGGGCTTAGGAAGAAATCTCTCGCCCACTAACTGCGCACCGACCAGGAGATCAGGTAAAATGGCTGCCCCGCTTGTCTTTCTTTGTTTGGGTTTGGTGCGAGTGTTAGCTTGTATTGCCCAGGTTGCCACAGGATCAGTTTTTCCTCGGCTTGGATCTCCGTGCCACAGCCTGGTTCGGCCGTTTGTGCCACGGCCTGGATCTATTCACCCCCTTTGCCCGCCTCAGTTTCTATATTCACAGTTACCAGAGAAAACCGCCCTGTTTAGGTTAGTGAGGAAGGCAGAGCATTTCTTACTCCCTATTTCCTTCGGGGTTTGGTTATATATTTAGCCAATTTTTCACTCAACCATACCTTCGGGTGTATTGCGAAGCATCTGGAGGCTCCAAGTATAGGTTTTTCTGTCTCTGGTTGAAGATCTTGTTGAGTTTTGGGGGAGATTTATCGGTATCGCTTCCTACCCCGCCATTACTCTGACGTCCTAATTCCAGAGTTATTAGTATAAAATCAACAAGTCTTTCCTAGGGCTGCAGATAGACCACCCTGCTGGAGAAACAGTACATATAAGCCCCTTCTATTTTGTAGGACCATTTCAGCTAGGGAGTCTACCTGGGCCTCTAATTTTGAGATGGATTATACTATATTTTTAAAATTGTTATTGATCAAATTAGTTAATGGTCCCAAATGTATTTCTCCTCTTACTAGAGCCGTGGTCCCAATAGCAGTTGCCCCTGCTAACCCTAAGGATACTAACACAGGGATCATAATTGGGGCTCATTTCCAATGGGATAACAAGCTTGGGATTTCTATTAGTTGCCATCCTTCATCCCCTCCATATAAATAAAGCTGAGGTATAACGACTATCAGTATACACAGTTGAGGGGTGTCTTGTTTCTTAAAACTATCTTTGTTAGCACACCTTGTGAGTCTGTCTGTGCAGGCCCACCAGGTATCATTAGGGGCCAAATAGCTTTTAGCTTCTTGATCATTGTTTATAATAATTGTTCTGTTGCATAGATCTCTATAAGGGGATCTGTGTACTGGATAGGACTGGCTTTTAGGCAAACTCCTTGCTCTTGAATATTGCCTAGTGTCAGCCTGGGCTGTTCCCAGCTGCATTGACTTTCTTGGTTGCTAAAGGTAATATTGTGTATAATTACAAACCTAACATAATAAGGTGGTTTAGATCCTAGACATAACAAACAATCTGTTCCTACATTGGTGTTTGTATTACAGCTAGTGCTCAATTTATGACCACGATTGGTTATGATAGACTGGTCGTAACATGATTTGGTGGTAAGTTGAGTAGGCTATATGTACAGTGCTGTGAAATGATATTATAAAAATCTGTAAGTCATATTTTATCATAATTTTCTCATTATTGTTATATATCATAACTTTCTTTGTTCATTTTATGCCATTTTTATAATCTCTACACCATTTTGTTTCTTTTTTTACATTTGTCAGGTTTAAGTAAAACACTGCATTACCAGTACAACTGGTTTAATATTTGCCAAGACAATTTCCTCTTGGTATACATCTTGGGAAGGGTTTGATGAAAAATATCCAAGACACAAAACACAAATTGCTGTACCAGGTCTGGGATAATAGTTGAAATGGTGCACGTGGAGATGGTAGTGCTGCCGGAAGCTGATCCACACTGTCATACGCCCAGCTGGGCAACGCTTGTGCTGCCAGACGCGGAGCAGTCCTGGCTAGCAATTGTGGTTGTAAAGTCGAATGTTCGTAAGTTGCATAGGTCATAAGTCCATCAATATTTGTATTTATAACTTTATGTACTGCACTAAGGATGCTAAGGAGAAGTGACTCAGGGGTTAGAGTAGGTATGGGTCTTTCAGATAAAACTAGCTTTTCAAGTTTGGAGGTGAGAGCGACAATTGAACCTTGTGTGGCCAGAGGGGCAACTAGGGTTGGCAATGCTAGACCAGCTAAAGGACCTATGGGTGTCTTTGGCAGGGTATATGTATACCTCTAGAAAGTCAATAACATCCCAGGGTCCCTGGTTGACACATACGTCATTTTCTCCAGGTTCTCCCTATTGCCCACCCACTATTTCTGGGGTTTATGATGGTAATATTTTATAGTGTTGCATTTGTTTGTATCCTGACAGTTGTTGGGAGAAATTTTAGACTAATGTATGAGTCTATCACTATTTTTACTATATCCATTTATAGTGGAAATGGTTTCACAGCCCCAATATGGACAAAAGTATTCTTCAATATTCAGAAAATTGTAGAATATACCATCTCCTGTTCCTGGCCAAGCATAAATTTCGAGTCTTTGTAGCTGCCGTGATTTGTTTGGGTCCTCTTTGCAATTCCATATTTGTCTCCTAGGGTCCAAAGGCCAGGAGAACATATCGGAATACCCAATTACCCCCTCAAATAGGTCACATAAGTCAAGTAGAGCCTGAGTAGTACCCCCAATCCAAACAATTTCTCAGACTATTTCTCCTGTTACCCCATTTCTTAGTTGAAATTTATATGGTTGTAGTGGCTTATGGAGGTTGCTCCCTACATTACAGTGAAATATATACAGAAGGAAGAATAAAACAATTAGTTACAAATTAACCTTAGTTTTAAAGGGTCCTTGGTAGTGTGACGGTTCATCCTGTGTCATCCTTCTTGATCCGTGAGTGATGAATCCACGCCAGGATGCCATCAACCTTCACTGCAGTTGGTGTAGTTAGGATGACATAGTAGGGTCCCTTCCAGGCCAGAGTCAGTCCTTCCTTGATGACCTTCTTGACGAGGATGGAATCACCAGGCTGGAATGGGTGAGCAGGTTCAGAGCTGGGCAGAGGAAGAGTCTCTCACACCTGCTTATGGATCTGCTCCTGGGTTTTCTGAAGCTCCTTCAATGACTTAATAAGTTTTTGGTTTTTCAATTCAGCTAACATTTCAGCTCTAAATTTGGGGATACAATTTTATAAGGTGTGAACCCAACTTTATAGGGGGTACACCATGTTTTTTAAAATAGCAAAAGAAAAAACATTGACTCAGTTTTCACCCGTTTCTAAAATAAATTTAGTTAGGACTTCCTTCAGAGTTCTATTCATTCTTTCAACCTGTCCAGAACTCTGAGGCCTATAAGCACAGTGTAATTTCCAATTAATATTCAGTGCCTTTCCTACTATCTGTAAGATTTTGGATACAAATGCAGGCCCATTATCAAACACAATTTAAATGGGTAAGCCAAATCTGGGAATAATTTCATACAGCAATTTCTTAACAACAGTTATTGCAGTCTCATTTCTAGTAGGAAAAACTTCTACCAATCCTGAAAAGGTGTCAATAAAAACTAATAGGTACTTATATCCCTGTGCCAGTGGTTTTAGTTCAGTAAAATCTATTTCCCAATGTTCTCCTGAAAAAGATAATCTTTCCTTATTTATTTTTCTAACTTCTCTACTTTGCTTAGCATTTACTTGAGTACAGACTAAACACTTGGACACTATGTTTTTATAATAGATTCTAAGCCTGGCAAATAGTAATTTTTCTTAAATAATTCTATTAGCTTAGTTTGGCCTAGATGAGTAGCCTGATGTACCTGGGTGATAATCTGTCTGCTTAGTGCTTTAAGTAAGAAAAGTGTCTTATCTGGCAGTTCTAACCATCCTTCTTTAATTTTAGACATTTCTTTTTTGTCATCAAAATCTTCTTCTAGTTGATTGTAAAAAGGAGACTCTGGGCCCTGGCTGGTTGGCACAGTGGTAGAGCGTCGGCCTGGCGTGCAGAAGTCTCGGGTTTGATTCCCAGCCAGGGCACACAAGAGAAGTGCCCATCTGCTTCTCCACTCTTCCCCCTCTCCTTCCTCTCTGTCTCTCTCTTCTACTCCCGCAGCCGAGGCTCCATTGGAGCAAAAGATGGCCCGGGCGCTGGGGATGGCCCCTTGGCCTCTGCCCCAGGCACTAGAGTGGCTCTGGTCGTGACAGAGCGACGCCCCTATGGGCAGAGCATCGCCCCCTGGTGGGCGTGCTGGGTGGATGCCAGTCGGGCACATGTGGGAGTCTGTCTGACGGCCTCCCCGTTTCCAGCTTTAGAAAAAAAAATACAAAAAAAAAAAGGAGACTCTGCCAATAAGGGTTCTGGTAAAGTCACTAAGATTTCTAAAGGCCTTATTGGTTCTAGAGCAACTTCTCTTGCTACTTGATCAGCTGCTTAATTTCCTCTTGCCTCTAGTGAGTTTCCTTTCTGGTGCTCTAGGCAATGAATGAGTGCTGCAGTTTCTGGCAACCAAGTAGCTTCTAATAACGCTAAAATTTCTTCTTTGTTTTTAATGCCCTTACCAGCAGATGTCAGAAATTCTCTCTCTTTGTAGATGGCTGTATGCACATGTGCAGTAGCAAAAGCATACCTACTGTCAATATAAATGTTGACTTTTTTTTCCCTTGGCCCACCTCAATACCTGAGTAAGAGCAATAAGTTCTGCCTGCTGTTCTGAGGTCACATGGGGCAAGGCTTGGGTCCAGATGACCTTATCAAGAATCACTACAGCTGCTCACAACTGTCGAATCTCATCCAAGACTGCTACCATCTGTGAATAGCTGTTCTTTTACACTAGCTAGAAGGGGTTTATCAGTGAGGTATGACCTTGCAGTTTGAACAGAGTCTAGTACTTCAGAGCAGTTATACAAGGGGATGCTAGGATCCTCATCAGGCATCAGGCTTGCTGGATTGATGGCCTGTGTCTGGAAAAACTTGATGTGAGGCTGATCGATGAGCAGAGCTTGATATTGTGGGATTCTAGCATGAGACATCCACCTTTTTGGAGTCCCCTTAAGCAAAGTCTCTATTGCATGGGAGGCTGTTAAGAGCATTTCTTGCCCCATAGTCAATTTATCTGCCTCTTTTACTAGTATGACAGTGGCTGCTATGACTCTGAGACAGTTTGGCCATCCAGATGCAACAGGATCTAGTTTCTTAGAGAGATAAGCAACAGGCCTGTGCCATGGCCCTAGCATCTGTGTTAAGACCCCTTTTGTGATTTCTTTGCTGTCATAATCAAAGAGCTGGAAAGGCTTTGTAATGTCTGGCAAAGTTAGGGCAGGGGTCTCATTGAGGGCTTTTTAAGAGTCTGGAAAACCTCTTGTTTCTTATCTGTCCAAATTAATTCTTGGGTTCCTGACATGCAGGAATACAAAGGCTTAGTTATCTCTGCAAACCTAGAAATCCACAACCTGCAGTATCCAACTGTTTCGAGAAATTCTCGAACTTGTCTCTTGGTGTTTGGGGTTGGGATTCTGAAGGATAACTTCTATATGGCTGGAGGAGAGAGTATGCTTCCCCTCCTCTATCTGGTAGCCTAAATAGGTTACCTTGGAAGTGCAGAGTTGTGCTTTTTTAGCTGACACTCAGTACTCCAGAGTCTGCAGTATTTGCAAAAGGCCCTCAGTGGCTGTTCAGCAGCTTACCTCTGTTTCCACAGCTGGAAGAAAATCATCTACGTACTGTAGCAGTGTGCATTTCAGATGCTCCTGGCAGAAGATGAGCAGATCCTGATGTAGTGCCTCATCAAAGAAAGTCGGTGAATTCTTGAAACCTTGCAGTAATCTGGTCCAGATTAGTTTTCCCGAGATACCTGCTTCCAGGTCAATCCATTTGAAGGCAAAAATAGACTAACATATAGGGGCCAAGGGAATACTGAAGAAAGCATCCTTTAAATATAAGGCAATGTAAAATTTCAAGTCCAGTGACAGCAGGCTCATAAGAATGTAGGAGTTAGGCACAGTGGTGGGTATTATCTCAACCTGCTCATTTACTTCCCATAAATCCTGGACTGGATGACAGTCTTTGGTGCCTGGCTTTTGAACAGGTAGTGGAGGGGTATTCCATTAGATTGGCAAGGAACAAGAATACCAGCTTCTGGGAGTCTCTTAATAAGGGGGTTATTACATTTTTAGCCTCTCTTGACATAGGGTATTATTTCACCTATATGGGGATGACACTTGTAGTAAGCTGAACAACTACTGGGGCTTGATGTTTTACAAGTCCCAACGGGTTGGTTTCAGCCCAAACTGAAGGGAATTTATGATGTAAGTCTGCTAAATAGTTATTTGAAATATCAATTTTTTTCCTCAGTATCTATGTCTAATAGATATTCTTCTGACAAAGGGCAAGTAACCATAAGCTGCACCTGGCTATTTACCCCAGTGTGGAATTCAACAGAGTTATGACTAAAGGAAATGGTAGCCTTTAGTTTTCTTAACAAGTCTCTTCCAAGTAAAGGATAAGGACAGTCTGGGATGACTAAAAAGGAATGGGTGACAGTATTGTTTCCTAAATTGATAGTCTGCCCCAAAGTCTGTGGACAAAGAATTGAATTCCCAGTAGCGTCTTGAATGGGCACTTGCTCCCTTGAAAGAGGTCTGAAGGGGGCAGTGAGAACAGAGTGAGAAGCTCTAGTGTCAATGCGAAAGTCAATCAGATGACCCCCTACTTATAAAGTTACCTTGGGCTCCTAGGGGCTAACAAGTATGGAGCCCTGGTCCTGTCAGTCCTCTTGTAAGTTAAGAACTCTTGGGGTTTGCTGAGATTTTCTTTTTAGTTCTGGACAGTCCTTTTTCCAATGTCCTTCTTCTTTGCAATAGGCACACTGATTTTTTCTTAACTTAAGCTTTATTCCTTTTTGGTTCTCCTTCTCGTTATTCTAGTATTCTAAAACCACTACAACTACCTTAGTCATTTTCTTAGTTTGTTTCTCCTCTAAGGTGTCTTTATTATTGTCAAATTTCTGAGCTATCTCTAACAATTGGGAAATTACTATCCCTGGGAAGCCTTCTAATTTTTGTAGCTTCCTTCTAATATCTGGAGCTGACTGAGACACAAAAGCTAAATTAACTGCCTTAGCATTTTCTGGTGCCTCTGGGTCTAGAGGTGTATAGACCCTGTAAGCTTCTTGAAGCCTCTCTAAGAAAGCTGCGGGAGTATCCTGAGGACTTTGAACAACTTCCAACACCTTAGAGAAATTCATGGGTTTCATAGTAGCTCTCCTGATCCCAGCTAACAGAAACTGGTGAATAATGTTTAAAGTTTCCCATCCTGCTGTGGTGTTAGGGTCTCACTTAGGCCAGGTAACTGGAAACACCTTCTCAAGGTGGTCTTGGTCATCCTCCTCAGACCCATTCATTCTTAACATAGCGGATTTTCTCATCTCTGATGTTATTCCTTTTCTCTCCTCAGCAGTAAATAAGATGACTAGGTGTTGTTGTCAATCATCCCAAGTGGGGCAATGTGTACAACAGTACAGATTCTAATAGTCCTGTTAGAGCCTGATGTTTCTCTTAAAAATGAGGATTTTGAGTCTTCCAATTATACAAGTCACTAGAGGAGAAAAGACATAAACAAGAAAAGACTCTTCCCTTTCCTTTCCCTCTGATGGTGGGGCTTCTCTCAATGTAAGAAGGATTCTGCTTTCTTTCTCTTTTCTCCTAGTCTGTCTTGACAGTGGTTTGGGGCTCTCTGGAGTGGGTGGAGCAAATGGAGAAGGAAGGTATGGAGGAGGTCATTCAGATTCCACCTCAACAGTCTGTAAGACAGGGACCTTCTTTTTTGATTTGGGGGCAGTTGCCAGTAAAACATGATGACTGTCCTTGATTGCACAGCCTTACAGCCAAGGAGGAGATTTTCAATAGTGCCCTCCATTGATCTATATAGGGGAACTGGTCCGGGTGACCCCGGAGTTGAGTTACTATACTCCATGCGGCTCTGGCATCTCTAGGGTCTAAGGATCACTGTGAGCATCAACCTACCCCAAAGGAGGGCCACCCTATTTCACAACAGGTTTGAAGTTTTCCTTTATGTAGTTTTACACCATAATAATCAGAAAATCCATTAAGAAATTTTTAAGCATACAATTAAGGGGAGTTTGGCTCTTACTTTGCCTTTTCCCAATTGTTACAAATAGTATGAGTACAAATGAGCTTCCCAAGATCACAAAAGGGATTAAGAACCAAAGTTTGTGCCAGTTTTCTAAAATGTGCCCCATTGGATCATATCCTGGAGATCAAAGGGCAGAGAGCTTTCAGGCAAGGTTTGACAAACAAAGGAAGGGGGTGTGCCCTGAGGAGTAACTCAGGTGCCCACCTGGCCTTGTCCCTCATGGGAACTTAGGTGCCTCTTAGCATTGGTGGGTCAGTATAAAGCCCTGACTCAGATAAGAGAGTGTCTGATACCACCCTAAGCTATATAAGGATCTCTATGAAACTGCAGGTTGGGGTTTATTCGGACTCCATGGTTATTCACTGTGGAGCCACAAACTGCAAACTCAGGTGCAGGAGCCAGAGCTCCTTATTCATACACCATTCACTCAGGGGTTTTTAGTGTAGAGACAGAGTAACAAAGCAAAAGTGAAGAATGAGATCTTGTCAGGGGTAAAACCAGAGAGGGACCCTTGAAAATATAGGTACCCTATCCATTGAAGAATGCAGGAAGGAGCTCCCAAAGAAGGACCAAACCAGGAACGTCCTCTAAGATAGCTTGTAAAAATAAACAAAAGTGACAGAACAAGCAGAAGGTAAACATGCGAGAGAGCAAATCCAAACATGTCCCAGAAATCCCAAGGTGTGATTTAACTTAGTCCCTGCAATGTCTTCCCTGAAAACACACAAACTCTCTGCCAACATCTTGGCCTTGGAGAGTCTGTTGTGTAAGTATGATCGCGTCCAGTCCTCAATCACAACAGATGCAAGATGGCTAGCCACAAGCAAATTACAAATTGAATAAAATGCAAATTTGCTCTACTCACCTCGGAGGCTTTCCTGATGACTCCAAATGGGTGGATGGGCATGCTAATTGTTCGTGGCTGACTGTTTGCCAGACAGAAAAGACCAGCAGGGCCCTGGAATGTCTCATGTGGCGCCTCCCCTGCTAGGTGTATGTTCCAGGCAATCAGGCGGAAGAGGCCAGTTGCCCATGTGTGGCAAAACCAAATGTGTCCAGAGGACACGATCCTGGATGAACCCCAAAAAGTTATAGTTGGACAGCGAGGAAACAAACGTTTTGCCACACAATCAAGTGGTCAGATTCAGGAGTCTTTATTCTAAGGCCGGGACCACAAATGGATTTGCATCCTAAAGAATCTGTGGCCCCTAACTAACTCAGGGATTTGCTTTTAAAGGTATAAAGAAGTGAGGGGAGGGGGCGAGCACCGCCCTAGCCGAAGCAGTTTTACAGAAGTAAAATGGGCTTTCGGTTATCGTTGGCACAATCTAGTGAAGCATTTTACAAAAAGCAAAAGAATGTGCTCGGTTATCTTGGCCTTTTACAGAGGTTGTTAAGGCAGCATCCTGAGGGCTTTCCAGAATCTAGATGTTAGTGAACATTTATGGCCTTTACAGAACTTTTTTTTTTTTTAACAGAGACAGAGAGAGAGTCAGAGGGAGGGATAGATAGGGACAGACAGACAGGAATGGAGATGAGAAGTATCAATAATCAGTTTTTTGTTGTGATATCTTAGTTGTTCACTGATTTCCCTCTCATATGTGTCTTGACCGTGGGCCTTCAGCAGACCGAGTAACACCTTACTCAAGCCTGCAACCTTGGGTCCAAGCTGGTGACCTCAGTGTCTTGAACCTGTGTCCTCCACATCCCAGTCCGATGCTCTATCCACTGCACCACCACCTGGTCAGGCAGAACTCTTTTCTTTTACTCAGGTGCACATATAGCAAAGCTTATTTTATAGACAGGGTTTTGGTATTACTGCACTTCAATGGTAATAAATTACAAAGAAGGAATAAAGTAAGAGTAGGTAACAGTAAGAGTAGACCTGAATGGTAAAGAGACTTGGGAAAAGAGACTTGAAAAAAGTGAGAGAATAACTTATACACATAGGCAAATGGAACAGCTCTTCCAAAGACCTGAGAAATGGGTATGTGTCAGGATTGAAAGAATAGAAGTGCAGTAAGACCAATGAGCTTAAGGATGTGCAAGCACAAAAGTAGTAACAGACGTTAAAGTGCAAACATAAAACTCAGAAAGAAGCAGAAATATTGATATCAATACTGGGACACATTTGCTACATATACATTCAATTAAACATAGTCAATTGGTGCAGGCAATGAGATTATCTAAATTGACTGTCATCATTGAGCCAAATTATCTATTATTTAGTATTTTACTCTATAGATATGTTTTAAAATTTTAAGTTAGTGCTGATATAATAAATCTGAAATATATCACATGATATAATTCCACTTGCAGATTAAGCTAAGTATAGCAATGTATTAGAGGGTGAGTAAAAAAGGAGAGTCTAATTAAAAAAATCTTTTGAAAAAAAAATAAAGGCTTATTTAACAAAACACCAACATGACTTTTTGAACAATGAATAATAAAACTGTAAAGTAGTTATATATTTTTATGTAGCTGAGACATACAATCTGTCTTTAAATTAAATTATTTAAAATGAATATATTAAGAAACATATATTTATGTAGATATATTTGTAGACAATCAAGCTTTTCTAACACCAGATCCAAGAAATTAGAGTGACATTTTTTTCTCTATTATTTTTGGACCTAGAAATCAATTTTTGTGTACTAAAAATAATTTGGAATAAAACCCTGAAAATGGACCCAAATACTGATTACTCTTTACTCATTTTTGCCATAGTTCATACCACATCTCAAGTTAAATAGTAATAAAACCTTATTTATTTAATCATTTTGGAAATAACAAAATTGACCAGATTAAATTTCTCCTTCCTATGCATTACACAATAATGAAGTTTTACTTTATTCTTTGAATTGCCTAAATCTCTTAAGCAAAAGAAGAGAATTGTGATGAAAATTTGCACAGTGTATTTAAGAGCTTTAAACCAATCTGTTTAAAAAACACAGGGCAAAGGAATTTTATATTAAATACTTATTTTTCAATAGTTTCTTAAAGGCTAGTTTGAACAATTAGAGTAGAATTATATATTGTGATTTTATATTTTTGCTTTGAAATTAGATAACTTGAGTTTGGGCATAGTTCTGTTATTCACTGCCTCTGAGCCACTACTTCCCATTGTAATAGATGGTTATACTAGATCAGTGATTTGAAAAATGTTTTCCAGGAAATGCAAAGAAGATATATCAAGGGCTGCAGCTGGAGTTAGAATGAGGTGGGATAAAAAGAGAGTGCAGAGGTATTTCAAGCACATTTGTTTTATACATTGAGTTCCCCTACAAGATTTCAATCGAAGGAAGATTTCAACTGTGAAAATTATTTGAAAATTGCTGTATTGGAACAGTGTTCACCAAATTATTTTTGATTTTATATACCACAAAAAAACTGTAATATAGTTTTTTTTCAAACTTATAAATTAAAAGCTAAAAGTGTTCATTATATGTTTAAATGGTCACAAAGAATATACTTAAAGAATACTACATTGAATTTTAAAAATAAAAATATTTCATAATTCTTTCAAATTGATCCTGTAGTATCTGTGTACTAAAACAATTAGATACACACCATTATCCATTAAAAAGTACATTAATAATTCATACTATAACTGTCAGAAATTTAAGATAGTTCCTTTTGTCCTGTAACTCATATAACCATTTTCATAATATTTTATACTAGTGTAATATATTTTATGCTTAATTCTTTTATGGAACATCAAATTATGAAAAATCAAATTCTACTTCCTTGGCATAATATATATGAATATTTATAAATATTCATTTAAACATTTATGTTTATCTATGAGTAAAGAAATTTTATATTAAGTACTTATTTTTCAATGATTTCTTAAAGGCTAGATTGAACATTATATATATATACATATATAAATGTTTATTTAAGCATTTCTTGTGCTTATAAATTTCTCTAGGTTAAAAAATAATGAGGGTTAAGTTATATTTAACTTATTTATTAGTATATAATTGATCAAAATAAAGCATATTACACATTTGGATAAAATTAAAAACATAAAATTAATATTTATTAGAAATGTATTTCTTGGAAGAGGGTGTTCAAAATGGTCACATAAGAAGAACTTGGTCTAACCTGTGGTGGTGCAGTGGGATAAAGTGTCAACCTGGAATGCTGAGGTTGCCAGTTCGAAACCTTGGGCTTGCCGGGTCAACGCACATATGGGAGTTGATGCTTCCTGCTTCTCCCCTTCTCTCTCTCTCTCTCTCCCTTCTCTGAAAATTGAATAAAGTCTTAAAAAAACAACATTTTTTAAAAGAAGAACGTGAATTTACTACCTCTCCCCCACACGCCAAATCTATAGGTACATATCGAATAGTAACATATGTTAAATATTTCTCAATAAAATTGAAAAAAATTAGTTGGAGAGCATCATGACAAAGAGAAGTTAATGTGACATAAAATGCAAATGATACCCTACCCCACACATTTCTTGAATCCTACATGAAATAATATATATTTTTAAACAATGTATTTTTAATATTTAAAAAAATTAATTAAAAATTGGTAGGAAGTTACATACAATCAGTCTAATTTCAGGTGATATTAGAATTGACTTTGTTAATTTTATACCACTGTCAATAATTATAGCACTTCAAGTTAATTCAGAAAATTTTATTTAATAAAAATATTTTTACATTTTTATAGTGAAACAATAAATATTCTCATTGTATATATTGCTTCAATTATTAAATTTAAAAAGTAAATAATTATATCAGACAGTATTGGGAATAAATACATCGTTTTTGTCCTTCCACCTGTCTTATATCAGTATATTTTAAAATATTTGTTATTTTGACTGACCAATTATAATTTTAGTCATGTTTTTTTCAGTGATTAAGATGCTTCTGCTACCCAAATTTGTATTTTCCTCTAAGGCACAATACTGTGCTTAAAAATTATATTTTAACTGTTAAAATATTAATTTGTGCAATTAAAACAAAGTAATAAAACAAAAAATTAAAAGTATTTCTTAAATGCATTGGGTAAGAATTTTTTCAGACATCTTTAACATTGCTTCTCTCACTGTTCTCTGCTACCCTTGTTTTTAATTGGATCAAGACTCTAGAGAAAATCACTTTGTTAATGGGATGGTTAAAGAAAAAGAAAGGTAGAAGTTGGCTGTGCTCAGTTCTAGCGACTGGTCCTATTGGGAATAAAAGTCTCAGATGCCTGATCTGGGGAAAGGATTGCTTTCCTGATCATGAGCAAATACCAATTCCCTTCTGCTACACTTTTTTTTTCTTCTCACAATGGAAGATTATTCTCTGTGTCTCCTGAAAACACATAAACTGACTTTGCTTAGAAAATATGGGCCATCCATTTACTCAGAAATTTATTTATTTATTCCTGTATTTGACAAATGGCTGTTAAAATATCTTTGTGTCAGATACTGTGCTAAGTTATGAGAGAAAAAAATGGTGAATAAGAGAATCAGGACAAAAGAGCACCCAGCATTCTGCTCAGGAACAAAAAATAAATACACTGACTGAATATAAAGCAGTGATTCAGCAAAAGAAGCTGCAACTTCAATGACAACAGAGAGCCTAAACTGTTACAACACAGCAACAGAAATGATGGGAGAGAGAAAGTGGAGAGGGATGGAGGGCCAGATGACAGGAGAGATAACACCTCTTAATGTCTTCATATATTTTCAGTGGTGAGATTTAAATAATTTAACAACTGGTTCTCTGTCATAATGGCCATTTTAAGTACAAAAATGATATACCAAAAGATAAAATATTACTTTGTCCTATAATTTAGTTCGTCCATGGTGAACTTTTATGTGTGTATGTGTCTAGGCATGTCTCTGTATACATTTTATATATATGTTGGCTTAAACTTTTATTTTTATAATAGGAGTTTTATTTTAGTAATGTCTCACAATTACTTGAATCCTTATACATGTCAAAGATATATCAGCTGCTAACTGGTTTAGGTCTTTCTTCAATGTGTTAGACAAAAGATAATTCAAAACCACATAAGCTGCAAAGAATGTGTCTCCCAATGACAGTTTGACATTAAAACAGTGTTTGAAATTCAGCCCTTCTTTGGTGTCTTGGAGGTTTTTATTTTTCAGAGAAATAGAGCATGCTGTGATGTTAGGGACAGATTGAAAACAATGACTTTCCTTTGTAAATGAGAAAGGAGGATTTTGAAAAGAAGTTTGAGAAAAAGAAAAGAATGTGCTTGGCCCCTCACTCAGGCTGCTTTTAAGCAGACAGATTTTATAAACTAAAAATACATTCTCTTAAAACTAGCCACACCCATGTACACCTTAAAAAGTTTTCATGGACTTCTACATGCAGATATACACATCCTAATTTATAAACCAATACCCTGAAGGATCTTTTTGGTTTCTTCACATTTTATCAATCCATGATCACTTATAGGTTATCGTGTCATAGATTATAAACCTAAAATCACTTTGTAATGAAGAAGTAAGAAGAAAGCTAACAGATTATGAAAATGCAAAATATACATCACATTTTAATGTTTTTCTTCTGTATTTATATCAAATTAAGGTTCTATAAATAATGGTATCCCCAAATAAGTTGTTGTTCTTATGTGTATCTGATTAAAAATTGAACTTGAAAATTGAGTTTACAGTTCACTTGTAAGTAGATCCAGAGCAAATCAGCCTTGTTTCTGTTTCTTGCCTACTGTTAAATTGAATTGACATGAGCAGAAACACATTAAAATGTGACATGAAAGGAATATATAAGAATAGAGGAGTACTGGAGTGATAATTACCTACAGACATTATATCGACCCTGCTATTAAGTTTTTTTAAAAGACTTTATTTATTCAATTTCTTTTCAGAGAAAAGAGAGAGAGAGAAAGAGGAAGAGAGAGAAAGATATTCAAAAATCAATATATATGTTCAAAGGGCAGAATAAGAGAGAGAGAGGATGGGGAGGAGCAGGAAGCATCAACTCCCATATGTGCCTTGACCAGGCAAGCCCAGGGTTTTGAACCAGCGACCTCAGTGTTCAAGGTCAATGCTTTCTCCTACTGCACCACAACAGGTGAGGCAACCCTGTTATTAGTTTTTAATGTCAGTAACAACACTGAGAAGCAAGCTCATTAGTGTAAATATAAAGACTTCTTTTTATGTGTTACAATTACATTATTCTAGTATAGAAGAAAAGACTGTAACACTTACCTGCATTCTATCCAAAGTTATTTAGGTAATTAACTCCAGCAGTGATGGACTGTTTTCAGAAAACAAAGAAAGGACAATTTTCACCTGAGGGCTCTAAACATTTGGCTCCCTCAAATTAAGACTATAATAATGGGGACTAGTTAATCCATAAATGCAATATGGCACACTTAGCTATCTTTACTGAATTTCTTGAGTAGCATGAGAAGACTGTCACTGTCCATGTAAATATATAACAAAATCACCATGAAATGTAGCTGGCTTCCACTGGTGAACTTTTATGCTTACTATCAATAGATAATGAATGCATGCAGAATGGCTAATATTTTTGGGTCCTAGTATATCTGGGAAGGTTTAATGAATACTTGTGTAAGAAAGAAAAGAAAGAAAGAAGAAAGGAAAGAAGAAAGAAGAAAAGTATTTTTAGATATAATATATATAATACATATATTTATATATATGTATATATAAGGAATCTTAGTAGTGCACATAGACTAAATGAGTGGAATTATTTATAATACAGCCCACTCAAAGATGTTTATAACTCTTATTTCTGTGTATACATTTGTGTTTGCATGTGTGTATATATACACATTATATATGACTATATATGTGTATGCACCTAAAATATACACAAATCACACACATATATAATGCAATACAAAAAATAAAATAAATAACTCTGAATTATTAGAACATGTGTGTGGGTGTAGTTTGGAGTTGTAAAGAGATATGGAAAGATGGATGGACTATGCTTTGGCATGAGGGAACATGCCAGTTCTTGGTTTCATGAGAGGCACAAGAATACAACTATCTCTAGAAATTAGAGTAAAGGCAATAGCCTAGAGACTTCAGATAAAGGTGATCATAAGTGTGGTTCCCAGATTTAGATGTAACTGGGTTATAATCGCAGCAATGAGATCCTGGTCATGATACTTAACTTCTATGTGCTCAGTCAGTTCATTTGTTCAAAGGGCATAATAAGAGTTCTAAAAGCATTGGGTTGTTGTGAAAAGTACAGGCTACAGTGCATGTACAGTATTCCTTACTAAATATTTATAGATGTAACAATACAGACCAGTGTTCATTCAATTAATCTTTTCCAAAAATATCTTTAAAAAAGCAAAAATTATCCTGGTTGTTCAGGCTGCAGATATCTTTAGTAATAAAGATAACATAAATTTTACAATATGGTAAATTTGGATTGATGTGTTAAATCTGCTCCTTAAAAGCTATGTGACTTAGAAGAAATTCCTTAAGCCATATAATTTTCAGGTTTCTCTCTGTAAAAAAAAGTATAATAATACAGTATCTAGTTCATATTTAGTAGTGGAAAATGCCAGACACTGTTCTAAGAGCTTTATATGTATTTGTTTATTTAATCATCAAAGCAATCCAATGGAATAAATACAATATTGTTACTCCTAGCTAGTCGTTGAAATTGTAGTCATTACCCTCATTTCAAAATTTAGAGAATAACTTCAGAGATATTTAATTAATGGTACTAGATTTTCAACTTTTTGATGACTTGTACCCTGTGGAAGCCACCAAAAGTTTTTGGTACCTATGAAGTGATGAATAGAAATAAAATGAACTGAGTCACAAAAATGGCTACTACTAATCAAACCTGTAAAATCAGTAATATCTCGGTGAAAACCTAGATTTCCCTAGGAATGAGGATGGAGAAAGGTGCTTGGGAGGATAGACTTGTCAGCTCAGTGGTTGATGAATATAAAAGTCTTTTTAAAGAGACTGAGTGGTTCCACATATAGCCTTTGGTAAGAGAATAAATTGAACCATTTGAAATCAGTAATCAATGAAAAGAACACTGCAAATACCCCAAAAAAGACTGCTAGAATTTCAGGCCTTAATACTTTCTCTAAAACAAAAAACAAAAACAAACAAACAAAAAACAGCAAAAACAACAACAAAAAACTAAAATTAAACTATTGACATTTACTTATTAGACTCAGAAGGAAAAAAAAACTTTAAAGCTGTCAATATTTCTAAGTTTGATTGACTTTATCTTATTAGGAAACTATAAGAAAAGGAATTTACACTTCTCCAAGCAAAATATATGGACCAATTCATATATGGTTTAGTGGAAGTTTAAATCTACCATTTTACTATTTGGCACTAAAGCACCAGAGGAAAATAAAGTATTTCCCTGGATTGCATGTTAGAAATAGGTATGCCTGCTTTTAATATCATCACTAGGTCAGTAGGCAATTTCCTTATAAGATGATTCACATAAATTTATGCTAATGTGTGCTTTAAAATGTAACATATATTTTCAAGAATTGACTGAGTGGTTCAAACATAATATTATTCTGGTTGTTGATGCTGTTGATGCTGTTTTTATTGCTTTTACTCTCAGATTTTGGAGAAAGTAACCTTGAAGAAAGGCGAAGTGGCCTACTTAAGGAGATAGGTGTGTGCTGCTATGTGGAATGTTCAGCTTTAAACCAGAAGGGATTGAAAACTGTTTTTGATGATGTTATCATAACCTTTTTTTTTTTTACTGAGACGAGGGAAGGCAGAAACTGACTCCTGCATGCACCCTGACCAGGATCCACCCAGCAAGCCCACTAGGGTGCAATGCTCTTCCTATCTGGGGCCCCTGCACCTTTGCAACTGAAGCCAATTTTTTTAATGGTTTTTATTAATGTTAATGGGATGACATTAATAATTCAGGGTACATATATTCAAAGAAAACATGTCTAGGTTATCTTGTCATTAAATTATGTTGCATATCCCTCACCCAGAGTCAGATTGTCCTCCGTCACCCTCTGTCTAGTTTTCTCTGTGCCCCTCCCCCTCCCCCTAACTCTCTCCCTCCCTCCCTCCTGCGTCCTCCCTCCCCCACCCCTGGTAACCACCACTCTCTTGTCCATGTCTCTTAGTCTCGTTTTTATGTTCCACCAATGTATGGAATCATGTAGTTCTTGTTTTTTTCTGATTTACTTATTTCACTCCGTATAATGTTATCAAGATCCCACCATTTTGCTGTAAATGATCTGATGTCATCATTTCTTATGGCTGAGTAGTATTCCATAGTGTATATGTGCCACATCTTCTTTATCCAGTCTTCTATTGAAGGGTCTTTTGGTTGTTTCCATGTCTTGGCCACTGTGAACAGTGCTGCAATGAACATGGGGCTACATGTGTCTTTAAGTATCAATGATTCTGAGGTTTTGGGGTATATACCCAGTAGAGGGATTGCTGGGTCATAAGGTAGTTCTATTTGCAGTTTTTTGAGGAACCACCATACTTTCCTCCATAATGGTTGTACTACTTTACATTCCCACCAACAGTGGACGAGGGTTCCTTTTTCTACACAGCCTCTCCAACATTTGCTATTACCCGTCTTGTTGATAATAGCTAATCTAACAGGGGTGAGGTGGTATCTCATTGTAGTTTTGATTTGCATTTCTCTAATAACTAATGAAGCTGAGCATCTTTTCATATATCTGTTGGCCATTTGTATTTCTTCCTGGGAGAAGTGTCTGTTCATGTCCTCTTCCCATTTTTTTATTGGATTGTTTGTTTGTTTGTTGTTGAGTTTTATGAGTTCTTTGTAAATTTTGGATATTAGGCCCTTATCTGAGCTATTGTTTGAAAATATCAGTTCCCATTTAGTTGGCTGTCTGTTTATTTTGATATCAGTTTCTCTTGCATCTGAAGCCAATTTTTAGTGCTTGAGGTAGAGGCCATGGTACCATCCTCAGTATCTGGGGCCAACTCACTCCAATTGAGCCATGGCTGAAGGAGAGTAGGAGAATAGACAGAGAGAGAAAGAGAGAGAGAGAGAGAGAAACAAAAGGGGCATGGAGAAGCAGATGGGTGCTTCTTCTGTGTGCCCTGATGGAAAATCAAACCTGAGACATCAACACGTGGGGTGACACACTACCACTGAGCCAACAGGCCAGAGCTTATAATAGTCATTTTAATTCCAAAGTGAAAAAAGCATAGGATCAAGATCTATTAACTGTTTTTTTTATTATGTGAGAAACATATTCAGTGGCCAAGGAAACTGTTCATTTTTCTCTAAGAAAACATGAAACAATACAACTATACTGAGACTTTTTATAAATATTGAAGCAGTTTAAAACTTGAAAGGAAAAAACAGCTCTGTCTTCAGAATGCTATGAAGTTCATTAAGAATATTTCTTTAAGGTCTGAAAAGCAGCATCTGAATTCACAATCTACTATAAATATTTCAACTATAAGGTACAATCTCTCAGGGGTTTCATAGTTTAAAAAGCTACAATCACATCATGTAACTACATAAAAAATACTCCTGTAAGTAAAACTGCCTGGGTTAGACTGTGGGGAAATGGCTGGGGTTTAGACTGTGGTCCTGAGGCAAGTCTTTTGTGTGGAGTTTGGAATGCTGGGTCCTGCAGGGGCAGAATGCTGCCCTTGCAAGCACTCAAAAAATTGTTTAAAGAAAAAGAGTTGATACCTAAGCCTTTCCTTACATACCTGAAAGATATTAGTTAACAGCCCTTCTATGTACCCAAACCCAGGCTCTGATAATTTACCTAATGAGCAAAGAGGTCAATAAAATCCATGAGGCTGCAGTGATCTGGGCTCTCAGTCCTAGAGGCTGGGAGTCCTCTGTACCCGTCTTTCTCTCTATGTTGTCTTGTGTATGTTTTTTCTTCAGTCCTGCAGCGCCTTCCTTTCGTGCATGCCCATGGCTAAGCTGGTCTCGGCAAGTGGCGCCTGAACAGGGACCGGAACAAGGACACAATTGGAACAGTGACACAACTGGAAGAAGGATCACCAGAGCAACAAGGTACGGAAATAACTGTTGGAACCTGAGGGGAAATAGAGGTCTCAGTTCAGTCTGTCACAGGAAAGTGGTAAGGACATCATCGGGAAAATACAGGATAAAAATGGGAAACGGGGACAGTGTTATGAAATACCTTCCCTATGTCTGTTTCTTAAAAAAATTGTTAAAGGCTGGTGGGTCAAAGTGAAACCTATAGAATTATTAGAAGTCACTGAGAAACACTGTAATTTGTTTTCTATTTTACGAAGTCTAGACTTAAATGACTGGGAAAAGGTAGGAAAAGAGTTGAAAAAAAAATACATACTCAAGGTGTTCAATTGCTGGCTACTATCTAGCAGACTTGGACCTTGGTAAAATTGGTTTGGAACCTTTACAGACTGATGATGATGAGGAGGAGGAAGATGAAGAGTGTGGGGAGGTTAAATACACTGAGCCTGAAAATGCTCTGAAGGTTGACAAACCTTCATTGCCATCTGCTCCTTTCATTGATTTTGCAGAACCTTTGCTGCCCCCACTACCACCTATTTTTGTACCTAAAGAGTTTCCACCACAGTTATCAGCTCTCCAGAAAGGAATATTACAGGCTTATAGGGAGGGAGATTTAGATGCGTTACAAATGGCCTTTCCAGTAACAGTAACAGAGTGGCTCCTGGGGTAGATCCCTAAAATCCTGATGGAGATTATTAATTCATCCATGAGCCAGTTCCTTTTAAAATAATGAAAGAATTGGAATTAGCTGTACAACAATACAAAACTAATTCTTTTACTTATGGCTGGATCCAGGGTCTTGCTGAAAGTTCTCATTTAATTCCGGTTGACTGGAACACTGTGTCTCGGACTGCATTAAGTTCTGGGAAATTTCGACAATTTAAGACTTGGTAGTATGACCATGCCGAAACTCGAGCCACATATAACAGAGCCCATAACATTCCCATTTCATTAAAACAGCTGGTGGACTCTGGAGAATGGGCAGGTGTCTCAAATCAATTATCTATGAATGAACAGGCCATTATCCAAATTAGGAGATGTTGCTTGTGAGCTTGGGAGAAAATTGAATCTAAGGGATAAGCAGCTGTCTCTTTTCAGAAGGTATTTCAGGGACCAAAGGAACCCTATACTAAATTTATTACCTGACTCCAAGAGGCTATTAAAAAATAAATTACCAATGTTGAAGCTGCTGATACTAAACTCAAATTATTAGCATTTGAAAACACTAACCAAAATTGCCAAAAGGCTATTGGCCCAATGAAAGAAAAATTAGATTTAATTGGATACATTAAAATTTGCCAAGCAGTAGGTACTGAGAGTTACAGGGCTACTATAATGGCTCAAGCTATGGCAGGATTAAAGTTAAACTCAAAATTTCCAGAAAATGCTATAATTGTGGCAAATTAGGACATACAAAAAAGGAATGTAATAGAAAAGGCAATAAAATAGAATAACTCCTCAGCAAAAACAAGGGAATAAGGAAGGAAAGCTACCCAGGATATGCCCACATTGTGGGAAAGTTAACCATTGATCTAGCTGCTAGCCAATGCCATTCTCAATATTCTAGAAATGGAACTACCAGCAGGGCGTGTTCCCAGCCCCATTTCCAAAGGGAGCATACCCGGTACAAGCAGGAAGCTTTCGGGCTTCCTCAGGAGTAATACTCCACAGTATCTTGGAATTATCTCCAGCCACAGCAGGGAGTGCAGCCATAGATATTACTACCAGAGAGGGCATTCTTTTAACCCCTGGACAAGACACTGTAAAGGTTAAGACTGGTTTATATGGACCACTACATCCTAATACAGTAAAACTTTTGCTAGGATGTTGCAGTTTAACATCAAAAAAGTACGAGTTCATACTGGAGTTACTGACAGTGACTATCCTGGGGACAATATGGTCCTGATATCTTCTTCAATCCCATGGAAGGCATATCCTGGAGAATGGGTTGCTCAATTTTTATTGTTACCCTATGTTTTCATTAGAACAAGTCAGAAGGTCCAGGGCTCACAAGGATTTGGAAGCTCTAGACAAGCATGGGTCTTTTTAACAGAAAAAAATTTTAGATTAACATCCCACCTGTGAAATTACTATACAAAATAAAAAATTTAAGTGTCTAATTGGTACAGAGGCAGATATACCTATTATCAATACTAACTCTTGGCCTTGCAAATGGCCCCTTCAATATGCTCTTATCTCTGCAATTGGTCTAGGTACTGCAAGAGGTTTAAAGCAAAGTGTTAACATATACTCTTACTCTGGACCAGATGATCAGCCTGCAACATTACAACCCTATGTTGCAGAACTTGCTATCAATCTTTGGGAAAGAGATCTTTTAGAATAATAGCAAGCAGAAATTCCTATTTCCACTCTCCCACAGTACAGCAAACAAAGCAAACAGCAAGGATGTATTCTGGGGAGTGGTATTGGTAAACATCATCAAGGCATTACAGTACCTTTACAGCCTAAAAAAAAGAGGTTATAGACAAGGAATAGAGTATCTGTCACATTTTTCTTTATTAGCTACTGTTCACAGTTCACAAAAGCCTTCTCTTTAAACCCCAAGCAGTGCCTTTAAAATGGACAACAAATAAGCCTGTTTGGATTGAACAATGGCCATTAACTACAGAAAAATTGAAGACTCTTCAAGAATTAGTAGTAGAGCAATTAGAAAAAGAACATAGAGGAATCATTTAGCCCATGGAATTCTCCAGTGTTTATAGTTAAGTAAGCAGGAAAGTGGAGGTTTCTGACAGATTTATGTGCAGTAAATGCAGTAATTCAACCTATGGGAGCTTTACAACCAGGGTTACCAAATCCATCTTTAATACCTAAGAAACGACCATTAATAGTAAATGATTTAAAAGATTGTTTTTTCACTATACCTTTGGCACAGAAAGATTGAGAAAAGTTTGCCTTTTCTGTACCTTCCCTGAATGCTAAAGAGCCAATGAAAATATTCCAATGGAAGGTATTGCCAAAAAACATGCTTAACAGCCCTACTATTTGTCAAAACTTTGTAGCTAAAGCCCTAGAACCTGTTCGGTCACAATTCTCTTAATGCTACATCAACCATGGTATGGATGATATTCTTGTAGTGGCAAAAAAAACAGTCTATGCTGCTTTAGAGAAACAGGTGAAAATTGTTGGTTTTATAATAGCTCCTGAAAAGATTCAACAGACTGTCCCAGTCTCTTATTTTGGCACTATTTTAGACTACACTACAATACGACCTCAAAAGGTACAAATATGCAGAGATAGCATTAAGACCTTAAATGATTTACAAAAATTATTAGGAGATAGTAATTGGCTTTGTGCAAAAGCGGAAATTATGACACATGAGCTCTCTTTTTTATTTTCTCTTTTGCATGGAGACCCTAGTCTGAATAGTCCTAGAATTTTAACCAAGGAAGCAGAAAAGGAACTTCAATTAGTGGAAGAAAAAATTCATCAGGCTCAATTGGATCGTTTTCAAGATGGAGAATCACTTCAATTGTTTTTTAATTCACCACATTCTCCTACCAGTGTTATTGTTCAGCATGATAAATTAGTTGAATGGTTATTCTTACCTAATTCCATTGTAAAATCTCTCTCTCCCTATTTTGATCTTATGTCTTCAGTTATTCTCAAAGAGAAAGGATTTGACAACTTGTGGGATGTGATTCGTCTGCTATCATCCTTCCCTTAACAAGAGCTGATTTTTGTGTTTTTAGTATCATTTACACTGGCAGATAGCTTTTGCTGATTTCATAGGGATTATTGATAATGCATTATCAAAAAAAAACCTCTTTTCCAGTTCCTGAAGCACACTCAACGGATTTTTCCTCATAATACCCAGCTGAAACTTTTATCTAATGCCCCTACTATCTTTACTGATGGCTCTGGTAATGGACATGCTGGCTATACTGGGGCAATGCAGAAATGTATTTTCACCCCAGGTTTTTCTGCTCATCAAGCTAAATTGTATGCTGTTATTTCTGCTTTGCACGATTTTCCCAATACAGTTAACATTGTTAGTGGTTCTGTTTACGTAGTACAAGTCACAAAGATGATTGAAACAGCTTTGTTAAAACCTTCTTTACCGCCTGACCTGTGGTGGCGCAGTGGATAAAGCGTCGACCTAGAAATGCTGAGGTCACCGGTTCGAAAACCTGGGCTTGCCTGGTCAAGGCACATATGGGAGTCGATGCTTCCTGCTCCTCCCCCTTCTCTCTCTCTCCCTGTCTCCTCTCTAAAAATAAATAAAATAAAATTAAAACCTTCTTTACCACAACCTCTTACTAATCTGTTTTCTCAATTACAATAAACTGTTTGAAAACATCACTTTCTATATCACTCATATTTGCTCACATACTAATTTACCAGGACCCTTAGCTGCAGGCAATGCTATAGCTGAAAAACTGGCTATGTTCGATTTTCTAGAGGCAAGTCAGTTTCATGACTTAACTCATGTTAATGCTTCAGGACTTCATGCTAGATTCCAATTATCTTGGAAACAAGCTAAAGATATTGTATGCATGTGTCATAAATGTCAAATTATTAACAATCCCAAACAATCACCAGAGATTAATCCATGAGGCTTGAAACCAAATCACATTTGGCAGATGGATGTGATGCACATTCCATCTTTTGGTAAACAATCTTTGTGTTATAGTTGATACACTCATCTTCTATGGGCCACAGCACAAACTGGTGAAATAGCTCGTCATGTTAAACTCCCATTTGATGCATCGCTTCCTGGTGATGTGGCTTCCTGAAACCATCAAAAGTAACAATACTCCTATTTTAGCTCAGCTTTTCAACAGTTTTTCTCACAATGGTCCATCAGACATGTCACTGGGATTCCTGACAATCCCCAAGGACAAGCCATTGTAGAATGTGCTAATAAATCTCAAATGTTACAAAAATAAAAAGGGGGAGATAAGGATTCCCCAGCAACTCAATTGTATAAAGCATTATTTACTCTTATATTTTTTGAATTATCCACCTTTTTCCCCCACAGCTGCAGATCAGCATTACTCTGCTTCTTTATCTTCTGTTACAGAGCATCCACTCATAATGGTGGCAGGATCCAGTGATGAATCTTTGGGCAACAGGACAATTCCTAACCTGGGGATAGAGTTTTGCTTGTATTTCACCCTCTACAGGAGAAGCTCTGCTTTGGGTACCCTCTCGATGAGTAAAACTTCATCGTGAGTTAGAGAAAATGGAGAAGATTCACCTAAAATCTGGAACCCCTAATAATGCAGATGGACGGACTAACCCTCCAGACCACCCAGCTGGTGGGACTGATGCAAGCAATGAAAAAAGCAGCTCTTCTAACTTGGAGGCAAACAAAACGTTTATGCTAAGAAGCAGAGAACTTTAATGACAACCTCTAATATGACAATTGAACGTTTTGCTCTGCTTACAGAGACTTCCTCAGGTGCTCGCAACAAACCCTCCAGCAATTGATGCAGAGAAAGGCTGCAAGACTGTTTATGCAGCTGTGCAAAAAACAAGAAGGGGAACATGTGGGAAAATGGCTAGGGTTTAGACTTTGGTCCTGAGACAAGTCTTTTATGTGCGGAGTTTGGAACACTGGGTCCTGCAGGGACAGAATGCTGCCCTTGCAAGCCCTAGAAAAAATTGTAAAGGAAAACAGTTGATCCCTATAGCCTTTCCTTACATATCTGAAAGACATTAGTTAACTGCCCTTCTATGCACCTGATCCCAGGCTCTGTTAATTTACCTAATGAGCAAAAAGGCCAATAAATTCCATGAGGCTGCAGTGATCTGGGCTCTCAGTCCTAGAGGCTGGGAGTCCCCTGTACCTGTCTTTCTCTGTATGTTGTGTCTTGTGTATGTTTTTTCTTCAGTCCTGCAGATCCTCCCTTTCATGCATGTCCACAGCTGAGCTGGTCTCAGCATTAGACTATGTACATCTCTGTACAGTTTTTAAGGAATCTAAACAAAACCAGGTTTTTTTCTTTTCCAATTAAGAAAAACCCAGATATATATTTGATGAGATTAGATTATATGCATAGAAGAGTAATATAAATTTTTCCTGTTCAATATGACTAAATTTAATTACCAGAAATCATGATCCTGGCAATCCCATACTTGAATTTAGATTAAACATAAATTGATTAGGTCAGTATCAGGTCCACTTCTAAATGGCATCATTGGATTGGTCCCAACATTGTTTATGCAGAAATATTTGGGAGATTTGTAGTCAGCCACGGCCGGTACTTTTTCACTTTTTCATCTGTCTCTCTTCCTTTGATTTCTTTTTTGATTTCAGAAGCAGAATAAAGTGTTAATCAAAATCGTCAAGATATAGCACTTTCATTTTTTATCTTTATAAGTTTTCTGTCTTGTCCTTTTCTCACCTTATCCACATAACATTTTAAAATATATTTTCTTGGACATGTATGTGTTCTTGAAAAGTTATATAATATATTGCATAGTAGGGTGAAGATTCTGGAGTCAGGTTGTGTGTGTGGGTTTTTTTGTCTGTTTGTTTTTAGTGAGAGGAAGAGAGACAGAGTTATATATAGAGAGAGACTGGGACAGACACACAGGAAGGGAGAGAGATGAGAAGCATTAATTTTTTGTTGTGGCACCTTAGTTATTCATTGATTGCTTTCTCATATATGCCATGACTGGGCTGGAGGTGCTCCAGCCAAGCCAGTGACCTTGGTCACAAGCCAAGCAAACATGGGATTATATCGATGATCCCATGCTCAAGATGGTAAGCCTGCATTCAAGCTGGATACCTCAGAGTTTTGAACTTAGATCCTCTGCATCCCAGGGCTATATCTACTACTCCACCAACTGATCGGGCAAGATTGTGATTCAGTTTAAAAATCTAGGCTTTCCTGCTAAATATCTATATAAGCTTTCAAAAACTGCTTAACACTTGCTATTCATTTTTTCTAGTCTCATTGTGAGGATTTAACGAGTTAATACATTTAATGCTCTTAAGAAAGCATCAGGCACTTAACAATCCCTCGGTAAATGCTTTTAGTTATTTTATGTAAGCATGTAATTTTAAATTATGTGAATAATAGTTTGTAAAATTTAGTCACGATGAGGTAAATCTAGTTTATTAGTTTGACCCCTTTAGAGTATGCCATATTTACCATAATTAATTATATTTATAATGGACATCTAAATTGTCTATAATTCATAACTATCACCTATAGTAACATTTCTAATACATCTATTGATTTTACATTCTGCAACAAGTAACAGAAGCCATATAGTCATTCATTTTTTCATAAAATGTAAAGTCTGTAGGTAGATGAATTTATCCTTTGTAATGATTCTGTGCTTAAATATACTTTGTGTACTGTTAATAGAGCCATACCAGCTTGCTTTCTGTTGAATTATTTGGTATTTGCCACACACACACACACACACCATACACACTTGCATACACAAATATATGTGGTCTGTGTTTGTGCGTGCATGTATGTATATAGGTACATGTTATTTTTTTTAATGTTGACCTTTTATTTTTAATGAGTCTTTATAAACATTATATAGTTAAAATTTTAAATACAACTTGAAAAATTGTCATTTACTAAGAAATCTATTCCTAGAATTTATTTTGATTGCTAACTTACTGGAATTATTTCTATGGTTTTAGCTTGTGCTTTTTATTTCAGTTTTTAAGTGTTTATTATCTTTCTTCCCCTATTTTATATTTTGATGGCTTGAGAATCTTTTGAATTTTATTTTACTGTTGCAACTTTTGGAAGTTACACAAACTATATGTTGTTAACAATTGCCCTTGCCATCTTAATAATTAATTCTGAAGTTGATCAACATGACTACTTTATTCTAATTAAAATAAGGCCTTGAGGATGTAAAGTTATAAGTTTATATTCCTGTATTTTTTGTTTAATTGTGTTTTCTGATGCTTATTTTTTCCATTTAATTTTTCTCTTATACATCCGTTTTAAATTTTAATTTCTAAAATTAAACATTATTAGTATTGATAATTTTTTTTTTGCTCAAGCCCTGGCTGTGGATGTCCAAGGTTCAATTCTCCATCAAGACACACAGGAGAGGCACCCATCTGCTTCTCTACCACTCCCCTCTTGTTTCTCTCACTCTCTCTCTCAATTTTCCTCCTGCAGCCATGGCTCAATTGGAGTGAGTTGACCCAAAGTGCTGAAGATGGCTCAAAGGCCTCTGCTTTAGGTGCTAGAAAGAGCTTGGTTGCTGAACAATGGAACAGTGTCCCAGATGGGCAGAGCATTGCTCTCTAATGGGTTCGCTAGGTGGATCTTGGTTTGGGGTTCATATGGTAGTTTGTCTCCTATCCTCTCACTGAATTAAAAAAATAATGATAAAAATAATAACTTTGCTCAATTAATTCTTTTTATTTCAATTTCTCATTTTCTTCCTTCCACTAGAAATACTAAATGTTATTTTTCTGGTTTGAAAATTATAATTTTTCTTTTAAAAATTTAGTGGTTACTCCTAATTTATTAAGATGCACATTCCACTCACTCTAAATTTCTTATTAAACTTTATCAATAATTGTATCTCCTGCAAACCTTAGCATGTTCTCTCCTTCCTTTAAGCCCAACATCTAGCAAAAATGTCATGAGTATGACAGAGGGTTACTATTTATTTAAATCATATTTAAAGATGGAAATAATATTTGTGTCATCAGTCTGATAGGGTCTGGAAAAGTTCTTGGCAAATTTCACAGAAATGTAGCCATAAGCACACATTGATTATAAAACATTCTTGTTTGGAAGTTCTATGTTGGTACTTTCAGGATTGCATGGTTTAAAAAAATTCTGTGGTTGGGAGCCTTTCTAGAATTTTTCTTCTCCCTCACATATCACATCAATTCCAGTAACATTTATATTCTAAGTATCTCTTCAATTACTCCTCTACATTCTATTTTCCTTCTATGTTGGGCCTCATTTCACTCTCCTGTACTACCAAAAGAAACTGTCTAAATGTTCTACTAGTTTCCAGAATTACATAGCTCCAGCTGATCTCCACACTCTAACCTGGAGATATTTTGAAAACAGAGCTGATCCAGCCTATCTTCTGCTTAAAAGCCACCTAGTTTTCATAACACATTAATTAAAAGTATATCCATATTCCTGAGCATGATATACAAGCCTCTTAAAATTTGTACCAGAACTTCTGTTTTATTCCTTCCTTACACCAAGTATAATGAATACCATTTTATCTTTTTTTCTGAATTTTAAGTACATTTTTAAAAAAATATTCTGATATCCCCTAGTTGAATTGAGCACCTGCTATATTTTGTCCACCTCATAATTTATAGTAAATTATTACAGTAAGCACTATATTGAATACCATTTACTTAATTAAATTGCTAGTGAACTGTATTCTCTAGTGTATTTCCAGTAGAATATATTCCCAGTGGACTGTGAGCTTCTTGAAAGCAAAGTTCATCTTATTGACCTATTTTCCTAAAGCCAAACATAGAACCTTGTATATTATTTAATCAATAATATTTATTGAATTTAAATATAAAGGTAGCTCTGGCCGGTTTGATCAGCAGTAAAGTGTCACACAGCATGTGGAAGTCCCAGGTTGTTTGATTCATAGTCATTGCATCCAGAGGAGCAACCATCTGCCTCTACACCACTCCCCATCTCACCTCTCTTTCTCTCTCTCTCTCTCTCTCTCTCTCTCTCTCTCTCTCTCTCTCTCTTTCCCTCCTGCAGTAAGAGCTTGAACGGTTCAAGCAAGTTGGCCCCAGGCACTGAAGGTGGCACCATGGCCTTGCTTTAGGCACTAAATAGCTCAGTTCCTGGGAAAAAGAGCAATGGCTGATATGGACAGAGCGTAGACTGCCCAGTAGTGAGATTGTTGGTTGAATCCTGGTCAGGGTGCATGTGGGAGTTTGTCTCTCTGCCTCCCTGTCTCTCACTTAAGATATATATATAAAGGTAGTATAACATATAGTATAGAATAAAATGTGAGCTAACCCTAGTAAAACTAATAAAACCATCCCAGAAACTACTAAAATTCTCTCTCATATCTTTCATTTCTCTTTTCTTCTTTATCATGACTGACACTTTTCTAATTTAAATTCTCATTATCACTCACTTAGGATATTAAAACAGTTTTGATACTAACCTCCTTCATTTGAATCCTCCCCAATCTATCACCAACACTATTAAAGTGATTATATCAGTCTCCAGCTTTCACACACTTAGTAGCTCTCCACTAGCTTTTGGATAAAGTTCAATGTTCTTAACTTGATATAAAAGGCTCTTTAAGATTGGCCACAGTATATATTCCATAATCTACTGTAACTTCCACAAATACACAATGTTTATTCATGATTCTGACTAGTTTCTATAAAATTCTCTCTCCCTAAAATATTTGTCACTACTAACTTCAATGATAAAGGCTTACTCATCTTTCCAAGTTCAATATATAAATACCACCTCCTCTTTCTTACTCTCTTACAATCTCCATTCACTTCACCCACTCAAGAAGAATAAATCGGCCCTGGCCGGTTGGCTCAGTGGTAGAGCATCAGCCTGGTGTGCAGGAGTCCTGGGTTCAATTCCTGGCCAGAGCACACAGGAGAAGTGCCAATCTGCTTCTCCAGCCCTCCCCCTCTCCTTCCTCTCTGTCTCTCTCTTCTCCTCCCACAGCCAAGGCTCCATTGGAGCAAAGTTGGCCTGAGAGATGAGGGTGGCTCTATGGCTTCTGCCTCAGGTGCTAGAATGGCTCTGGTTGCAAGAGAGCAACACCCCAGATGGGCAGAGCATTGCCCCCTGGTGGGCATGCTGGGTGGATCCTGGTCGGGCACATGCAGGAGTCTGACTGACTGCCTCCCCGTTTCCAACTGCAGAAAAAATACAAAAAATAAAAAAAGAAGAGTAAATCCTTCTTGAATTACTTTATACACACATCTATTATACTATACATTATGCATTTGTCTTTTTCAGTAAATTATAACCTGAGAACAAGGGTTGTGGATTATGCATTTTTGTTTTTAAAGCCAAGTTTGGTATCTAGATGACAATTGATAAGAGTTCATGGCATGTTATGAGTCCAAACTAGATGACAATATATACTATAACATGGTGAAGTTACAAGATATATAAATGCATATTAATATAATATATACCATGTATATTTAAACTCGTGAATGTGATGCAACTGAAATGAGTAAAATATTTGACATAGAATCCCAACATTCAAGAACAATTTCTGGAAATGCAATTGAGATAAAAGCAACTGAAATGTGATAAAATTCAAAAAAGAATTTTAAGGTAGATGACATCAGAGTAATGGCAGTGTGAGAGATACTTCTGATTGTTCCCCTTAAAATTTAAACAAACTGAACAACTATAATACAGCAAAAGAATGTCAGCTGGGCTTGCAGGTGAGCCTGAGGAATCCATGCAGAAAATGGACTAAACTTGTGTCTGGTGAAAAGGGGGATGGAAGATAAAATACAATCATAGTGCGCTTTGTAGAGGAAAGGATACACATCTAAAGGGAATAGGGTTTGTTCTCTGCTGGAGTACAGGATGAAGGGAAGCTGGGTTCTCTGTTTTGTTTAAGGGGTACAAAGAAGGAAACTTTGAATTACTGGGTATCCTTCTGCCAGAAGGAGTGCTGAGATAGCAGAACAGAGGGAGCAAAAACCCAAAGCAAGCAGAGTGCAGAGTCAGGGCCAGTGTTCCTGTGGTCTGTCTGAATCCCACACTCAGCAGAGACAGAGAAAGCTAAACTGCAGCCTCCAAGACTCATAAATCCCATTTTATTTATCTCAAGGAACCAAGAGGGTCAGAGACAAACCCCACAGTTTATAGTGCAGAGCTGTTCTCTAACCTGAAGAACAGAGCTGCTCCACATCTGATCACCAGGTCTGTTGAGACAGGGGAGAGAGTGCCCAAAAGCCTGAGATTACCAATGTTAGAGCCCTACAGCTAGAGAGCTGAAGCTGTAAAGCTGAAGGCTTAAGGCCAAATACATAAAGCTCTCACAGCATACCCATCCAACAACACAACTGTGGCCCCATTGACATCATTGCATCAGTGACAACAACTTATAAGTAGACAGTCCAGTAACTCTAAAGATCTAAAAGTTGTAATACAATTACACTTACTAGAATAAACTTCTCAAAACCAAAATTTATTTTTCTTTTTTCTTTTTTCCTTTTATTCTTTTTTCTCTTCTTCATTTTTGAATTACATTTTCTTATTTTTATTTTTATTTTGTGTTGGTGTTTTGGTTTTTATTTTTCTTGGCTTTTTTCCCTGTGAATTTTCCTCTTTGCTTGTCATAATATTTAAAATTTTTATATTTTTATATATTTTTGATGTTAGGGTTCTTAACAATACCACTCCCAAATTCCATCAAGGAAGAAAAAATTGAATTTGATGGATACAACAAAAACAGAGTTGTAGTTTTGAAAGAAAATAAAAAATCTCCAGAATAAAATCTCAATCACATAAAAGCCGTGAAGTTAAATAATAGAGAAAAAAACTTGAAGTTCTGAAAACACTCAGAGATGCAAGAAGACACCAATAGGCAACTTAATGAGCTTAGAATACAAATTAATGAACAAAGGAAATACCTTGCCAAGGAGATCAAAACTTTAAAAGCTGATATAAAGAAATTAATACTTGAATTAAAGTCTGAGGTAGCAGGTTTAGGTAATAGAAAAAAAAACAGAGGAAAGAATCAGTGACATCAAAGACAGAAAACTATAGTTGCTGCAAGGTGAAGAAGAGAGAGACTCATAAATTAAAACAGAAAGCTCTTAAAAATTTTCTGACACCTTCAGAAATAACAATATAAGAATAATGGGTATAGCAGAAGAAGAGGAGAAGGAGAAGGGAATAGAAAACCTAATTAAACAATAATTGATGAGAATTACCCAAACCTATGAAAACAGTTAGAAACAAGAATCTAAGAAGGAAACAACACCAAGTTACCATAACCCACACAGACCTACTCCAAGGCACACTGTCATAAAATTATCAAAAATCAATGAAAAAGGAAAAGTCCTCAAGGCAGCTAAGAAAAAGCGGACCATAAAGTAAAAAGAAAAGTCCATTATTAGGTTGTCATCAAACTTCTCAGCAGAAACTCTACAATCCAGAAGAGAGTAGAACCAAACATATCCAGAAGAGAGTAGAACCAAACATTCAAAGAACTAAAAGAGGGGAATTACCAGCCAAGAATAATATATCAAAGTTATCCTTCAAATATGAAGGAGAAATAAAAACTTTTACAGACATACAGAAGCTGAGGGAATCAATCACCAGAATGCCCCCACTGCAGGAACTATCTGCTCAAGGGGGTTATTGAACCAGATACAAAGAAAACAGATCAAAACTACAAGTAAAAGCTCCATCAAGGCCACAATAAAAATAAGGATAATTTGTGATGACAATATCATAAAAAAGGAGAGGATAAAGATCCACAGAAGCAGAGAAAAATGGAGTATATAAGCACTCATATGACAAAGGGCTTTTGAACATATGAATATATTTTTCTTTACCTAATAGTAACCACTCACAAAAAAGCTACTATTAAAACACACAGCTTAAAAAAAAAACAGGCGAAATAAATATAGAATACCACCACACAAACACAACTGAAAGAAACAAAAAAGAGAAGAACCAAACAAGATGCAGAGCTTCCAGAAAAAAAAAAATAATATAAACTGACTACAGAGAATCCTCAAGTGTCAATAATTACCCTAAATGTAAGTGGACTAAACTCACCAATTAAGAGACACAGAGTAGCAGATTGCATCAAAAAGCAAAACCCAACCATATGCTGACATTAAGAGACACATTTAAGCTGCAAGAAAAAAAAAGATTTAAAGTGAAAGGTTAGAAAACTATTCTTCAAGCAAATAATATCCAAGGAAAAGTAGGTGTAGCCATTCTCATATCTGAAAATGCTGACTTCAAGACAAGAAAGGTAGAAAGAAACAAAGACAGACATTTCAAAATGATAAAGGGGACATAACACTTCTTAATATATATGCACCAAATCAGCATTAAAATATATAAGACATCTATTATATGATCTAAAATAGAAGCAGACAAAAACACAATGATACCTGGAGATTTCAAAACACCATTGATGGCTTTAGATAGATCATCCAAAAAAAATCAATTAAAGAAATGTAGGCTTAAAGTGACACTCTGGACCAAATGCACATAATAGACATAAGACATTTCTTTCCAAATCATCAGGTTATACATTCTTTTGCAGTGTGCATGAAACATAATCAAGGATAGGCCATATTTTGGGAAACAAAGCTAACATTAACAAATTTAGAAATATTGAAATTATACCAAGCACATTTTCTGACCTTTGAAATTAGAATTCAACTGTAAAAAGGAAGTAAAGAAACCAACAAAAATGTGGAAATTAAACATTCTTCTAAAAATTGACTGTGTCAAAGAAGATATAAAAGAGATCTAAAAAGATATACAGACAAATGAAAATGATGACACAACATATCAAAATGTCTGGGATGCAGCAAAGAAAATAATAAGGAGAAACTTTATATGATTACAGGCTTATCTCAGGAAACAATAGAGATCCCAAATAAACAACTTAACATCACACCTTAAGGAACTAAATGAAATAAAATAACTTAAAATAAAGGCAACCCAAAGTCAGCAGAAGAAAGAAAATAGTAAAAATTAGAGCAAAACAACATAAAGTAGAGGAAAAAAACTATAGGAAGATTAACATAGCAAAGAGCAGATTCTTTGAGAAGATTAACAAAATCAACAAACCACTGGTTAGACTATAAAAAAAGGAGGACTTGAATAAACAAAATCCAAAATGAAAGAAAAATTACCACAGACATCATGGATATAGAAAAGATCATAGTAAAATATTGTGAGACATTATATGCCACCAAATTCAACAACCTAGAGGAAATGTATAAATTCTTAGAGCTAGACAATCTTCCTAGACTGAGTTACAAAGAAGTGGAAAACCTAAAAAGACCCATGAGCAGGGAGGAAATAGAAACAGCTATCAAAATCCTCCACAAAAACAAAAGTAGAGGACCAGATAGTTACACTAGTAAATTGTACCAAACATTAAAACAAAATCATTACTTATCTTTCTCTAAGTCTTTTTAAAAAACAGAAGAAGCAATACTCCCTAATGCATTATATGAGGTCAACATAACCCTCATACTAAAACCCAGCAAGGAAACCACAGAACAATATCTCTAATGAATAAAGATGCAGAAACCCTAAACAAAATACTAGGAAATTGAATATAATAACACATTAAAAATAATATATCATAATCAAGTGGGATTTATTCCAGGGACACTAGAATAGTTCAACATACAGAAATGGATCAATGTAATTCACCATATCAACAAAACAAAGAACAAACACTGTATGATTCTATCCATAGATGCATAAAAGACATTCAATAAGATACAACATCCTTTTTGTTTAAATCACTCAATAGAATTGGAATAGAGGACCTGAAGATGGCAGTGGAGTAAGCAGATGCAAAGACTCCCAGCTCACACCACCAAACTGGATGACAAATTAATTTAGAAACAATCAGCATGAAAAACCAACTCTGGACTACAAGAAAAGCTGTAAAAAACCAAGGAGCAAAAAGGAAGCCACACTGAGCCTGGTAGGAACCAACAAGGAGTGGTGAGTCTCCCCTCCTTACAGGAACAAAGGGGGTGTGAGGCTGAAAGCCCAGAAGGGCTCTCATTCCAAGGAAAAGTGTAGTAAATATTACTCACAGCCACTTGACTAGGGACCTGGGAATGAGTTGTGTTGAAAGGGCTGGCTTATCTTCCAAAAGGAAAGGGGGTAGAGAGAGACAGATAGTGACTGGCAGAGGAATGCATGGGAGGACCTGAGAAGCTGACTCATCCAGTGCTGGAGGCAGTATAGTTGGGGGAGGGGTTGATTCTTCCACATAACACAAGACAAGTGGTTCTGGGTCACCCATCTCAAGATATCTCTCCAGCTCCAATCATTGGAAGAAGACACAGCTGAAAATAAGAAGTGGGGTGGAGGGGCAGTAACTCAGGTCTACATGGAGATCTGAGATACACCTCCTCCTACTGAAGCAGAGAAAGAACCCCACCCCCAGAGAGAATAACTGGCAAATCAGGCCTTCAGAGTCTCAGGTTACCCCCACCACATTCCTGGATACAGATTCAAATAAACCCCCTGCTGAGATCAGTAAAAAAGACTACCACAAAGATAACTGAGAAGAAAACAAACAAATCAAGATTTCAAAGCGGGTCTACTAGAAAAGCCAAAGTTGACAGTGGATTACAAACAACAGCTGATGTCAACCCAAGAAGACCTAGAAATAACACAACTGAAAATTAGAGGCAGACAACACCAAACCTAGACCCAACCAGCCCTACAAATGACATACCCAAACACTAAGACATAATGAGAAGACAGAGAAGTGCAATCTAAATGAAACCAAAAGAGAAATCTCCAGAAAAGGAACTAAGTGATATGGAAATAACCAAACTGCCAGATGCAGAGTTTAAAATAATAATTGTTAGATTGCTTAGAACTCTTAGAACAACAATGAATGGTCATTACAAACACCTAAATGAAGAGATAGCATGTATAAAAAAGAACACTGAAATATTAAAAAAGAATCAGTCAAAGGTGACAAATACAATATAAAAAATTAAGACCAAAATAGAAAGAATTAAAAGCAAGATAAAGAAAGCTGAGGATTAAAACAACGAGTTGGAGGACAAGATGAGCAAAGTCATGGAAGCAGAGCAGAAAAAAGAAGAGACTCAAAAAGTCTGAGGAAACTCTGAGAGAGCTCTGTGACAACATGAGGAGAAATAACATCTGCATCGTAGGGGTTCTTGAAGAAGAAGGGAAAGAACATGGGATAGAAACTTTATTCAATCAAATCACAGCTGAAAACTTCCCTAAATTGATGCAAGGGAGGATCTCACAAGTTCATGGAGCTCAGAGAACTCCATTAAAGAGAAACCTAAAAAGACCTACACCAAGACACATCATAATTAAAATACCAAGCTAAGTGATAAAGAGAAAATATGAAAAGGTGCTTGAGAAAAGAAGGCTATCACCTACAAAGGAGCTCCCATAAGGATAACATCTGACTTCTCAACAGAAACACTTGAGGTGAGAAGGGAATGGCAAGAAATAGTCAAAGTAATGCAGAACAAGAACCTACAACCAAGACTACTTTATCCAGCAAGGCTATCATTTAAAATTTAAAGAGAAATTAAAAGCTTTCCAGACAAACAAACAAACAAACAAACAAAATCCCAAAAAACAAAACCTCAAGCAATTCATTACAACCAAATCAATGATGCAGGAAATGTTAAGGGGCCAGTTGTTAACAGATCAAAGTGGGAAAAGAATATAGCAAAAGAGGAATACAGCATTAAAGAATAAAATGGCAATAAACAACTACATATCAATAATAACCTTAAATATATGGATTAAATGATTCAATCAAAAGACACAGGGTAGCTGCTTGGATAAGAAAACAGGACCCATACATATGCTATCTACAAGAGACACACCTTAAAATAAGAGATGCACATAGACTGAAGGCAAAAGGATAAAAATATTATTTCATGCAAATGGAAATGAAAAAAAAAAGCTGGGGTAGCAATACTTATATCAGATAAAATAGACTTTAAAACAAAGGCTACAGTAAGAGATAAAGAATGTCATTACATAATGATAAAGGGAGCAATCCAACAGGAAGACATAACCATCATAAATATCTACACACCTAACATAGGAGCACTAAATATATAAAGCATACTTTGATGGATATAAAGGGCAAGATCAACAGCAATACTATAATAGTAGGAGATTTCAATACCCCACTAACTTCACTAGATAGATCCTCAAGAAAAAAATTAACAAAGAAATAGCAGACTTAAAGGACACACTAGATCAACTCGATTTAATAGATATCTTCAGAACCTTTCACCCTAAGGCAGCAGTATATACATTGTATTCAAGTGCTCATGGTATATTGTCTAGGATAAACCACATGTCAGGACACAAAAGCAGTCTCAACAAATTTAAGAAGATTGAAATCATATCAAGCATTTTCTCTGATCACAATGGCATGAAACTAGAAATAAAGCACAACAGAAAAACTGAAAAATTCTCAAACATATGGAAACTAAATAGCATGGTATTAAATAATGAATGCATTAACAATGAAATCAAAAAAGGAATAAATAAATTCCTAGAAACAAACGATAAAGAGCACACAACAACTCAAAATTTATGGGACACTGCAAAAACAGTTCTGAGAGGAAAGTTCATAGCACTACAGGTATTCCTTAAGAAGCTTGGAAAAGCTCAAATAAACAACCAAACCCTTCATCTAAAAGAACTAGAAAAAGAATAGCAAGTAAGGCCCAGAGTTAGTAGAAGGAAAGAAATAATACAGAACAGAGTGGAAATAAATGACATAGAAGCTAGCCCTGGCCAGTTGGCTCAGCGGTAGAGCACCAGCCTGGTGTGTGGGGGACCCGGGTTCGATTCCCGGCCAGGGCACATAGGAGAAGTGCCCATTTGCTTCTCCACCCCCGCTCCTTCCTCTCTGTCTCTCTCTTTCCCTCCCGCAGCCAAGGCTCCATTGGAGCAAAGATGGACAGGGCGCTGGGGATGGCTCCTTGGCATCTGCCCCAGGTGGTAGAGAGGCTCTGGTCGCGGCAGAACGACGCCCTGGATGGGCAGAGCATCGCCCCCTGGTGAGCAGAGCTTCGCCCCTGGTGAGTGTGCCAGGTGGATCCCGGTCGGGCGCATGCGGGAGTCTGTCTGACTGTCTCTCCCCGTTTCCAGCTTCAGAAAAATACAAAAAAAAAAATGACATAGAAGCTAAAGAAACAATGAAGAGGATCAATGAAACCAAGAGCTGGTTCTTTCAACGAACATTTAACAAGACTCCCCCAAAAAAGAAGAGAGAGGACTGAAATAAATAAAATTAGAAATGAGAGTGGAGAAATAACAACCAACACAACAGAAATACAAAATATTGTAAAGAAATACTATGAAGAACTGTATTCCAAAAAATTAAACAACCTAGGTGAAATGGACAAATTCCTTGAAACATATAATCTTGCAAAAATCCATCTGGAAGAATCAGAAAACTTAAACAGACTGATTACAACAAAAGAGATTGAAACAGTTATCGAAAAGCTCCCAAAAAACAAAACCCTTGGGCCTGATGGCTTCACTGGTCAATTCTACCAAATATTCAAAGAAGAACTAACTCCTATCCTTTTCAAGCTATTTCAAAAAATTCAAGAGGAAGGAACACTTCCAAGTTCCTTTTATGAGGTGACCATAATTCTGATTCCAAAACCAGGCAAAGCAACACACAAAAAAAGGAAATTATAGGCCAATACCATTGATAATTTAGATGCTAAAATCCTCAACAAAATATTAGCAAACAGGATCCAGCAATACATGAACAAAATCATACATGATGATCAAGTGGGATTTATTCTGGGGAGGCAAGGATAGTACAACATTTGTAAATCAATTAATGTGATTCACCACATAAACAAAAGGAAAGAAAAAAACCACACGATAATTTCAATAGATGCAGAAAAAGCATTTGTTAAAATCCAACACCCATTTATGATCAAAACTCTTAGTAAAGTGGGAACAGGGAACATACCTCAACATGATAAAGGCCATCTATGAAAAACTGACAGCCAACATTATAATTAATGGACAAAAATTAAAATCAATTCCCCTAAAATCAGGAACAAGGCAAGGGTTCTCCCTTTCACCACTCTTATTCAACATCGTACTGGAAGTCCTAGCTACAGCAATCAGACGAGAAGAAGAAATAAAAGGCATCCAAATTGGAAAAGAAGAAGTAAAACCATCATTATTTGCAGATGATATGATACTGTATATAGAAAACCCTAAAATCTCAGTAAAAAAATACTAGACCTAATAAACAAATTTAACAAGGTGGCAGGATATAAAATTAATACTGAGAAATCAGAGAAATTTTTATACACCAACAATGAACAGTCAGAAAGAGAAATTAAGGAAACAATCCCTTTCACTATTACAACCAAAAGAAATAAAGTACCTAGGCATAAATTTAACCAAGGAGGTTAAAGACTTGTACTCAGAAAATTATGAAACATTGATAGAAGAAATCAAGGAATTCACAAACAAGTGGAAGCATGTACCGTGCTCATGGTTAGGAAGAATAAACATAATTAAAATGTCTATATTACTCAAAGCAAATTATATATTCAATGCAATACCAATTAAAATACCAATGACATACTTCAAAGATATAGAACACATATTTCAAAAATTTATATGGAACCAAAAAAGAACACGAATAGCCTCAGCAGTCTTGAAAAAGAAAAATAAAGTGGGAGGTATCACACTTCCTGATATCAAGTTATACTGCAAGGGCATTGTACACAAAACAGCTTGGTACTGGCATAAGACAGGCATATAGATCAATAGAACAGAACAGAGAATGCAGAAATAAACCCACATCTTTATGGACAATTGATATTTGACAAAGGAAGTAAGAGCATACAGTGGAGTAAACACAGTCTCTTTAATAAATGGTGTTGGATAAACTAGATAGCTACCTGCAAAAAAATGAAACTAGTCCACCAACTTATACCACACACAAAAATTAACTCAAAATGGTTAAAGGACTTAAATGTAAATCATGAAACCATAAGCACCCTAAAAGAGAACTTAGGCATAAGCTCACCAACATCTATCACAGCAATATCTTTGCTGATTTATCTCCACTGGCAAATGAAATAAAAGACAGGATAAACAAATGGGACTATATCAAACTAAAAAGATTTTGCACAGCTAAAGACAATATGAACAGAATAAAAAGACAAACCACACAATGGGAGAACATGTTTGATAATACGTCTGATAAAGAATTAAGAACCAAAATTTATAAAGAACTTGTAAAACTCAACACCAGGAAGACAAACAATCCAGTCAAAAAATGGGCACAAGAAATGAATAAACAATTCTCCAAAGAGGACATACAAATGGCCAATAGACAAATGAAAAAATGTTCAACATCACTAATCATTAGACAAATGCAAATTAAAACCACAATGAGATATCACCTCACACCAGTCAGAATGACACTCATTAACAAAACAACACAGGATAGGTGCTGGCGAGAATGTGGAGAAAGGGGAACCTTACTGCACTGCTGGTGGGAATATAGACTGGTGCAGCCACTGTGGAAAACAGTATAGATATTCCTGAAACAATTAGAAATGGTGCTGCTCTTTGACCCAGCCATCTCACTTATAGGAATATATCCCAAGGACACCACATCACCGACTGAAAAAAAGAAATGTACCCCCATATTTATGGTAGCATTGTTCACAATATTGAAGATCTGGAAACAGCCCAATTGTCGATCAGTGGATGAGTGGATTAAAAAGTTTTGGTACATATATACAATAGAATACTATGGGCCTATGAAAAAGAAGAAAATATTACTTTTGCAACAATATGAAGGGACCTGGAAACTATTATGTTGAGCAAAATAAGCCAGGCAGATAAAGAAAAATATCATATGATCTCACTTATTTGAGAAATTCAAGGAATAATGAGAACTGAGAAAGGAAATTGAGACAGAGTAGGGATCAAGGGGGCCAGAGGAAAAGAGGACAGAGGGAAAGGGGATGATAGGATGGGATAAACCTGAAGGGAAGGGGTGAGGGCACTGTAGGGAGGGAGGCAACTGAGATGTTGAGAGAAATAGGGTGGAGAGGGGATGCATTCAGGGTGACCCTAGAATCTATGTAAACACAATTAATTAAATTTAAAAAATTATAAGAAAATTGTAATAGAAAGTGTCTCAACATAATAAAGGCCATATATAAAAACCATCAGTTAATATCATACTAAATGATGAAAAAATGATGACTTTTCATCTAAAGTCAGGAACAAGAAAAGATTGCCCAGTCTCTTCATTCTTATTCAACATAGTTCTGAAAGTTTAAGCCAGAGCAATCAGGTGTGAAAAAGAAATAAATGTATCCATATTGGGAAAGAAGTAAAGGTATCACTTTTTGCAGATGACATAATCCTGTATATACAAAGCCTTAAAGACTCCACCAAAAAACTATTAGAAACAATAAACCAATATAGTATAGTTGCAGGATACAAAATCAATATAGAAAAATCTACTGCTTTTCAGCCCTGGCCGGTTGACTCAGCGGTAGAGCGTCAGCCTAGCGTGCGGAGGACCCGGGTTCGATTCCCTGCCAGGGCACACAGGAGAAGCGCCCATTTGCTTCTCCACCCCTCCGCCGCGCTTTCCTCTCTGTCTCTCTCTTACCCTCCCGCAGCCAAGGCTCCATTGGAGCAAAGATGGCCCGGGCGCTGGGGATGGCTCTGTGGCTTCTGCCTCAGGCGCTAGAGTGGCTCTGGTCGCAACATGGCGACCTCCAGGATGGGCAGAGCATCGCCCCCTGGTGGGTAGAGCGTCGCTCCATGGTGGGCGTGCCGGGTGGATCCCGGTCGGGCGCATGCGGGAGTCTGTCTGACTGTCTCTCCCTGTTTCCAGCTTCAGAAAAATGAAAAAAAAATCTACTGCTTTTCTATATGCCAACAATGAAACTTCTGTATATGAATTAAAAAACAAAAACAATTGTGTTTACGATTTCAACAACAAAAAAATAACTAGTAATAAACTTAGTAAAGAATGTGAAGGCCTTAGATACTGAAAACTACATACAGTGGTCGCTCGTCTATTGTAGAGGCTAGATACCAGAAACCCCTGTAATAAGCAAAAGTCTATGAAGTAGTGACCTTATATTTATTTTATTATTTACATATATTTAAGGTTTTATAAACCTTCCATACACTCATAAACCTTTCCCAGACTGCTATTAACATTTTCCACACTTATTTTATTATAAAAATAAGATAAATATATAAAAATACCTATACACTACAAAATCCCTTGATATAGCATAAAATCCACAATACAAAATTAGATATATACAATTTAAAAATCTGCAATACAGTGAGACCGCAAAAAGTGAGCCACAATATGGTGAGGAACAACTGTAATATTATTGAAAGAAATAGAAAAAGACACAATGACATGGAAAGATATTCCAGTTTATGAATTGGAAGAATCAACATAATTAAAATGGCCAAATTGCCCTGTGCAAAATACAAATATAATACCATCCATATCAAAATCACAATGTCATTTTTTAAAGAAATAGAACAAAAATATTGTAGTATATGGGTATTTTTATATATTTATTATTTGAATAAGCAAAATAAGTGTAGGAAAGGTTTATAACACTGTAGAGAGGGTATATAAGGCCTTAAAATATATATATAAATGCCCTTCAATAGAGAATTGGATATAGAAAATGTGGTACATATATATTATGGAATATAACTCAGCCCTAAGAAATGATGACATTGTGTCATTTATGACAACATAAATAGACCTTGATAACATTATGCTGAGTGAAATAAGTAAATCAGAAAAAACTAAGAACTGTATAATTCCATACATAGGTTGGACGCAGAATTGAGACTCACAGTCATAGATAAGAGTGCAGTGGTTATCACGAAGAGGGGATGAAAGAAAAGGGAGGAGGGGAAGGGGCATAAAGAGAAATAGATATAATGTGACAGAGAATGATATGACTTTGGATGATGGTTATACAACATAATTGACTGTCCAAATCATATGGAGATGTTTTCTCTAATCTATGTACTCTAGTTGACCAATGTCACTCTGTTAAATTGTTCTATAAAATAAATATAGGGTCACTACTTCACTAATTTTTGCTATCTCATGAAGTTCTGGAACCTAAGCCCCGTGACAGACAAGATGCCACTGTACTCTTCAGGTATAAGAAGCAATGACATAGAAACATTTATGTCAACATGGATAAACTGAGAAAATTATACTGAGTGAAATATTATATTTCCCCATGTATAAGATGCTTTCATGTATAAGACACACTTTAATTTTGGGGCCTAAAATTTGAAAAAAAATTACATAAAGTTATTGAACTTAAGTTTTACTCATCATAAAATTCATACAATTTCTCATCACTGGTAAAATTCCAATCCATTTGCTTGTCCTCATCTGTGTCTGATGATGAATCACTGCCTTCAACAATGAGCGCAAAAACAAGCACAAAAAAGTGGGAAATGCAAGTAAATAAATCTACAACCACTGTATAAGATGCACCCAGTTTTTAGACCACAGATTTTTTGAAAAAGGATGCATCTTATACATGGGGAAATACCGGTAAGTAAATCAGAATAAGCTAAGGACTGTATGATTTCACACATAGGTGGGATATAAAACTGAGATTCATGGACATAGATAGAAATGAAGTGGTAATCAGGAGACACAGAATGTGGGGGAGGGAAAGGATACTTGAATGAATGGGATATGGGGGAAGGGTGGAAAGAGGGACAATTATAAGTTGACGGAAAATGATTTGACTTTGGATGATGGGTATACAACATAATCAACAGTTCAAATGATAGAAGTGTTCCCCTGAAACCTGTGTTATTAATGTCATATTGTTAAAGTTAATTTTCTAAATAATATTTAAAAATTAAAAAAAACCGTTTTAAGAGCTACTATAAAACTTTTGCTTGGGGTTTTAGAACCAGGAAACAGATGGAAATAATTGTCTAATATTTATGTTAATTTATCATAAAACCTCAATTATCCAGGATGCTTGGGTAATCAGGTTTTAGATTTAAATGTTTAGGTTAGCAGAGAGATATTCTAAAACCCAATAGTATTCTGGCCATTGTTGTTGAAACTTATTCTAAAGCACTTGAATTGTGCTTAGGAATTATAATTGTGTTTTTCCTTATGGATCTTGAAATGCTTTAGGTCATAAATTCTAATGGTGCAGAACTATGGTGGTAGACATGCTTCTCATCTCTCTCTCTTCCTGTCTGCCCTTTTCTCTGTCTCTCTCTGTCTCTGTCACAAAAATTTTTGATATAAGGAGATAATTTTGAATTATCTAAGTGAGCCCTTCCTTATAAGAGAGAGTGAAGAGTATCTGTAAAAGAATGGTGATGAAAGGAAAGGTCAGAGGAGAAGGGTATTTGAAGGTACTGAACTGCTGGATATGTGGATGTAGAAAGATGCACATGAGACAAAGAGTGTGAGTAGCCTATATACACTGGAAAAGGCAAGGAAACAGAATTTATACAAGGTCTTCTAAAAAGAAAGGCCTGCCAACATCTTAATTTTTAATCCAGTGAAACCTGTGTGGGATTTCTGACCTATAAAACATGGTGATTTGTTACAAAAATGATCAGAAACTAGCACTAGCAGTATTTAGTACCACTGATAATGATTCTAAAGCATTTTACAAATATTTATAATGTTTTAGGTATACCATTTTTTCCCACGAAGACAGGATTGTTTGGAATACACAACACTTTAAATTTAGGTTAAAAATCTAAATTTTCCAAAATTCAGATATTTAAAAATGTTTACCTCCTTTCATTTTCTGAGATGCAAACTTATCATTATATATATAACACTGTGCTTTGGTAAAGTATTTCTTCATTGTCTAACATTTGCAGTCTCCTGAGAGGCAGGGAAAGAAAATGTTTAAACACTTTAGACTATGTAAAGTTTAATCACTTTAGTCAATACACTTTAGACTATGTAAACTTCTTTCCATTGCCCAATAACTGGCCAAAGTAGTCTAACCTCCATAGTGTCAACTTTTTCCAGGCAAATGAGTTTTTGTCATCAGCATATGGACACAGAGTACCATGGCAAATAGTGCTCTGTGAAGTTCAAAATCCTCTGCAAAGAGTTTACAATAAATCTGGAAAGATGTCAGATTTTGAAAGACTCTATGGAGAAACATGTCAACAAATTTTATTATAGAAACAAAATCTGTATACCTTAGAACTGAGTGGACACTCCAGCTAAACTTATATTCCTCTATAAAAAGATTTTCCATTATGTATTAAAGTATTTAGCTCACTGGTAATGCTGCCAGAAACTTCTATATCTGGTGACCTCTGAAAATGGCAAAAGGAATAAATGAAGGTTGCATTCCAGCTTGTTAAAAATAATGTAGCTGTCATGTTAATACTGAGTATTATATCATCACTCCTGAGATTTCTATATTAATGTACTGAATGTTTATCTTCCTGTGAGTGCTTCATTACAAGTGAAAAATGCTAAATGATTACAAGCAAAGCTCAGAATTACAGTATTTTGTCCAGTTGCCTGTAAGCAAAATATAATCTTAAGTCCACCTGAAAAATCACCTAGAGAAATGGATATTAATATGGTAGTATAAAGTGTTGACTCCCTGAATTACATCTCTTTAATGATTCATTACCTCCACCACACTGCCCACAGTTTTTATTAATCTATTCTTTCTGTTCTTAAGTAAATTTTTAAAAGGCATCTGAATTTCCCTCTTTAATAGATTGTTCATAATGGCTCAATGAAAAGGTTAATGTAATATATTTTTCTTTGTTTTATCATTTGTGTCAGTGCTAAGGACAATGTTTAATAGTACAATATGCATGCTACCAACATTTGACTATAGACCCAGATAGCTGATGATATAAAACATTTGTCAATTTGGCAACATGATCTTTGGTTCTTAATGAAAAATAGTAAGAAAATCAATTAAAATGTTAATTAGCCCCATGCTTCTGAAATTTATTGACTAAGATCACAAAGATTAGAATTATTTAACAATGGTAAAAGTGTCATATATTTAAGCCAGGAGAGTAATATATATATATATATACACTGTGACATAATTTAAAATAACTATCTTTAAAATACTGAATATTTATTGAAATAAATTATATTTTATATCAGCCAAAGAAGTAACATGTGTTAGATTTATGGGATGGTAGTTTCAACATGTATATTTGCGGTCTAATAAAGAACAACAGTTTTTATCTGCTAAAAATAAAATGAAAGACTTAATATTCATTTAAGTATCAAGAATTTTTTTGATAAGGAAAGTAAGAACATTCAAATGGGGAAAAGAGAGTCTTTTCAGCAAATAATGTTGAATGAACTCAGACCTTCAGCATATACCACATGCAAAGGTTAACTGAACATGGATCTATGACCTAAATTTGAGACTTATCTTCTAGAAGAGTACATAGAGGGAAAACTTCATTAAATTTGATTTGACAATAATTTCTTCATTGTGACACCAATGGTGCAGGTAAAAGAGAGTAATCAAATAAATTGGATTACATCAAAATTTAAATTTTGTACATTAATGCACACTTTCAACAGAATGAAAAAGCAATTCATGAAATGCAGAAAAATATTTAAGAATTATATATTTGATAACATTTTAATATCCATTATACAAAGAACACTAACCACTCAACACAACAACAGCAACAAAAACAACAAAACCTGATTAAGAAATGGAAAAATGATTTTGAAGGCATTTCTCAAAACAAACCAACAAATAAACAAAAACAGATATGTCACTGACCAATAAGCACAGGAAAATATACTCAAACTACTAGTCATTAGGGAAATTAAAACCAAAACCACAATAAAGGGAGCAACATCAGCAAGATGGAGAAATTAGAAGTCTCCAACTTGTGTTCCCTAATAAAGCATCTATTTTACAACCTTCCATGGATAAAAGTGAAAATTGTGTGAGATTTGAGATATAGGTAGAATGTTTCAGAATTCTGGTAAACCTCTAGACTAAAGAGAGCTGCTTTGGAAAGGCAGGCCCACTTCCTGGTGGAGGTTCACCAAACATGGTCCAGCATGTAGACCAAAAGGAACCCCAACTTCCTATGGACTCGGATTCAGCCCCATTTGGCCACCATCCTGCAACTAGCTCCCAACTTTAAGGGACCTAGAAAAAGCCACATCTATCATAACCTTCACTTACAGTCCTACCAGCTAAGGACAGATAACCAATCTTAAGGTGGCATTGCAACTTAGCTACAGCCCTGCACTTTTGCCTGTTCAGAAATATTCTTGTCTTCCCAAGGACCCAAAAGTAGCCATGCCTATCCAGGGACTTCTAGCCAGCACTCAGGCCATATACTTGACAGAAAATACTGAAACTGTTTATGACCCAGCTTCAGTCTTGCTTTCAGTCCTGCTTGACCAGAGACATAAGGCACAACAATGCCAGTTAGTGCCAATGGCAGCAAGCTTGTTGAACTCAGTCCCATTTGTGGACCTTAAAGTCAATTCTGGCTGTACACCTGGAAGTGGCCTTGATAATTGCTTTGATTTTCATTCTGTTATTTTCTTGGGGAAATTTTATTCATTCTTGGAGACAGGTTTGTCCAAGCCCCTGTTGGCAAGCCTTCTGATCTAATTTCTGAGTTTAGATCTTGAAACAGTCCTGTAACTCAGCTCTAACTCTACCATGATCTTGGAGGCAGTCCTGTACATCCAGAAACCCAGCTAAAAACACTGTAGGATCCAAGTCATAGAAATAGTGAGAGCCAAAACACTCTGTGATGCTGTAGACCTCCAAGTGGTCACATGAACTGGCTCCATTTCTGCTCAAGCATGGCCACAAGAGCAGTTCAGTCCATCAAGAGCTCCAACAAGAACCAAACATGTTTGAGCTCTTAGTAACAGGCCTTTCAACCTTCTACAAAATTGGAGACCTGACAACAGCTATGTAACTATGTTCAGCCCTAGTTGACTGAGATATGAGAGGCAGATGCTTAAGTATGGGAACCCAGCACTTGTTTTAGTAAATAGATAGTCAAATTCAGAATATTTTAAAACTGAAATCGTGGCATGTAAATAACTTTTAACTATACCATAAAGGTAAAAATACAGAAATATAAAAATAATTATAGCTACAATAACTGGTTAATACATATACTATGTAATATATGTAAATCGTAACATACAAACAAACATAAAATGTATGCATGTTGCGCAGAAAAGGTGTAGAATTTTTTCTTTAATTTATTTAGAAAACTAAATTTAACATTGATCAATAAGAGTATGTATATTTCAGGTAAATTTTTCCATAGCATTTTAACTGTTGATTATGATATATACCCATCACTCAAAGTCAAATCACTTTCAGTCACTGTATATTTGTCCCTCCTCAGACACTTTTCTCAAAATCCTTTCTCATATTACCCACCCCCTGACAATCACTTCACTTTTATCTATGTCCATGACTCTCAGTCTTATATGCCACCTATGTGTGAAATCATAAATTTCTTAGCTTTTACTGAATTACTTTTTTCAATCAGTATACTGTTCTCAAGGTTCATACATGTTGTAAATGGCACTGTCATCATTTCTTATGACTGAGTAGTATTCCATTGTCTATTTGGACCAAAAATTATTTATCCAATCCTCTATTGAAGGACACTTTGGTTGTTTCCATGTCTATACCACTGTGACTAATGCTGCAATGAACATGAGGGTGCATGTGTCTTTACATACCAGTATTTTTTTAGTTTGAGGGGTAGATACCCAGTAGAGGGATTGCTGGGTCATATGGTAGTTTTCTATTATTAATTTTTTGAGGAACTACCATCCTTTCTTTCATATGTTTGTACTAATTTGCATTTCCATCAGCAGTAAATGAAGTTTGCTTTTTCTCCATAGCCTCTCCAACACTTATTTCCTGTTTTGTTGATAATAGCCAATCTGTGTGGTGTGAGGTAGTATCTCATTGTACTTTTGATTTGTGTTTCTTGAATAGCTAGTGAAGATGAGTATCTTCTCATATGTCTATTGGCCATTTGTATATCTTCTTGGGAGAATTGTCCCCTCAGCTCCTCTCCCCATTTTTTAATTGTATTGTTTGCTTATTTGTTGCTGAACTTTATGAGTTGTTTATATATTTCAGAAATTAACCCCTTATAAGAGCTGTTGTTTGCAAATATCATCTTCAATTTAATTGACTCTCTGTTTTAACAGTTCCTTTTACTGTGCAGAAATTTTTTAGTTTTTTATAGTTCCATTCATTTATTTTGGCATTTACTTTACTTTTTTTGGGGGAGGGTCAAATTAGTAAATTGTAATCTAGAGCCAAGATTCATGAGTTTAGTAACTATGTTTTCATTTATGCAGTTTATTGTTTCAGATCTTATATTTAGGTCTATCATACATTTAGAATTAACTTTTGTGTAAGGGAACAAATTGTAGTCAATTTCATTCTTTTGCATGTAGCTTTCAAATTTTCTCAGCACCAGTTATTAAAGAGGCTTTCTTTTCTCCATTGTGTGTTTTTGGCTACTTTGCCAAAGATTTTTTGTCCACATACATAAGGTTTTATTTCTGGGCCCTTCAGTCTGTTTAATTGACCTGTATGTCTGTTTTTTTGGCAATACCATGCTGTTATCCTGGTTTTATAGTATAATTTAAAGTCAGGAAGTGTGATACCTATGGCTTCATTCTTTTTCCTCAGGATTGCTGTTGCTAATCAGTTTTTTTTTTTTTATGGTTTCATACAAGCCTGGTAATTTTTTGTTTTATTTTCTTTTAAAAATGATACTGGATTTTGATGGACATTGCATTAATTTGTATATTGTTTTGGGTAATATGGCTATTTTAACTATGTTGATTCTTTCAATCCATGAACATGAAACATTTTTCCACTTCATTGTATCTTTTTAAATTTCTTTCAATAATGCTTTGTAATTTTCAGTATACAGGTACTCCCATTTCTTTTAAGTTTATTCTTAGGCACTTTATTTATTTTGTTGCAATTTGAAACAATATTTTTTTAGTTCATTTTCTGAAGTTTCATCATTGGCATATAAGAAAGCAATGACTTTTGTATACTGATATTGTATGCTGCGACTTTACTGTTTTGGTTTATTGTTTCTAATAGTTTTTTGGTGGAGTTTTTTATGTTTTCTATATACAAGATCTTGTTATCTGCAAAAAGTGATACCTTTACATCTTTCCCAATATGGATGCCTTTTATTTCTTTTTCTTGCTCGATTGCTCTTTGTTTTATTAACTTTTTCTATAGTTATTTTGTTATCTATTTCATGTAGTTCTGGTTTAATTTTTACTATTTCCTTTATCCTGCTCACATTGGCTTACCTTTGTATTTTTTTTCTAGTTCCTTAAGGTGGGATGTTAGGTTGTTTACTTGGGATCTCTCTTGTTTCTTGATATATGCCTGTAATCATATAAAATTCCCTCTTATTACTGCTTTCAGATCTTTTGATCTCTGACATTTTTTTTCTTTGACCCAGTCATTTTTTAGAAGTATATTGTTTATTTTTCAAATTTTTGTGGGTTTCTCTACTTCCTTTTCACAGTTGAATTCTAGTTTCAAAGTCCCATGATAATAAAATATGCTTTGTATAATTTCAGTCTTCCTGAATGTGTTGATATTAGTTTTGTGGCCCAGCATATGGTCTATCATTGAGAATGTTTCATACACACTGGAAAAGAATGTATAATCTGATGTTCTGGGATAAAATGTCCTGTAAATGTTTATTATGTCTATTTGTCCTACTGCATCATTTAAGGTTGATATTTCTTTATTGATTTTCTGTTGGATGCTCTATCTAAAGTCTCAAATGTTCTGTTCAGATCCCCAAGTATGGCTGATTTTGTCTGCTTCTATTTTTAGACCAGTTAGTTGATGTCTTATGTATTTTGGTACTCTCTTCTCCAGTGCGTGTATATTTAGAAATGCTATATCTCCTTAATACAATATCCCTTTATCATTATGAAATGTCTAGCTTTGTCTCTGGTTACTTTTGTTGTCTTAAAGTAAGCATTGCCAGATATGAGTATGGATACACCTACATTGCTAACCTTTCACTATGTGTCTACACTTGTCCTCACACCTTACATGTGTCTCTTGAAGGTAGCATATGATTGGGTTTTGTTTTTTTTTTTATACAATATGCTACTCTGTATATCTATTGATGAGTTCAATCCATTTACATTTAGAGTAATTACTGAGACTTGAGGATTTTCTATAGCCATTTTATGTTTTGCTTTCTGGTAGCTCTGTGTCTTCTTTTTTATTTTTTTTATTTTTTGTGTTTCCCTCAGTTGTTTTTGTTTGATGATATTTTGTACTTCTTTCCCTGTTTCCTATTTTTGTGTGTGTGTTTCAGTAGTGGGATTTTTTTGTGAGTGGTTACCATTAGGTTACTAAGAGAAGTGCTGTCATATGTATAAGAGTCCTTTTCCTTATGAGTGTTTCTGCACTACATCCTCCTTTGCTACTGAAGATCATTATCTTCTCTTTTTTTATGTTATTGCTGTCATAGATTATTCTTATTTTTATTGTGACCTTGATGGAGCTTTTACTTGTAGTTTTGATTTGTTTTGTTCTTTGAATCTGGTGGATAAAACCTCTTGAGCATTTCCTGCAGTGAAGGTTTTCTGGTGATAAATTTTGTCAGCTTCTATATGTCTACAAAAGGTTTTTTTTTATTCCTATTTAAATAATAAATTTAATGAATATAATATTTTTGTTTGGCAAATTCTCTTTTTCAGTACTTCAAATGTTTGAGTACATTCTCTTCTGGCTTGTAATGTTTCTATTGAGAAGTTTGATGATAATTTAATGGGCTTTTATTTATATGTTGTGTTCTTCATTTCCCTAGTTGCCTTGAGAATTGTTTCCTTGTTACTTCTTTTGATAATTTTATTATTGTGCCTTGGAGTAGGTCTGTTTATGTTGAAATGACTTGGTGTTCTCTTTGTTTCTTGAATTCAAGGCTTTAAATATTTTCATAGTCACAGGAAATTGTTATCATTTATTTGTTTAAATAGGCTCTCCATTTTTTTCTTCCTCTCTTCTTCTTTTGATATATTCATCATTCTTATGTTGCTCTTTCTGAAGTAGTCAGATAATTCTTGTAGAGCTCTTTCATTCTTTTTTAATTTAAGAGTCTCCATTTTCTTCTTTCTGTAACATCTCTAGTCTGTAGCTTGTCTTCTATGTCAATGATTCTTTCCTCTATCGGGCTTTTTCTATTAGCTGATCTTGATACCTAAATTTTCAATTCACATATTGAGTTCTTCATCTTTGTTTCAAAGTTTCAGTCTTCTTAGTGAGCTCATTAAGTTGCCTATTTGCATTTTCTTGCATCTCATTGAGTGTTTGCAGAACTTCAGTTTTAAATTCTTTATCTTTTAACTTCCAAATTTTTATGTGATTGAGATTTTATTTCTAGGGGGTTCTTCATTTTCTTTCTGAACTACATCTCTGACTTCTGTAGGCATGATATACAATTTCTTCTTCCTTGATGGCATTTGAGAATGGTATTGTTAAGAACCCAAATAAAAGACAACTAAAAAAATAAAAAATTAAAGAACTGCAATACAAATATTAAAATTAAAAAATATGACAATAAAAAGCCACAAAAATAAGAATCAAAACCAAAAAAAATCAGACAAGTAAAACATCCACAAAAAGAATGAATAATATAAAAATAAAAAAATAAAATTCAAAAGAAAAAAGAGAAAGTGAATGAGAAATAAAAGGAAAAGAGAAAGAAATTAAAAATAAGGAAAGATAGAGTTTGGTTTTGAGAGGTCACTGTTTTCTTCTATTATGTGTCACTGTATTACATGTTTTAGCTTTGTCTAATTCTTGGGCTGCCTTCCACTGAGATGATGCTGTCAGAATTGTGTAGGTTGGGCTGCAGTTGCATTGGTGGGTGGGGCACATAGTGAGGGCTTTATGGCTTCAGCTTTATGGCTTTGGTTTTCCAACTTTATGGCTCTAGCAATAGTGATTTCAAGCTTCAGGGTGATCCTTCCCAAGTCTCAACAGACCAAGAGAGCAGACATAGAATACCTCTGTTCTACAGGGGAGAGAATGGCTTTGGAGAGGTAGCTGCTCATTCTGGCAGAAGTAGATTCAATTACTCCAGGTTTTCCTCTTCATACCACTCAGAAAATGCCAGAAAACCTCAGTTTTCTTCCTCACCATTGTCTGGTAGAGGAAACATAAACCTAGTCACTCTGGGTTTGTTTGCACTCCAGAGCTGACTGCAAATGCATTTTATCTTCTGCCTCCCTTTTCAAATCATCTCACCTTTAGTCCATTGGGTGCATGGATCTTTGATGCATGACTGTGAGCCCAGCTGATGTTTTTTTTTCTCTGTGTTATAGTTGTTCAATCTGTTGAAATATCAAGGGGAGAGATTAGAACTATCTCTCACTCCACCATTACTCTGTTATTTTCTGTAGAAATTTTATATGCATTTGAAATAAAGATTTTAGCTTAAAAAAGGCTGTTATAAGTATAAGATTTTTTGTAGGCCTTTAAAATAGCAAAGATGGTGCTAAAAGAGATGTATGGTTAGAAATTTCTATATATTTTTTTTTCTTCTTTAATAACAAAATACAATTTGCCATTACAAAATTATTTAGTACTAAACAGCAAGTTTATATTCTATAAAAATGTATCTTTCACATCTGAAACTCTGAAATCAACCAGTTAATGTTAGTTTTGATCAAATCAAGAGACATAAAAATATAAGAAAATTATTTCAAACAATAATCCTATATTATTTTTAAGATTAGGATATTTTATGGATGATAGCTAAATTAAGTTTAATAATTGCTCACAATGATGAATGCCTCTGTTTATTCACAGTAAATAGAAAAGAAAGAAAGTATTGTTTATTTAAAGGGAAAATTAATAGGCTGAAGAAATGGTCAATTACTGAAGAAAAATTACTGAGAAAACTCATCAAAAGTTTCAGCTTAATTATCTTCTTTGAGATCATGAAGTTTTTGTCTAGAGTGTAGATAAAAGATTCTTCAGAAACCGCAGCTGCACTCACTACTAAGTTTGGCCAGGAAAGCAACTAAGGAAGCGTGTGTCTGTTTGTCTTTCACTCTTAAGCTTCAGATTTGTGGTTCTTTTTTCATGATCTATAATAGCTAATACCTGACAAGTCATTCATTCACCATTCATTCATTCAAGCAACACTTTTTGAGTGTGCACTTCTTTTAAGTTAAGCTATAGGGTGAGGAAATGTAATCAGAACAAATGATTAAAGAAAAACACCAAGTAAGACAACACTCATCTTAATTCAATCCACATCCACTATATGCTGAAGATCATTAAATAACAAGGCCTTAAATTTTTGGCGACCACTTTTACATGTTAATATCACCCTATCACTGTTTTTCCAGAGTCAGGGGCCCCTTTTTTTGGTGCAAGTCTTCTTCCTCAGTTGCCTGGTAGGTTGGCCCCATGCCATTATGCAGAAAGCAAAAATCTATAAATATAAATTAGCTCTGATGGAACTGTGAATCTACAATACAGAGGATGGTACAAATAATGATAAATGTTCTTTTTTTCTCTGATTCATGATAATCTTATTTTAAATGATTTATTTTCTTTTGTTAAAAATCACTGAACAAATTATGGGTCACAAACTTCAGTTATCCACACAAGGCTCTTGTGAAAAAAAACCCAACTAAGTAATATCAGAAGCATTTTATCTATGATAGGTGTAGGGCCAGCAGCTGCTGCTGCCATCACAGCCATTTGGCTTTTGAAGGTTCGCATTTGATTCAGACAAATGGTAACAAAGCAACAGAGCCAAGAACTGGTGGACCATCTTTCTTTATCTTAGACTCGTACCAGCCAACAAATAATAACAAACACACTGGCACCAAAACCCATTCTTTCCATTTTTTCCTAGAATAAAAGGCTTCTACCTCTTTTCACCTCCATTTTGGCTACCTCCTCCCCTCCAACCAAGTGGCCTTCTGCAACAACATGGTCTCTTCCCTCTACAACAATGTGGTCTCTCTTCTACCCCAAAATGGCCTCCTAGTTCCTCCTTTTAAAACCTTTTGGCATAAAATCCCTCCCCCAGCACACATTAGCAAAACCAAGCCCCTTACCAAGTATGAAAGCCATCGGCCAAATCATGTGAGAGCACCATCACATAAGCAGTGGCCATTTTTAACAATAAGAGGGAGCAAAACCAGAAAATTCAGATTTTACAACTCATTTGCCCAATAGGTAACCCATTTAGAATTATTACACAGAAAGAATGTTACAGAGCATGTATTCACAAACCTTTTTTTCTAAATAGAGGACTCCCTCATCTATTGTGCTGGTTAGGTTCCAGAATCTCCCGTGAAAGGCGAAACTCCAAGTAGTGACCTTATAATTATTTTGTTATTTGGATGTATTTTAAGGCTTTATAAACCATCCTTACACTCTTATAAACCTTTCCCACACTCTCATGAACATTTCCTATGCTCTTAAACACTTTCTACACCCTTAAACCTATGTAATTTTAATAACATATAACATTCTATATGGGTACTCACCAGTGAATAAATATATTACAACTTGAATATGAAGATGATGATGATTTAGCTGTGCAGTACTGATAACAATGAAGGTAATGATGTTAATATGAATGTACTGCACAGCCAAGAAGAGTGTTACAGCTTTTCTGAAGTTGACACTTCATTAGGCACTTCATCTGGTGGTGAAGTATCCATACTTGCAAATCTTTGTCTACCCATCTTCTGTATGCTATATATTTTATTTCAATTTAGTATTCTTTTAATATGTTTTAATTAATATTTTTATATTGTTTTCAATTTTTAGGATAGAAAATGCTTATTTTACCACAAAAATAATTAAACTAATAAATATATAAAAATACCTGTATACTACAAAATTTCACAATATAGCAAAAAATCTGAAATAAAAAATTAGATATATACAATTTAAAAATCCGCAATACAGTGAGACCACAAAAATTGGACCACAATATGGTGAAGGACAACTGTAAGTGTATCCATACTATTATGTGCATTTATATATAATTAATTGGAAAGCCACAATTCATTGATAATGAGAAAAATAAGATAAGATTCTAGTATGTGATTAACTATAGGTTCCATGTGTAACTGAAACAAAGTTATATTTTTACCTTCAAAATTACTGATATGTTTAAGTAAATATATGTAACAGTCTCGTTATATATACAAAATAATTAAAAAATAAACATTAATTGAGTCTTCAATAAGTCAGCTTCTGCAATATTTATATATGGACTTTAAAACACATAGTCCAAAGTGTAGCTTATGAAGAGAGAAGTTTATGATTCAAATTAAAAAATGTTTAAGGGTCATAGTCCTGGCTAGTTAGCTCAGTGATAGAGTATCAACCCAATATGTGGAAGTCCTGGGGTTGATTCCTGGTCAGGGAAAACAGGAGATGTAAACATCTGGTTCTCCTTCCTTCCCATTCTTCCTTCTCTTTCAATGTAACTCTCTCTTCTCTCTCTTTCTACTCCTCTGGCAGCCATGGCTCGAACTGTTCAAGCAATTTAGCCGCAGGAGCTGAGATGACTCTGACCTCGCCGCAGGCACTGTAATAGCTCAGTTGCCAAGCAATGGAACAGCAGCCCCAGATGGACAGAGCATTGCCCTTAGGGGGTTTGACGGATGGATCCTGGTCAGGGTGCTTGTGGGAGACTTTTTCTCTGCCTCACCAATTTTGACTTAATTAAAAGAAATGTTTAAGTGCCAAAACTATCCAAAAATATGGTGACCTGCCTCAAGATAACACATCATAATGTTTTATTAGGTTAAATGAAAGCATAGAGTATTTGATTAATTGCATCTTAAATATGAGAGGAAAAATGCTTTATTACCCACTAAGAAATTTCCAGCATCAGGAAATATTTGGATATTTAAGGCTAAAGTTACTTTGGGAGAATATTTTGATTAAATAGTATATAAGCAAAGATATAACTACTATATTTCAACTAATAAATAGAGTAAATTTGTTAATAGTAAACCCTAATGATGTGAGTTAGTAATTTTGAAACAACTATAAGCATGTACCACACAGTTAAAGAAATTAGTAAACATGAAGAACATTAAAACCAAGTTCTTACTGTCATAGAAAGAAGCTACAAAAAGAAGAAAGCAAATCCCTGAGTACATCCCATGCTGTTGGATTAGAATAGGATATATTAGTATGAACTAATGTTTTAGATACATATATAGATAATAGATATAAGTATAGGTAAATATAGTTATATATAGTTAAAGTAATAAGTGTGTGCAGCCATGAGTTTTTATACATGCATATGTTTCCAAGATCTGCTCACTGAGAAAGCCTGGAAGTACTAATACCCCAGTAGCAATGAATACCTTGTACTTAGATATTGGTTTCTATTTACTATTCTTTAGTGAAATAAAAAGCATAGTTAGTTAGAAAGTGATTCATTCTAGGATTGGGACAGAAAAAATACAAAATGACTCTGAAATATTGTGCGTTGCTAAAAATTAAGAAGGAATTAAAAGAAAGAAGCATATTAATAGAGCAGAAACACCAAACCAGGAAAGTTCCTGATGTATAAAGCAGAGACAATTTTAAAAAATTAATTGTAGTACAGGTTTGAAGCCTAAAAGGAAAATTTTATCCATGAGAAGTCCAAACTGAGATAAATAAACAAATAGAAGTAGCTTTATTGTTACTAAAGAATTAAGTTAATAAATGCTAGAGTAATGAGGGAGATAATGAATGAGAAAAAATAATTATCATTATAACCTTATTTTATAATTGTAAAAAGTAAGATCTGCTAATTAATCTAAAGTTAGTGGACAACTTGAGAAGAATAAGATATTTGCATAGTCTCAAATTATTACTCCTAAAACAGATGTTAAATACAAAAGAAATAATTGCAACCTTTTAGTGAAAAATTTTATTACACACCCCCTCAACAAAGTGACTACAGTTAACATTAACAGAAATAAGTCATAAAGCTGTATCCACCTAGTGTAATCTGTTATACTGAGGAGGGTATATCATCTCTGTACAATTCTTCCTACAAATACATAACCACAATCTAATCATAAGAAAATGTAACATACACCCACATTGAAGGATATTTTACATAACAACTAATCATTAATTTTCAAAATTGTTAAGATAAAAATGTGAAAGATTTTGTAGCTGAGGTAATAAAAGTTGTCTGATGTTGCTCTGGCTGGCTGGCTCAGTGGTAGAGAATCAGCCTGACATGTGGAAGTCCCTGGTTTGATTCCCGGTTAGGGCACACAGGAGAAGCACCCATCTGCTTTTCCACCCTTCCTTTTCTCCTTTTACACTATCTTTCTCTTTTCCTCCCACAGCATAGGCTCCATTAGAGCAAAGTTGGCCCAGGTGCTAAGGATGGCTCCATGCCCTCTACCTCAGGTGCTAAAATGGTTCTGTTTGCAATGGAACAAGGCCCCAGATGGGCAGAACATCGTCCCCTGGTAGGTTTGCTGGGTGGATCCTAGTTGGCAAATGCCTGTCTCTCTGCCACCTCACTTCTCACTTCAGTAAAATATAAATAAATAAATAAATAAATAAATAAATAAATAAATTGATGTTAATTTCTTGGTTTTGATAACTGTTCTATGGTTATGTAAGATGTTAACATTAAGAAAAACAGTGAAGTACCAGTATATTGGGAAACTATGTATTATTTTGACAACTTTTCTATAATTTAAAAATTATTTCAAAATTAGAAAAATATTAAACTAAATATATCCAATAGATCTATCATTACATCATTTGGAACCTGGTATTTTCCAAGCCTCTTAATCATATTACTTACGTTATTTATTTTTCTTTCTCTTAAACATCACTTATTTGTGCATCAATTTCAAACACATATGAAAATAATCTTTCACTTTTTATAAAATATTAAATACAAAAACTATATGTTTATCTGAAACAAGAAAGTTAACTCTTCTGTCTATATAGCACATGTTTCCTAATTAGTTTAATTATTAGCTTGATTATTAGAGCTATAGTTTGGGAATAAAAATGTATAACCTGAGATGTTATCTAAATTCATTTTTAAAAAGGTGAGGTGCTTTTATGCTAGTTGATATTTTAAGTGTAGCAATAGATTTATCTCTTAATCAAGCTCTTTAAATATGTTGCTGCAGTCCTACTTGGGTGTTCAGTGGATAAAACATTGTTCAGGCATGCTGAGGGTGCAAGTTCAACCCCCCATCAGAGCACAAATGTGAAGTAATCAATAAATACGTACTTAAATGGAACAACTAAGTGGAACAGCAAGTTGATGCTTCTTTTCCTTCTCCCTACACCCCCACCCCTCTCTGGCTATCTCATCAATATAAAAATTAAAATAAAATAAAAATTGCTGCACAAGGCTTACATTTGGTTATGTGACCACAGAACTCAATCATGACCTATATAACTTAAATAATTATAATAATAACATAATAATATAAACAAACATTTTGTGTACCTGACGTTTCAATATATGATCTGCATATACTATTTAATTTATTAATAATAATCAAATTTATTAATTATAAGTAGGTATTGGGTGTATTCAATATACCTGACTCTGCTGAATACATTACAATATTAATTTAATTTGATCCATTACAAATCTGAGATCTGTAGCATTGTATTCCTTTTTCTAATACAGATGAGAAAACTAAAGTGATTTGCATAAAGTGTCACATATGTCATGATAAACTAGAAGTTCCAACTTTGACAGTTGAAATTCAGAACGTTTACTCAAACCTTATAAAATCTACCCTCCATATATATATTTAACAAGGCTTATCATGGAATTTTGGGCATTATCTAAAAAATCCTCTATGGGTGTTGCAGAGCGCATTCCTAGCAGCTGTGGCTGATGCAACGCTGTGAGAATACTCCAGCTCCCAGAAGCCTCCTGGGCATACCCAGGAAGGAAGCTTGCCATTGCCCTTGAGGAACACACTATAAGATCCTATTGGCTGAAACCATGTATATAAGCTAGTTTACTTCCTGAATAAAGTGGATCTGTGTCACTGAACCTGGTCCCCGGAGTCGGGTCTTTGCTTATCCGTCGTCCTCACCCCCAGCAGGACTTGTCCACAACTGGCAACCAACATTAGGCAGGGACCTAACTGGCATCCAAGGGATGGGTGAGTGACCCTCTGCAATGGGAAACCTTCTCCACTCTTGAGCCCCACAGGCTCGAGCCCTGCATGCCCTACTGCAGAGTAGTCTTCTTAAAGTTAGAGAAAAGGATCTCTGTACTTACTGGGAGATCCTCTCTGGTTTCAATCCCTGACTCCAGGACGTGCCTCTCTGGAACCTGGATACTTGGGCCCAAGCTTTCTGGCACGTCCGTTCAGCCGAAGTACATGGGGGACAAACCTTCCCTCTTGGCCTCATTCCTGCCCTGCTAGCGATACATGCCTGCTTGCTCAGTGCTCCTCCTGGGGACCATCCGCTGGTTTCAAAAATATTACAGGCTACCTCTCTCTCTCAGGAGCCCCTACCTCCCTATTCACCCCCCTCCACTGAGGAGGAAAGTAGTTTAGCCTCCGAGTTTGACAAAATTGTGGCTGAGCACGCAAAAACAAAATCAACTGAATTGCTAACTGCACCATCAGCTCTGCCTCCAGAAAAAGCAGAAGTCGCTACTTCTGCATTCCCTGCCGGGGCTCAATGCCCCACCCCAGCCTCTCAGATGCCATTTTCTCCAACACATGTTCCTGCTGAAGACCCATGGGCCAGCCTATACACTCTTATCTGTCTTTTTTCCTTCTGTCTATCTGTCTTGACTATTTTTCTGTATCTCTCGCTCTCTCTCTCCCCTGTCCCTTTCTCTGAAATGACGCAGGAAGGACTCAGCCACAACACAGTGGTGGGGACCACACCCTCTTCTAATACAAGGGAGAGGTTATGCTTGTGTTTTTCAGCCAATTTGGAACCCAGGAACCCCCCAACCTGATTGACAGGGTTTCTTGGACTCCCACTAAATGGTTCAGTCTTTACCCATCCAAAGCCACAGCCCTGGCCTTCTCCACACTGACTACGCCTGAGGGGAGGAGGTCCTCAGCACTCCAGAAGAAGACCTTGTAACCAGCATGTGCACCCCATCACCTGGGAGGATGTGGAGGCTTTGGCAGGATTGGCCCAGAGAATTGCCACTGACAGGCCCCCAGACCCTGGTGCTCTGTTCTTGCTTATGTGTGCTATAGTGACCACTGACTCCCAGATGCAGGCAGTGGCAGCCCGGGGTTCGAGCCTGGCAGCACAAGCTGGTGTTTTCAGTTCATCTTTGGAGGATGAGGAGAATTGGGCCAGAGTTGCGATTAGCAGACTCCAGAAGGTAAATGGTGGCAGCTGCAGTGGGAGGATAAATGGAAGCCAGGCTTGCATCACCAAGTGGATGCTGGAATGTCAAGGAGTGCCTGCTAAGTCTCTGGTAGGTTCGCTGACATTTTGGGACATAGGGGTGGATGCCAACATGCTCTCCAAAGCAGAGATAGAAATGCTGACTGCCAATGCCCTGAGCTCCACTTTGGGACAGTGTAAGACCTGCCAGGATGGCAGGAATGAGGGGGGTGGCAGACATCCCATGTATGTGGACTGATTTCCTGCACTATGATTGAGAGAGCACAGGCTTCTTTGCTGGATGGACTTACAGATTTTGGACAATGTGAAATACCCTGATGGGGGTAAGGGGTGGCTTTGCTAGAAGCACTCCCCTGCCCTGGGATGCTTTTCCCATGTCTAGAAAGAAGGCTGAGGACATTTTGTACTTTTGGCAAAGTGCTCAGAGACTGGGGAAATTTACCTTTGTAATTGTTGAAATTGTATGATTTGTTATATTGTAATTTGTGTAATGTGCCTTGCAACCATATGTAGCATGCAGCCCACGGCAAGCCATTCATTTCATGTTTGGATGCTGGAACCTTTGTGGAAAGGGGGCATGCATGAACCTACATCCATTTTTTACAATAAAAATGGAACTGTGTTTAACAGCACCTAGAACGTCTCTGTAACACAATGGGAGGGAAATGACATCCTGACCCCTAGGAGAAATCCCCCGTTTAAGACCACCCATTTTATTTCCTAACTAGTCAAACATTACAGAAGTTTGCCTCATTGTTTAATCTAGCTAATCTGTTAGCATATAGTATAATAGGTATTATAGTTGTTTTACTTCTATTAGGGTTCCGTTGCATAATGCGTAGCATTCAGAAGCTACAACAGCAAACTGTCATTCATCAAGTCCAATTGGCCTTAATTAAAAGAGAAGGGAGAGGTGTGGGTGGAGTGCAGAGTGCATTCCTAGCAGCTGTGGCTGATGCAATGCTGTGAGAATACTTTAGTTCCCAGAGGCCTCCATGGCATACCCAGGAAGGGAGCTCGCCTGCTATAAGGAAGTGACTTAGCACCAACCACATAGCTCACTGATCTGTATGTACATCTATTGGCTTTTTGAGGAACACGCTGTAACATCTTGTTGGCTGAACCCATGTATATAAGCTAGTTTACTTCCTGAATAAAGTGGATCTGCGTCACCGAACCTGGTCCCCGGAGTCAGGTCTTTGTGTCTTCATCGTCCTCACCCCTGGCAGGACTTGTCCACAATCCTCTAACTCTATAACACAGATTTTCAAACTTGGCTGTGCATTAGCATCATTAAGTCTCTAAAAGCCCAAAGACACACCACATACCATTTTAATCAGAACCTCTATGTGTGAGACCCCAGCAATAATTATTTCTTTAAAGCTTTCCCAAGTGATTCTATGTGCCAATAAGTTGAGAATCTATGCTCTAGAACTTCATACTTACATAATTTTACAAATGCCACTGGGGAAAGACAAGTTAAGGCAAGCTGAGCACACATTATAGAAACTAAAAGCATATTATACTTATTGTACAGAAGTTCTAATTATTAATGGAAGAAAATTTTTTTATCTCAATATTTCAATAAATATATACCCCTTTGATGAAGAAATAGATTACATATTCCAGTGTAGCAATACTTTTCTACAATATTTTAAAAAGTAAGAATAATTGTAATTTCAAAATAATCGAGAAAGAACTACTGAGATTGGTAATTTTGTAGTTTCCTCCCCTTGTCTTTCACATCCTGTTTCTCTGTTTGGCAGTTAATAAATAAAATTAAATTATTATTTCTTTACATTTGTTTTCCTCTAAAGAGTCTAAATATCACTTAATGAAATATGAACCATTTTCTATTTTGACTCATACACTGGTGCACTCACACTATTTTTACACATTTATGATATAATCATAAATTTGTTATTATTATTTAAATATAAATACTCTATTTCTGAACAGATTAATGAGAAATTAAAATGATTATGCAAGTCATTCAAGGGAAAGAAAAAGGAAATTTAACCAAAACTCACTGTATATAATCCTGAATTCTGGAAATAAAATCTTCCAAATTCCTCATTAATAAAGCTAGAGACAGTGTGCATTTATTCTGCAAAGGCCTATGGCAAGTATGCCCTTTTTAATTTTTACTCAAAAATACATGTTGATGAAGATAGAAAATATAAATACAAAGTGACCTTGTCTGGTTGCATAAATTGTTGTAATGAATAAATTTGAAAAAATTAAATATATTTCATTTCTAAGTTAATGTATGCAACACTAGTCTTGAACTGTGTCAGTTCAGGGCCCAGGTGACAAAATAAAATAGCAAACCAAAGCAAGGGCAAATCTTTCCAGCTCTGCAGAGTCAGTGCCACTTAGGCTTCTTGTGAACACTTAGAAAAAGTATCCTTGGTACTGAAATTACATTTTTTGATACTGACAGTAATGAGTTTATTTATGCAATATCTGAAATAGTAGCCACTGTGTAAGAAGTATAAGATCAAGAAAGGAAGAACATTGCAGATGAGTTGTCAACATATGCATGGTAGCTCATCAGAAATAATTGTCTTTTTTGGAACATTCTTACATTCAAATCAGTAGAGGCTTGTGCTCTTGTAAATTGAACATTAAAATTTAATAAGAAAAGAAAACCATTGTAACCTCATTTATACTCACAGCCTAGTGAAACTTAGATATGCAAATTACAGACACAAATCAAATCTGGCGAATATACAGGGAGATATTGTGCCAATTAAAATGTTTTTACCTCAAACTCTGTTCCTTAACTTCTTACCAAGTAAAGCTGCACAATATGGTATGGAAATTTCAGAGAATAACCTATTCAGATTTATTCTAAAAAGATCTTACAGAATACTTACATTTCAGTCTGCAAGAAATTTATATGAATAAATAATCTAAAAGGAAGTTCTCAGAAATGTTGCTTGTGACTTAACTAAACTATACACTCTCAATAAATTCTGTTGTACATTGGGCATTGTGCCTGAGAATGGATGATAGTGCCCAGAAATTGAGAACCATAAGAAAACTCAATTTTCAGCTAGCAATAACCAGACACTACTTCCACAATTCCAGAACAAGGAATAAGCTTCCCCTACCACAACAAAACTGCTCTAAAAAATTAGAGGATATTTTATCACTTCTTATTCATTTTGAAATATCTCCTAATTTTTGTAAGAAGTAATATATATTTAGAAATTTAGGGATGTTAATCATTAAGAGCTGAAAATTTACCCAAAATTATTAAACTGTAAGATAGACAGTAACAGAGTTTACATTATCTGGTTTTGGTTTAAAAATTACTGAATTAAATTGAGTATACTAGAATGAATTGATCTGCCATTTGCTCTATGCAGATATGGAATTTGAAAACAGATTGAGTTGCATCACATGTATATGGAAGTTAAAGTTTTGCATGCTCTAGTTTGTGACTATGTGATTTACTGCTAAATTACTTCCAAAATAACCAGTTTTTAGAGCAAATCAATCAATATCTTTATAACAGAGTGTATCTAAATTATTACATTATTCAATTGTGATGCATGCAAGTATAATCATGCCCAATTGTCATATTACCCTGAAAATCCAGACATTAGAAAGAGATGGGGGAAATATTTAGGCTTACACATTTGGAATTAGAAGATGAATAAAATCTGGAAGTCTAATACATAATGTAGTGATTATATTCAACAATATCGTATTATATATTTCAAGGTTGTTAAGGGGCTAAATATTAAATCTCATCACAAAAATGAAATAATAACCACGTGACCTCATAAGGGTGAAAGCTAATGCTATGGTGGTAATTATATTACATTATACAGATGTACTAAATTAACATGGTGTATACACCTTGAATTTATACAATATTATAGGGCAATTATATATCAGTTAAAATAGAATAGAAATAGGAAACTGTAGTCACTTGGTTACCTGCAGTTTTATCCTAATTAGAGTCTCCCACCTCTACTTTTTTCGTTTTTAATGTGTTTTCCACAAGTATAATCTTATAATAAAAAATACAATTTCCAGGTAAACTGAGAAAAAAAAGAGAGGCAGAGGCAGGGTCACAGGGAGCAGAGGGACAGTGTGTGAAGGAAGGGGGATGAGGGGACAAGATCAGAGAAATGAAAAGATTAGTAAAATTATATATATATATATATATATATATATATATATATATATATATATATATATATATATCACATAGATACAGATAACAGGACAGCAAATCCCAGAGGGAAGAAGGAGAGAGTTAGGTGGAAGGGACCAAAATGTGTGTAATGGGGAGCATGTGGTTGGGAGGTGAGGGTGTTAAATTGAGTGGGGCACTTGAATCCAAGTTAACGCAATAAATTAAAATAAAAAACCCAAAAAACCACAATTTTTATCATAACATATATTCATAGGGTTTATATGAGCAGTTATAACCCTAAAAAGCTTATGTTATACCTATTCATTATCTTTTTACTTCAGCCATGCTGATATTATTTCATTTCCTCAACTGTGTACATTCCTTACAATCTCAAAGCTTTCTAAGAAATTATTCCTTCTACTTAAAATACTCAGCAACTGCCAATTCCTTCCCCACAAATACACCCCACTTCAGTCTATTTAATTGCTATCCATTCTTCAGATGTCAAGTCCCTAATGTCATGGTTTATATTGGGTTATCTTGTGTAGACTTTCCTACATAGCATTTATCACAGTTTGCAATTACATGCTTGAATGTATGTCAGCACGTATATCTATGTCTATGTTTCTCATCATTATATCCCTAATGATTGCTATACTGCTTGTTCTTAAGACATCCTCAATGAGTATTAGCTGAATGAATAAAATAATTAGGGTGTGAATAATGTATAGTAAAAGGGCTGAGCAAGTTCAAAGAAGACCTCACATTTAAAAAAAGCATTGGTAGAGCTAGGTGGTTCGGTGCATGACTTTGTGTTCATAACTCAGCTAAACCATATAATAGATATGTGGCCTTGAGCTTGCTACTTTTACTTTTCTATATCTTAATTTCTTCCTCAGAAACAAGTACAGGCCCTGCCTGGTCAGCTCAGTGGTAGAGCATTGACCAGGCATGTGGTAGTCCCAGGTTTGACTCCCAGCCAAGGCACAGAGGAGAAGCATGCATTATCTTCTCCACCATTTCTCCTCTCCATTCACTCTGTCTCTCCCTCTTCTGCAGCCAAGGCTTCATTGGAGGAAAGTTGACCCTAGCACTGAGGATGGTTCCATGGCCTCTGCCTCAGGCACTAGAATGGCTCCAATTGTAGTGGAACAGTGCCCCAGATGGGCAGAGTATCACCCCCTGGTGGGCTTGCCAGGTGGATCCAGGTCAGGTGAATGTGGGAGTCTGTCTCTCTGCCTCCCTGCTTCTCACTTCAGAAAAATACAAATAAATAAATAAATAAAATGACAAATACAGGTTTTATCCTCATGGGGATATGTAAATAAGGACACCTAAAATTTCTACATTATTAATCAATGTTAATTAAATAAACTTAATTGAAATTTAAAAGGATTATTCTTTATTTTATTTATGTGGTATATCATGTTTATTGATTTCTGGTTATTGTAACTGACTTTATATCCCTAAAATCAATCTCACTTGATCATGGTATATAATCTTTTTAATGTATTGCTAGATATAGTTTGCTAATAGGTTGTTGAGGACTTCAGCATTGTGTTCACCAAGGATATTGGCTTATATTTTCTTTCTTTGAAGTTTTTTATCTGGTTTCAGAATTAAGATATTGCTAGCCTTGTAAAATGAGTGTAGGAGTGTTCCCACCACTTGAAATTTTTGGTGTAGTTTGAGAATGTTAAGTGTTTATTGTTTTTTATGTGTTTGGTAAAATTCACTGGTGAAGCCATCTGGTCCAGGATTTTGTTTTTTGGGATTTTTTGATACTGTTTCAATTTTACTAGCTGTAATTAATCTATGAAGATTCTCTAATACTTCCTACTTCAGTTTTTTTTTTTAATAAATTTTTATTAATGGTAATGGGATGACATTAATAAATCAGGGTACATATATTCCAAGAAAACATGTCTAGGTTATTTTGTCATCAAATTATGTTGCAAACCCCTCGCCCAAAGTCAGATTGTCCTCCATCACCCTCTATCTAGTTCTCTGTGCCCCTCCCCCTCCCCCTAACTCTCTCCCTCCTTCCCTCCCATGTCCTCCCTCCCCCCCACCCTTGGTAACCACCACACTCTTGTCCATGTCTCTTAGTCTCATTTTTATGTTCCACCAATGTATGGAATCATGTAGATCTTGTTTTTTTCTGATTTGCTTATTTCACTCCTTATAATGTTATCAAGATCCCACCATTTTGCTGTAAATGATCTGATGTCATCATTTCTTATGGCTGAGTAGTATTCCATAGTGTATATGTGCCACATCTTCTTTATCCAGTCTTCTATTGAAGGGCTTTTTGGTTGTTTCCATGTCTTGGCCACTGTGAACAGTGCTGCAATGAACATGGGGCTACATGTGTCTTCACGTATCAATGTTTCTGAGGTTTTGGGGTATATACCCAGTAGAGGGATTGCTGGGTCATAAGGTAGTTCTATTTGCAGTTTTTTGAGGAACCACCATACTTTCCTCCATAATGGTTGTACTACTTTACAGTCCCACCAACAGTGAATGAGGGTTCCTTTTTCTCCACAGCCTCTCCAACATTTGCTATTACCCGTCTTGTTGATAATAGCTAATCTAACAGGGGTGAGGTGGTATCTCATTGTAGTTTTGATTTGCATTTCTCTAATAACTAATGAAGCTGAGCATCTTTTCATATATCTGTTGGCCATTTGTATCTCTTCCTGGGAGAAGTGTCTGTTCATGTCCTCTTCCCATTTTTTTATTGGATTGCTTGTTTGTTTGTTGTTGAGTTTTATGAGTTCTTTGTAAATTTTGGATATTAGGCCCTTATCTGAGCTGTCGTTTGAAAATATCATTTCCCATATAGTTGGCTGTCTGTTTATTTTTTTTTTGTTTTGTTTTTTATTTTTTATTCATTTTAGAAAGGAGAGAGAGAGAGAGAGAAGGGGGGAGGAGCAGGAAGCATCAACTCCCATATGTGCCTTGACCAGGCAAGCCCAGGGTTTCGAACCGGCGACCTCAGCATTTCTAGGTCGACGCTTTATCCACTGCGCCACCACAGGTCAGGCTGTCTGTTTATTTTGATATCAGTTTCTCTTGCTGAGCAAAAACTTTTTATTCTGATGTAGTCCCATTCATTTATCTTTGCCTTCACTTCTCTTGCCATTGGAGTCAAGTTCATAAAATGTTCTTTAAAACCCAGGTCCATGAGTTTAGTACCTATGTCTTCTTCTATGTACTTTATTGTTTCAGGTCTTATATTTAGGTCTTTGATCCATTTTGAATTAATTTTAGTACACGGGGACAGGCTGTAGTCGAGTTTCATTCTTTTGCATGTGGCTTTCCAGTTTTCCCAACACCATTTGTTGAAGAGGCTTTCTTTTCTCCATTGTGTGTTGTTGGCCCCTTTATCAAAGATTATTTGACCATATATATGTGGTTTTATTTCTGGGCTTTCTATTCTGTTCCATTGGTCTGAGTGTCTATTTTTCTGCCAATACCATGCTGTTTTAATTATCGTGGCCCTATAATATAGTTTAAAGTCAGGTATTGTAATGCCCCCAGCTTCATTCTTTTTCCTTAGGATTGTTTTGGCTATTCGGGGTTTTTTATAGTTCCATATAAATCTGATGATTTTTTGTTCCATTTCTTTAAAAAATCTCATAGGGATTTTGATGGGAATTGCATTAAATTTGTATATTGCTTTGGGTAATATGGCCATTTTGATTATATTTATTCTTCCTATCCAAGAACAAGGAATATTTTTCCATCTCATTGTATCTTTTTCGATTTCCCTTAACAATGCTTTGTAATTTTCATTATATAGGTCCTTTACGTTCTTTGTTATGTTTATTCCTAGGTATTTTATTTTTTTTGTTGCAATCGTGAAGGGGATTATTTTTTTGAGTTCGTTTTCTAATATTTCATTGTTGGCATATAGAAAGGCTATGGACTTTTGTATGTTAATTTTGTATCCTGCGACCTTACTGTATTGGTTTATTGTTTCTAATAATCTTTTTGTGGAGTCCTTCGGGTTTTCTATGTATAGGATCATATCATCAGCAAAAAGTGATACCTTTACTTCTTCTTTTCCGATATGGATGCCTTTTATTTCTTTGTCTTGTCTGATTGCTCTGGCCAGAACTTCTAGCACCACATTGAATAAGAGTGGAGAGAGTGGACAACCCTGTCTTGTTCCTGATTTAAGGTAGAAAGTCCTCAGTTTTATGCCGTTTAATAGGATGTTGGCTGATGGTTTATCATATATGGCCTTTATCATGTTGAGATATTTTCCTTCTATACCCATTTTGTTGAGAGTCTTAAACATAAAATTGTGTTGTATTTTATCAAAAGCCTTTTCTGCATCTATTGATAAGATCATGTGGTTTTTGTTCTTTGTTTTGTTGATATGGTGTATTACGTTAACCGTTTTGCGTATGTTGAACCATCCTTGCGATTCTGGGATGAATCCCACTTGATCATGATGTATTATTTTTTTAATATGTTGTTGTATTCGGTTTGCCAGTATTTTGTTTAGTATTTTAGCATCTGTATTCATTAGAGATATTGGTCTGTAGTTTTCTTTCTTTGTGCCATCCTTGCCAGGTTTTGGTATGAGGGTTATGTTGGCCTCATAAAATGTGTTTGGAAATATTGCTTCTTCTTCAATTTTTTGGAAGACTTTGAGTAGAATAGGAACCAAGTCTTCTTTGAATGTTTGATAGAATTCACTAGTATAACCGTCTGGGCCTGGACTTTTATTTTTGGGGAGATTTTTAATAGTTTTTTCTATTTCCTCCCTGCTGATTGGTCTGTTTAGGCTTTCTGCTTCTTCATGACTCAGTCTAGGAAGGTTGTATTGTTCTAGGAATTTATCCATTTCTTCTAGGTTGTTGTATTTGGTGGCATATAATTTTTCATAGTATTCTACAATAATTCTTTGTATTTCTATGATGTCTGTGGTGATCTCTCCTCTTTCATTTTGGATTTTATTTATTTGAGTCCTGTGTCTTTTTTCCTTGGTGAGTCTTGCCAAGGGTTTGTCAATTTTGTTGATCTTTTCAAAGAACCAGCTCCTTGTTTTATTGATTTTTTCTATAGTTTTTCTGTTCTCTATTTCATTTATTTCTGCTCTGATTTTTATTATCTCCTTTCTTCGGCTGGTTTTGGGTTGTCTTTGTTCTTCTTTTTCTAGTTCCTTAAGGTGTGAAGTTAAGTGGTTTACTTCGGCTCTCTCTTGTTTGTTCATATAGGCCTGAAGTGATATGAACTTTCCTGTTATTACTGCTTTTGCTGCATCCCAGAGATTCTGATATGTCGTATTTTCATTTTCATTTGTCTGTATATATCTTTTGATCTCTGCGCTTATTTCTTCTTTGACCCATTCATTTTTTAGAAGTATGTTGTTTAGTTTCCACATTTTTGTGGGTTTTTCCCCCTCTTTTTTGCATTTGAATTCTAGTTTCAAGGCTTTATGATCAGAAAATATGCTTGGTACAATTTCAATTTTTCTAAATTTGCTGATATTGTCTTTGTGGCCCAACATATGGTCAATTCTTGAGAATGTTCCATGTACACTAGAGAAAAATGTATACTCTGTCGCTTTGGGATGAAGTGTCCTGTAGATGTCTATCATATCCAGGTATTCTAGTATTTCGTTTAAGGCCACTATATCTTTATTGATTCTCTGTTTGGATGACCGATCTAGAGCCGTCAGCGGTGTATTGAGGTCTCCAAGTATGATTGTATTTTTGTTAGTTTTTGTTTTAAGGTCAATAAGTAGCTGTCTTATATATTTTGGTGCTCCTTGGTTTGGTGCATATATATTAAGGATTGTTATGTCTTCTTGATTCAACTTCCCCTTAATCATTATGAAATGACCATTTTTGTCTCTGAGTACTTTTTCTGTCTTGTAGTCAGCATTATTAGATATGAGTATTGCTACACCTGCTTTTTTTTGGGTGTTGTTTGCTTGGAGTATTGTTTTCCAGCCTTTCACTTTGAATTTGTTTTTATCCTTGTTGCTTAGATGTGTTTCTTGTAGGCAGCATATAGTTGGATTTTCTTTTTTAATCCATTCTGCTACTCTGTGTCTTTTTATTGGTAAGTTTAATCCATTTACATTTAGTGTAATTATTGACACTTGTGGGTTCCCTACTGCCATTTTATAAATTGCTGTTAGTTTTGTATCTAGTTTGATTCTTCTCTTTTGTTTTTCTATCATTTGTTTTTGTTTTTTTGTGTTCCATACTTCTTTCCTCTGTTGCTACCTTTTTTAAGTCGAGTGTTTTTGTGGTGGTTTTTTTAAGGGTGGTTACCATTAAGTAATGAAAAGGGTACCTACCATATTCATTGTAGTACCCTATCTTATAAGTATTTCTGCACTTCATCATCCTTTGCTACTGTTAATCTCCATCCTCTCCCCCCTTTTTTTCCTTTGTTGTCACAGTTTAAGTTTGGTTTTATTGTGTTCTTGGTGGAGCTGTTACTTGTGGTGTTGTTTTCGTTTGTTCTTTGAATCTGGTTGGAAAACCCCCCTTAGTATTTCCTGGAGTGGGGGCTTTCTGTTGATAAATTCTCTCATCTTTTCTGTATTTGTGAATGTTTTTATATCTCCTTCATACTTGAAGGATAGCTTTGATGGGTATAGTATTCTTGGCTGAAAGTTCCTCTCTTTCAGGGCTTTAAATATTGGGGTCCACTCTCTTCTAGCTTGTAGAGTTTCTGCTGAGAAATCTGATGATAATCTAATAGGCCTTCCTTTATATGTTGTACTCTTCTTTTCCCTGGCTGCCTTGAGAATTTTTTCTTTGTCATTGGTTTGTGTCATCTTTATTATGATGTGCCTTGGAGTGGGTTTGTTGGGGTTAAGAAAACTTGGTGTTCTGTTTGCTTCTTGAATTTGAGGCTTTAGTTCCTTCCACAGGCTTGGGAAGTTCTCGTCTATTATTTGTTTGAGTATATTCTCCATTCCATTTTCTTTCTCTTCTCCCTCTGATATACCTATTATTCTTATGTTATTCTTTCTGATGGAGTCAGACAATTCCTGTAGGGCTTTCTCATTTTTTATTATTTTTGAGTCTCTTTCTTCTTCTCTCTGTTGTGCCTCAAGTTGTTTGTCTTCTATTTCACTAATCCTATCTTCAATCTGGGCTGTTCTGTTAGCTAAGCTTGTTACCTCGTTTTTCAGCTCGTGAATTGAGTTTTTCATTTCTGTTTGATTTGTTTTTATAGTTTCAATTTCCTTGGTAATATATTCTTTGTGTTCATTGAGTTGTTTTCTGATCTCCCTATATTGCCTTTCTGTGTTTTCTTGTATATCTCTGAGTATTTTTAAGATTTCTAGTTTAAATTCTCTGTCATTTAGCTCCAAGGCTTCCAATATGTTAAGTCTTTTCTCCATAGATTTTTCCACATCTATTTGTGTTACCTCTCTTTCTTTTGTATCCATAATATTCGATTTCCTCTTTCTTATCGGCATCTGAGGGTGGTCTTATTGATAGCACTAATTAGAATTAATAAAAAGTAAAAAAAAAAAAAAAAAAAAAAAAAAAAAAGGGTAAAACACCCCACAAAAAAAAACAGTAATAATTTATTATTTCCCCCTTTTTTCTCTCTTCTCTTTCCCTCCTCTCCCCTCCTCAGGGAAATATCGTGCCTATAATGGAGGGCCTGATTTGGGGTGAAGAGTTCAAGGGGCAAAAAATAGGGAGTAGGGACCTACTAAATGCAAAAAAAAATAAATAAATAAAAGGAAGAAAATCTTAGACAAGCATAAGATGATTTGCTTGTAAGTGATGGTCAACTAAGAGATATAATGAGAGGGATAAGGGGGAATCAGAAAAAAGGACCAAAAAAGAATAATAAAGAAGAAAAAATAAAAATAATAAGTAAAAATCTGTTGTATTAAGTGGAGCGAAGACTAAATACAATGGAGACCTTGGGTTGGGAGGACCCAAAATGCCACAAAAATAAACAAACAAGAGAAAAAAAATAAAAACAAAAGCAAAAAAGAGAAATAAAACCAAAAAAAAGCCTTGAGTCCCAAATTAACTAATTTGTTCGTGATTGAGGATTATATAGGAGGAAAGTAAAATGAGAAAAGAAAAAACGAATAGAAAGGAAAAAGTAAGAAAAAGAGAAAAACGAAGGAAGAAATAAAATAGGAGGAGAAAAAAACAAAATAAAGCAAGACAAAAAAAAAACAAAAAACAAAAGAGGAGAGAGTGAGAGTTAAGTGTTTTGGAGTATAACCTTAAAGGAGGGTGAGGATGAAGAAGAAAAATAAAATGCAACACTCATGGGTAGTGTAGTTCAAGAAAGGGGAAGCATAAGATGGGCAGAGAATAGAAGGACCGAGGTGGAGGAAATAAAGGCAAAAAGATAGAAGAAACAAGCAACAACAACAACAACAACAACAAAATTAGTGGATCAAGTTGTAAAGTCTGTGGGTTTTTTTTGATTTTGAGAGGTTAACTTCTTCTTTTTTCTTTTCTCTCCCTCTTCCTAGTCGGTGACTCTGTACCCCAGGCTCTGCCCCTGTGTCACTCTTAGTTAGGGATTTGCAGTTGATGGGATTCTATGGCAATGTCATATAATTGGCTTTAGTCTTGCTGGAAGTAAAGGCTTGTTGGCGTTTGCAGGGTCCAACGATGAGAGAGTTTGCTTTCCTGGATTCTCTCTCCTAGTCCCCCCTTTCTGAATTAGCAGCCTGGTGATCCAGCTATAAGGCTGCAACTGCTTCTGCCTGGGGAGTAAGAGGCTCAAAGAGCTGGGAAATCCCCACTCTATCCCCACTCAGTGCAAGGCTTTGGGAAAGGCTCTGAGAGTCAGGGCCTCCAGTGTAATCAGGCGGGGGTGGGAGTCAATTGTTGTCAAGGTGACTGTTCAGCGCCTATCATTTAGTTGGACCTCTCAACTCAGGCTTTCCACACTTTGTAGCCTGTTTTTGCAGGGAAGAAGAGGTACTAGTCTCTGCTTACGACTAGTGTAGTATAGACCTTATTATCTGCCAAGTCCTTCTTGTTAGCGTTTATCCCTGAATATGGAGGCTCTATTAATCAGAAGTTGCCCTCGCCCCTTTAGCGAGAGGCACTAAAAAATATCACGCCTCTTGTCTTGGATCACTGAACTGAGAGAGATCTTATCAATTAGAACCGAGGGTGCGCAGATTTTATGGGTTAAGCTAATTTCAGTGATTGGGTCGCAGCTGTGTTTCCGAAGGTATTTTAGGCTGCCTGCGCGCACCCCTCCCCCAACGCTTGATTGTTAGCTTGAATGGCTGGGTGAGGTGCCCCGCCCACGGAGAGAATCTCCCAAGCCTCTCCCGCTCGCCCCGCCGCTGGCGGCTGGACCGCACCAGGCGCAGGATAATGGAGCCCCCTGGGCGTGTGGGCCAGTAGGGCACCCTGGGCGCGTGGAATGCCCAAGGCACGTGCGCGAATGGGGCGCTCAGGGCACCGGTGGCCGGCGACCCCCACTCGCAGTGTGCGGGCCGCTGGGAACGTCAGCAGTGCTCAACCGGACCGGGCGCGCGCGCGGCGGCTCGTGGCGGCCGCTCGCGGTGGCGGTTCCGCGGGGGCTCGCGGCAGCTCACGGTGGCGGTTCGCGGGGGTTCGCGGCAGCTCGCGGGCTCGCGGCCGCGAGCGGCGGCTTGCGGTTCCCAAGTATATGGGCTGACTCACCGCGGGCGCACTCCCTGGCTGCTTGAATGAGCGTCGCTGCGGTAGCTTCCTCCACACCCTCGTCTCTCAGATTCAAGTGATAACAGTCCTTTTGCTTTCAGTTTGTGTGGAACTCCGGAATGCTCCGAGGATAAATTTTTCTGTTTCTAGTTGATAAATTTGTTGTGATTTAGGGGAGAGCTGTCGGACGCGCTTCTCACGGCGCCATTTCCGTGACGTCACTCCCTACTTCAGTTTTGAAAGCTGTTTGTTTCTAAGAATGAGATATCAGCTCACATTTGTTGGAATATCTATCACCAATAAATCCAAAAACAACAGGTGAGGACATGGAGCAAAGAGAACCCTTGTGCACTCTTGGCGGGAATGCTGATTGGTGTAATCATTCTGGAAAACAGTATGGAGTTACCTCAAAAAATTAAAAATGAAACTGCCTTATGACCTGGCAATTCCTCTTCTGGGAATATATCCAAAAGAATACAAAACACTAATTCAAAAGAATATATTAACCCCTGTGTTCATTGCAGTGTTATAATAGCCAAGATTTGGGAGCAGCACAGTGCCCATGAATGGATAAAAAAGATGTGTATTTACACAAAGGAATACAGGGGAACCTCAAATTTTGACGGCCTTGACATGTAATGTTTTGAGTTTATGACACTTCCATAAAGACTTTTAAAAATTGAGACGTGAGTGTTTTGGCTTATGTCATTAGCTTTGCACTTAAGGACTATGTGTATATGTGCACAGCAGAAAAATATGAACTATTCTTTTTCTCTGCATTAGTTGTGTTTTTATATTCTAGATTATGATTTTACAACTGTGTTAGGATAGGTAAGTGACTTAAGCTAAGGTGTATTTAGACTTAAACCAAAATTTGGGTTACATCACCATAACCTGTGATGTAACCATAACCCAAATAGCCTCTGTAGTACTCAGCTGTAAAAAAAAAAGAAAGAAAATCTTACCTTTTAAACAATGTGGATGAACCTGGCAAGCATTATACTAAGTGAAATAAGCCAGTCAGAGAAAGACTAGTACCATATGATTTTACTTATATGTAGAACATAATAAACAATATTAACAAAAAATATAGAAACAGACTCATAGATACAGAGAACAGAATGTCAGCCGTCATATGGAAAGGGTTGGGGCTAGGTAAAAAATGTAAAGGCATTACGCAAAGAAGGAATACTACATGGACACAGATAATGGTGATTACTGGAAAGAAAGGGAGCTTGGGGTAGGTAGAAGAAGATAATTGAGGATTAAATGGTGATGGAAAAAGACTTGACTTGGGGTGGTGAACATACAGAGTAGTATATGGATAATTCTAGAAAGCCCGGCAGTCATACGAAATGACCGCTGTTCTAGATATTATAAATTGTAATTAAAATGATTTGTGCAAAGGTGTCTGCTAATTCAAACTGAATTACCCAGGGCACACGGTGAGGATGCCCCTTTGCTTAGTGCCCCACGGGGTTTTCCCCTTCTACTTGCTTAATTGCTTAAAGTAGAGTGCAATGAAGGAAACCACTAATCCTTTTTGCGTTTCAGTCAGCATTACTCTGTCATTTTTTTTTGCATTTCTCTCCTGCCTTTGTTCAAGGGACTCATTTTGTCGAGACAGGCTTTTTTGTCTTGCATCTGAGGCAAGCCTTGCTTCTCTATGCTCATCAGTCTCATTTTGCTGAGAAAGACGCATTTGCTCTGCGACTGAAGCAAGCCTTGTCTTTCTCTGTTCAGTGGTTTCTTTTTGTTGAGAAAGCCATTTTTGTGCAGCCTTAGCTCTTTTTCTCTCCTCTTCAGTGCTGTATTTTCTAGGAGGCATTCTTAAAAGAAATTATGTTAAGACGTAGTTTTTATGTAAAACAGATGATTGCCACTGCAAACAAATGTTCACCTTCCCCCTGACACGCTCAATTTGCGTTCAGCCATGGCAACTTCACCCCATTGGCTAGTACAGTTACGCAAGCAACCAATAAGCTATCAGCGACAAACAGACACTTAAGTCGCATATAATAAAGATATTATGGAATGACACATAAAATTTATGTAATATTATAACCACATGTCACCCTAATAAATTCGATTAAAATAATTTAGATTATGAGATGGCTTGAGAGATGGGTATGTGTTTCAGCAGGAACATTGAACCAGAAGGCAGCAATCTTGCACATGAGAATATTCTGCCACAAAGCTAAAATTTAAATCCCTGTGAGATCAAAATAAAGCACCTACCTAGACAGGAAGCATCAAGTGTTGGGCTAGAGTCCAGACAGTATGCAACTAGTGGAAATGAAATTAAGGGAACAAATATTCTCAGATATCTTGCATAAGCTTTGAATGATTGAGATTTTGAGTCAAAAATTCCAGCAATGAAATGCAAGACAAGAACCCAATCTCTGGTGATTGTTAATAAACTCATAGTTACTGTGAAGATACTGTTAATACTGTTGAAGTGTATCATCTTACAACTCCCTTATAAAAACTTTTACTTATGAAAATAAATAGTTATGCTTTTTTTTGTAAATGAACCATATAAACAATCAGTTCTGTTTGCTTTTGCTGTTAGGAAGCTGAGAGACAAGTATAGGTCTCTTAAATGGTAAAGTGTTGTATTTCATTAATCAATGAACAACAGTACTTCCAAACTAAATAAGGTATTTTCTTTTATGATGTTTGTATAATTATTAATTCCTCCATATTATTTATCACAGATGTAATTTTTATTTATTTGTATGATGATTTTATTAATATCTTCCTTCCCCACTAAAACGTATGTTTTATGAAAACAGAAAAAGTATCTTATTTAAATCTAAGCCCCCAATTACTAGCAGATGGTAAATGAACAAAAATATTTGTCAAATAAATAAATGACTGCAAGTTCACAGTAATCTGCAGAATTCATTTTATATACTAACTTCAATACTGGCATCCTCTTATGCTTTCTTTCTTTAATTTTTCTTTGCACTGATTTTCTCACTCTTTTTAAATATCAGGTGTATATTTATTATTACAAAAGTAATACTTGTTTATTGAAGAAAATGTTATAAAATATAAAAAAGTGATGTAAAAATATGTTGGAGGAAAACCAAATCACTGAGTGACTCTGTTCCCATTCTGAGAAAGTAAAGGTCTAGACCAAGCATACATGACTGAAGGCAGTCACCAAATCACTGAATGACTCTGTTCCCATTCTGAGAAAGTAAAGTTCTAGACCAAGCATACATGACTGAAGATGGTCGCACCCAGAGAAGGCTCAAGGGTGCAATGCTTGGCCCTGCTGGAGATTTCTGAAGGTCAGGAATTAGACAGCAGATTGTGTGGTGTTATGTCTCAGAAAGGGCAAGAGAAATCTAATCAGTTTTGCAAAATTAAATAATAAAATTGTACACTGTATTCTGCTTGTTAGTTTCTCACACATGATGTCATGTTTCTGTTCAATGAATTGGATAGCTGATCTCTCCAAGGCACCTCAATCCTGGAGATATTGGGGCCCTCCACTTGCAGTATTGTTGCTGCCTCATTCCTTTGCAGCTCCTCTCAATGAAACCCTGATTACTAATAACAAATAGCACCTGGACAGGGCACGTGAGGAGGAAATAAGTCTTCAAGACTGCTTTTGGTTTTAAGCCCAAGGGAACCAGAGGGATTCATGCAGACGGGTAAGACCCTACTCTGGGATAGTGGAGTAATAGGGAATTTCCCATCAAGTGACTGTGAAGCCAATGCCTATTCAGAGTTGCTTAAGCAATGGTTATATAGTTCCAAAATCAAAGTTAAGAAAGAAACTTTAGATGAACTATGAACTATGGTATTTAGTTAGAAAGCATTGTTACTGGTTTACTCTCACAGGAAAAAATTTACCTAATTTAGGACAGTGGAGATTAGTAATGAAATCTCTCCAGAGAGCTCATTAGAGTGGAGAAATCATTCCTATAAAAGGCTGGTCTGATGGTAGAGGGTTATCAGAACTTATTAACTTAGTTTGCCACTCAGCTGGAATTGGGGTGGAGGAGAGGTCTCAGCATGGTCAACTTGAACTGCCAGTTGCAGCAGCTATAAAATTTGAGAATGGATAGAAGCCTCGGGTATTAGTAAAATTACAACTTTTCCTGTTATGGTCTGATTTTCTTGAATGTTTTAGCTAAATACTCTGAACTATCATTTTGTTTTTTTTCTTATCCTTGGCCTGGAAATTTAAATGGGGGACTTCTGATGGATCTAATTACAAATCTCTTAGTGACCACCGAGTTTTATTTTCCTCTTGGAGAGGTTTTGATTAGTCTCATCTATCCTTAGTCTCTGTCAGAAAATGCTCTAAGACATGGAAAAGAGTGTGGTGGTTATGGGGGGGGGGAGAGGGAGGAGAGGAAGGGAGAGGGAGGAAGGGAGGGGCACAAAGAAAACCAGATAGAAGATGACAGAAGACAATTTGACTTTGGGTAATGGGTATGCAACATAGTCAAATGTCAAAATAACCTGGAAATGATTTCTCTGAATATATGTACCCTGATTTATTAATGTCACCCCATTAAAATTAATAAAATAAATAAAAAAGAAAATGCTCTAAGATCTAGCAAAGGCAGGCATCTTTCTAGTCTGATTATGCTCTGAAATCCCAGGTTTCTCTCTGGTTTGTCTGATTCTAGTTTCTGTTTAGTTTTTGTTTGATGTTGTCCAAAATGTGATTTTAAGGCCTGAAATAAGTTCTTGCTGGCATGGAAATGCCAGCTCTTACATTGAAAAAACAGTTTCATCCATACATTTTCAGTTTTAGATTTTGAACTTGTAAAGTGTGCTCATTTAAATTTAAATTGAATAGAATATGGATCCTTAAAACTTGCTAATTTTGTTAATGCATTGTAAGGTGTATTCAAAGTTAGAAGTCAGATAGTAATTCAAGGATTAGTCTTAATCAAAGTTATATGTTATACTTGTGTTTCTGTACTGAAAATTGTCTCGCTTGTGTGTAAAGATCTGTAAATGTGCTCAGGTCTGTAAAACAAAGAAATTAAGCAAAATTAACAGGACTCTGATTAGTTATTTCAAGAATTTGTCACAAGCTGCTTCAGGCAGTTGGCTGCTTGTCATGGGGAAAGAAACCCCCTTCAAATAAGAGGCTTCAAGGATATTTTATAATTTAGGCCAAGCATTCAGAGGGATTTTGTAAATATAATTTTGTACTTGTGTAATTTACAAAATCTCAAGATGTCCGATGGTATTCCTGCTTAGGAAGAGCTGTTATAATGTAAATAAAGAGGTTTTCATACTTAGAAGGTTTTGTGTAGAAAGAGGAAGAAGGCTTGGACCCCTCCCTTCTATACACCTGGGTGAAAAAGGTAAAACAACCAGAAATATAAGAGGGAGAAGGGGGACTTGAGTAGCCCTTTCCTCTTCCCCTTTCTTTCTCCTTAATGGGCGATTTACAAATGATTATCCTCTGGCATCCTGTAAGCCCCCTCCCATCCTAAAATCATGTAATTGAGGACAAAGAAATCATGAGAACTTAATGTTCTGTAAAGGGTATATAATATGTAAGAAATCTAATTTTGGGAGCATGTGTCTTTCGAGCTATAGTCCCTGCATGCTCCACTGGATTAATAAATTCTCTTTTTTCCTCTTGTATGTTATCTGAGTATCAATCCTCTGAGGGTTTGCTTTCCTGAAACAGTCAGGCCACATCTTGCAAAAGGGGCCCTGAGAAAATCGGGAATTTGGCCTCTGATAAAGAACATTTATCTTCTAAACAATTAAAAGAGCAGTTTTTTGAATTACAGTCTAAACTTTCTGATGCTGAGGTTCGACATAGTACTAACCCCTTCAAAACTGACCAAGATAATAGGCCTCTGCCTCCTCCTTCTGTTGTTGGGATATGTTAGCTCAGACTTTTCTTTCAAGTGCGGAATATTTACAATTTATGACTTGGTGGGAGAATCAGCTTGTATTCAAGCTAATCAGAATGCTAATGCTAACTCTCCTGTTAATATTACACAAAATGAGCTTATTAGACAGGGGCAGTTTGCTGATTTACAACAGCAATGTGGAATGAGTGATCATATTGTAGAACAAGTTAAATTATACTGTAAAAACGCTTAGCAGAAAATAGCTACACTAGAGGAGGTAATGCCTTCCTTTGTTAATGTCAAACAAGGAGTCTCTGAACCTTATGTTGATCTTCTTGCAAGACTATATAATATGTTAGCTAAAATGATCTCACAAGTAGGACTCAGAGAGTTGTTACTTTCAGTACTTGCTTTTGACAATGCTAATGCCAAATGTCAGAGAGCCTTACATCACATTCATGCCAATGGTGGTAATACACCAGACTATGTTAAGTCTTGTGCTGATATTGGCACCCCTTTATATAATATAAATATTTTGGCCACAGCAATTAAGGGAGTTAGTCATTATGGACCAAAGTCTAAGTGTTTCAATTGCATAAAGTTAGGGCATATAAAAAAGGATTGTTGCAAGGGTGGCAAAAAATGAGAAACTATCTTATCAAAATAAATCAAATCAAAATTCTAAACCAAAACCTCCTAATATTTATCGTTAGTACCAAAAGGGACTTCATTGGGCCCATTAATGTAGATCTAAGTTTCATAAAAATGGTTAGCATTTAGGGAATTTGGGAAACTACCAGATAGGCTTAGCTTGGGGTCCTCAAACAATGCAAGCATATATCCAGTCAGCAATGGGTTAATGCATCATCAGGCTCAAGAAAGTGGGTCTCCGAACTCCATCATGTGACAGCTGGGAGTGCAGCCTTAGATCTATTGGCATTAGACTTTTTTGTATTACATCCATCTAAGGGGGTAGTTAAAATTAAAACAGGGATTTATGGACCACTACAAAAGGGAATAGTAGCACTTATAATAGGGAGAAGCAGTTTGACTTCTCAAGAGATTCAAGTACATCCCAGTTTAATAGACAGTGATTATAAAGGATAAATTTTAGTAATAATGTCTGTAGATGCTCCTTATACTGTTACTCCTAGAGATAAAGTAGCTCAATAACTTATTCTGCCTTATATTAAAGGACATGCTGAACCCATTCAGAGAGAAGGGGGATTTGGAAGCATGGGAAAGAAAATTTATTGACAAGCCTTCATTGGAAATCAGAGACCAGAAATTACTATACAAATAGAAGGAAAAACATTCAAGGGACTTTTAGACACAGGAGCTGATGTTACCATAATCTCTTCTCATTACTGGCCAAAAAATTGGCCTTTTGTGAATATCAATACACTATTTACTGGCATTAGTATGTTAAACGCAGTGCAAACATTTTAAAGCATCAAGAACCAGAAGGAAGGTCAACAAACTACTCTGCAGCCCTATGTTGCAGACGTTTCCATTAAATTGTAGGGTAGAGGTTTATTACAACAATAGGGAGTTTATCTCATATAACTGAGATTTCCTCCCAGGCAAAGAACATTATGAGTAATATGGGATATATACTGGACTTGGAAAAAACAACCCCAATCCCACTGAAATTATTCAGGCTGAACCAAAATTAGATCAAACCAGGATTGAGTTTCCAGATTTAGACTAGTGGCCACTGTTCAAGGAGAAGCCTCCTCCCAATATGCATTGCCCTTAAAGTAGTTAACAGGCAAACCAGCATGGGTAGAGCAGTGGCCTTTATCTAAAGAAAAATTGGAGGCATTTAAACAACTGACCAAAGAACAACTAGAGGCAGACCATATAGAACACTCTACTAGCCCTTGAAACTCTCCTGTGTTTGTTATAAAAAAAAATCAGGAGAATGGAGAATGATAATGGATTTAAGAGCTATTAATAAAGGAATTCAACCTATGGGAGCATTACAATCTGGACTTTCTGCCCCCTCTACCATACCTAAAGATTAGCCTCTTATTGTAATTGATCTAAAAGATTGCTCTTTTTACAATTCCTTTACAGCTCCAAGATAGAGAGTAATTTGACTTTACCATACCTTCTCCAAATCACCAGAATCCAACAGAAAAATATCAATGAAAAGTACTTCCCCAAGGAATGATTAATAACCCTACTTTCTGTCAAGCATTTGTAGATTAACTCTTAAAAGAGTTGAGAGAACAGTTTCCATCCTCTATAATAATACATTATATGGATGACATTTTATTTGCCTCTTGTAAGCAAGGAGAATTATCTCTACTGTTTTTAAAAGCTAAAAAATTTTAAAGGAGTTTGGTTTAATAATTGCAGAAGAAAAAATTCAAAAGATATTTTCTATTCAGTATTTGGGCAATAATATTAATGAAAATATGGTTCCTTAGAAAGTTCAAATTCAAAAAGATACATTATCCACATTAAATGATTTTCAGAAATTCTTAGGAGACACTAATTTGCTTCTTCCCATGTTAGGTATCCCTACTTATCAACTTACTCATTTATTTGATATTTTAAAAGGTAAATCTGATTTGAATAGTCCATGACAATTAACACCTGAAGCTTTATGAGAATTACAGTGGGTTGAGGAACAAATTTCCCAATGCCCAATTTAACGTATAGATCCTACTTTACCCATATATTTATTAATTATGCTCATGCCACATTCTCCTACAGGAATTTTATGGCAAGAATAGGCAATAATTGAATGGATTTTTTACCCCATAAAAGTATCAAGTGCCTACAAACTTATTTAGATATGATTGTCTTGATAATATTTTAGAGGTGTAAACACCTTCAAAAAATTATAGATCAGGATCCAGCTATTATTTTTGTTCCTCTGAATAATTACTCAAGATGGATTTTGAACAGAACCTTCAATGGCAATTAAGGTGTTGTCATTGAAAATCATTATCTCAAATCTAAACTCATTAATTTTCTTAAGAAAACTGCTTTTATTCTAGCAATAATTATTAAAGATTCTCCAGTTCAAGGTGACACTTATTACACTGATACAGCTGCTGAAAGACACCACCTGAAACAGTCTTTAACTATTATATCACAGCCCATTTATTGGAAAAATGATAATGGGCAATGGAAAAAGGGATTAATCAAAATGGGGGGGGCTAGGATTTGCTCTTATCTCCACAGATGCAGAAAACCAGTGGATCCCTTCCAGAAGATTGAAGCCTCGGCATGAGTTGGAAGTGGAAGAGAGGGAGATTTGACATCTTTGAGCTGCCAGAAGAAGAAATGGAAAGAATAAGCCTAGAGCCAATGGTTACTAGAAAAGTGAAGGTGAAGATAACTGCAACACAGAAAGCTGAACCACCTTCTTGGGGGCAACTGAAGAAACTTACCCAGGAGGCAGAAAATGTTTTAATTGGGACTAAGGCTCCAAAAAATCCTTGACTCTGTTAATGGCAATGTTGGTTGTTGTGTCTGTAACAGTAAGCGGAACTAACTATTCTTACTGAGTTTATATTCCCGATCACCTTTAACTAGACCCGTTAAGTGTAAACACACCCCTTTTTTTCTGTTTATGTTAATAATTCTGTTTCGCTTCCAGGATCATTTGGCAACTGTGGACACTTAAGGCCTGAAGAAGGACAGGTTATATCAAATTATACTGTGGGCTCAGATAGATAACCCATTTGTATAGGTGCAGGAGATCATTGCTTAAAGATAAAATCACAGGGTTGGTTATCTACCATACCAGCGGTCCCCAACCATTTTTGGGCCACAGACTGGTTTAATGTCAGAAAATATTTTCACAGACCGGCCTTTAGGGTGGGATGGATAAATGTATCATGTGACCGAGACAAGCGTCAAGAGTGAGTCTTAGACTAATGTAACAGAAGGAATCCGGTCATTTTTTAAAAATAAACATCATTCAGACATAAATATAAATAAAACGGAAATAATGTAAGTTATTTATTCTTTCTCTGCAGACCGGTACCAAATGGCCCACAGACCAGTACTGGTCCACAGCCTGGGGGTTGAGGACCACTGTACTATACAAAATGGATCACATCACCATATATATATATATATATATATATATATATATATATATATATATATATATATATATAACAAGGGTGGACCTTTAAGACTTATCTACACCTACCTTATATGTTCATGATTAGTACTGTGTTCTGGAATGAATCAATTAATCTCATTACCTGTGTGAATTCTTGTTTTTTACATGTCTCAATTCCTTTATTAATTATAATTAATCTGTTGATTCTGTGTAAATACTTAAAGCGAGAACAGGAGTCTGGATCCCTGTTCATATGCATAAACAATTGCAAAACTCACCTAAAGTGTATTGAATAGATGAGACTCTAAAAAAGATATATATGACACAGAGAAAAACTGAAATTGCTTTAGTACACCTTTATTAAGTAGTATTGCTGATGGTTTATCTGAACTAAACCCTGGTAAACATTTAAAGTTATTAGGAGCTTTTACAATAAGTGCATTAGTTGTCATTGCTGTTTTATGTTTTTGTATTTGCTTAGTCTGGAGAAAGAGCAGAAGCAACTTTTATTGTTCTGGAGAATGAGCCTCCTTGTACACCATAATGTTGCAGAATGACTTAAAGGAAAAAGGGGGAAATGTTGGAGGAAAGCCAAAGCACTAAGTGGTTTTCTGTTCCCATCCTGAGAAAGTGAAGGTCTAGACCAAGCATACATGACTGAAGGCAGCTGTGCCCAGAGAAGGCTCAAGGGTGCAATGCTTGGCCCTGCTGGAGCTTTCTGAAAGTCAGGAATCAGACAGCAGATTGTGTGGAGTTATGTCTCAGAAAGAGCAAGAGAAATCTAATCAGTTTTACAAAACTAAATAATAAAATTGTACACTATATTCTGCTTGTTAGTTTCTCATGCATGATGTCATGTTTCTGCTTAATAAATGGGATAGCTGATCTTTCCAAGGCACCTCAGTTCTGGAGAGATTGGGGTCCTCCACTTGCAGTATCGTTGCTGTCTCATTCCTTTGCAGCTCCTCTCCATGAAACTCTGATTACTAAAAACAAAAATACCTCTAATCTGTGTAACTAAAAACAACTTATATTGAGGGGTACTACATTCCAGAATTTATATATGTGAATTGTTTATGTATGGGATATATTAGTCTATGACACAATTTAAATAATTTGTAGGTTTTCACTTATTTTGTATGTACTCTTGTAAAATGCTATAAAACATTTTTTGTCACAAGGATGACTATAATTATGTCAGAACTGGAATTAGGGTAAGCAGGTCAGTATGGGCCAGACACAAATTGATTTAAACACTTATGTACTTTACACCTGACACCAGACTATTTTAATCTAACTTAATCTTAAATTCAATACATGATCCTCAGTTTTATCTGAGGATCATGTAAATTCAGAAAAATCTGAGAGATATTTATACTGTACATTTCTGGGCTAACTAACAGTTCAAGGATGCTGTATAAGGAGTGTCTTAGGTAAGAGCCTGACATAGACATAATCTTTCTTCTCTATCTCTCACCCACCAAATGTTGAAACAACATTGTTTTAAAACACAGCACAACACAGTGTGGCTTTATTTTTATGTTACTTTGTACTCTGTGTGAAGCTCTCCATTCAAACCTGAGATTACAGAAACAGAAATAGAAGAGAGAGGATGATTATTAGTTTTTAATCTCTGCATAATATTTATAATTAAACACATGAAATTTGACTGTTTTTTTTTTTTTAAATTACCACCAACATTAACACCATCAAAGAAGTGGATGTTTTGTTTTCTTAATGAATGTTATAACATACAGTAAATGTCTGACCAGGCGATGGAACAGTGGATAGAGCATCTGACTGGGATGCAGAGGACCCAGGTTCAAAACCCTAAAGTCACCAGCTTGAGCTCAGGGTCGCTGGCTTATCGGATCACAGACATGACACCATTGTCACTGGCTTGAGCGCAAAGGTCACTGGCTTGAAGCCCAAGGTTGTTGGCTTTAGCCCAAGGTCACTGGTTTGAGCAAGGGGTCACTTTTTCTGCTCTAGCCTCCCGGTCAAAGCACACATGAGAAAGCAATCAATGAACAACTAAGGTGCTGCAATAAAGAATTAATTTTTCTCATCTCTCTCTCTTCCTGTCTGTCTGTCCCTATCTGTCCCTCTCTCTGTCCTTGTCATAAAATATATATGTGTATATATATATATCTTATATATATACACATATATATTTTATACATACATACAAATATATTTAATGTGTGTATATATATATATTTAATGTATGTATATGTTTGTGTGTATGTATGTGTGTATATATATATATACACACACACAGTAAATAAGATTGTTGCAGAAAGTGGGTTTAATAGTGATGTGACAACTAATACCTAAACAGGTTCATAGATACTTCCCAAATGAATGGTTTTTTGTGATACCTGCTTATATAGAATGCCAAGGAACCATTGTTTTAGAATTAAATAACTAAAACATTACATAGTATTTGAAAAAATTTAAATGAACTTAATTTTTGTCACCACTAACATTTTGAATAATGGCTCAAGAAGTTTTTGATGGACTTACTTATCTGCTAAATGCAGTGATAAGTAGGATTCAGCCAAAGGTAAGCAGCACAGTGAAGTTCCATGAATACACTGTAACATTGGGTTGTTCTGGAAATGTGGCAAATTCCAATTTTTCATTATGCTACTTATCTAGCCATATCTAACTAAGTTTTGCCAGGATTTTTATGCTAAATCCTGAAAACCTAAGTTTTTTTTTCCATCCAGAAAAAATACTAAAACAGAGATGGAGAGAGAGAATGAAAGAGGGAGAGAGAGAGATTGAACTCTTTAGACTGTGCAGTTGCTCTGAGCTAAGGAATTTAATCTTCAAAATAAAATGTTATAAACTCTGAAAATTATACTTTTTGTAAAATTATCTTTTGGAACATATGAATCTCTTAAAAATTAAACTTTGTCATCCCATTTCTGTAAACATTTTGAAACACACTTAACAATTATAAGAACATGACAAATCTTTCAAGTTCTTTTTGGATAAGGCAGCCCTGATCTCCTGGTATGCCAGTTCCTCAACAGTAGTGTTGAATGGGGAAAACAAGAAAGCCACGACTCAGAAATATAGCAAGATGGATAATAATAGTAAAATTTGGACCTTGAAAGAATGCCCAGTGTCCCTGGGTGTTTGGTTCAGTGGTAGAACATTGAACCAGCGTGTGGACATCCCAGGTTCAATTTCCAGTCAGCATACACAGGAGAAGCACCCAACTGCTTCTCCACCCCTCTCCCTCTTGCTTCTTTCTTTCTCTTTCTTCCTCTACTGAAACCATGTCTTGAATGGAGTGAGTTGGTCCTGAGTGCTGAGGGTGGCTCCATGGCCTCTGCTACAGATACTAAAAAGAGCTTGGTTGCTGAGCAACAGAGCAACACCCCTAGCAGGCTTGCCAGGTAGATCTCTGTCGGGTGCATGCAGAACTCTGTTTCTGCCTCCACTCTTCTCACTGAATAAAAATAAATAAAGAAAGAAATAAAGAAAAATAACTCCCAGCAGTAAACTTTGAATTCTAGATTTGAAGTCCAAAGGATTCTAAGATTATGACAATATGAGATAGGAGAATTTTTTTACACCTTACCAGTGTGCCAAGTCCAAACTCTTGAATATGGGAAGAAGATTTTTTGAAACTTGGCAACTGTCTACTTCTCCAACCATTTCTAACATTTCCTCCCTTAAAGTATGTTTTAAACATTCTGCAGATCTTTCTCTTAAAGGTTCTGCACATTCAGTTTTTCTCATTTCAGATGTCATTCACATCCTCTATTTATCTTAATAAATGGATTATAAATCATACTTAGTTACAAGTGTTCCCTCCTCTAGGAAAACATTCCTGACACCACTTCCAACTACTGAATTGAATTACTTTCTTGATTCTGCAATAGATGAACAACTGATTTGGGTGTTACTTCTATCAACTCAATAAACTGTGAACTCCTCTATGTTGTCTTTATCCCTAATCTTAGCATAGTACATGCTCAGTTACATATTTACTTAATTAATGACTAAATATAGAAAATAGATAGCAGATTTGTAATTGTTGGTAATCAACCTATTTTTAGCAAGTCCCACAGAAAGAAACTAGTAATATTGGAGATTAGGCCTGCTATTCAGATAAAAGTGGTTGACAAGAGGCAGCTAGCTAAGGCTGCAATAAAGCAGTCTAAATTTCAGAAAATAATCTTTCTAGGAGCCCAGTTTTCCAAATTACTATAACATAATAAAGGTCCTAGAAAAATCTGCAATTTGGTGGAAATATGAATGACTATAACATTGGCCAGTTTACATGGAAGCATAAGTTATTTCAGATACTCATTGATTAGTTTTTTGAAAGCAAGTATTATATCATATTTATCTTTCCTTGACACTAACAGATAGATATCCAGTAAATAGTTATTCATTTTATATACCACCTATGTAATATTATTTTTACTCTCCCAAGAGAATATTTTCTGTGTTTTAGGTAGCATAACCAGATCAAATATGAGTTGGTTCCACCAAACTGCATTATCTCAATAAAATTTGCTAAAAATGTCTTATGTCCAATAACCTCTAACTATAGAAACCTAAATCACTCTAAATATTATATAAAATATATGAAAAAATTTATAACAAATAAAAAAGTACTATATCTTATTATTTCTGAGATCTATGATAATAGATTTATAGAATTTTTATGGAAGAATGTGAGGCTTCAAACGGAAAAGATATCAAATACACAGGATTATCTTGTGAAGTTCATTCACAAGAGAGCTACTTATCATTTTTTTTCCTGTTATAGTTACTTGGAATGCAAAAACTATTAAGTTATTAAATTTTCAATAAGATTTTTAAATATGTAAACCAGGGGGACACATGTAGAAAGCAATGAATAAAGTTGATTAACATTCACTTGACACTTTCTTAGCATCAAGAAAAATAAAATCTAAATAAAATAAAATAATTTTATAACTAGTATCCTGGGAGCAAAAACTATACTGCTCATTGTTATTTACTTGCTAGAATAGTTATATCCAGTAAGAAAAAAGGATTATTAGGGAATATAAAGAGATAAGTAAAAGTTCCATATCCTTGCTAATATACATACTTCAAGTATTGTGCATCTTTTTCTAAAGGATTTCTATGAGCCTCACCAAACATATATTCTTTGAATAATCAAAATGGTCAGCTGAAAAAGTTTCCAATAAATGTGACATATTTGAGACATTTCACTAAGTAGACACTTGGAATATATTTTTAAATAAATTTTTAATACAAAATTGATGAAATAAACTTTCTTCTATGAAGTCAAAAGAGAAACTAAACCCCAAAGCACAAGGCCCATTTTCAGATTCATCAGCTGTAGAACAGAAGTAAAACTCTTATGAATAGGGGCTATGGAACTAATACACCATGTAGACCATTGAAAACTATCTATTGTGTTAGGAAATAATCTTTGAAGTTAGAAAACATACTCTGAGTTACACATGGCTGTGGTGCTTTATTTTTCAATGGAATCTAACTTGATGTTATAGCAGAGGATCCTCAGATTAAAACAATTTTCTCTCAAGGCATAAATGTTCCAACTTTTTTTTATAATTTTATTTTTAATGGGGTGACATCAATAAATCAGGATACATATATTCAAAGATAACAACTCCAGGTTATCTTGTCGTTCACTTATGTTGCATACCCATCACCCAAAGTCAGATTGTCCTCTGTCACCTTCTACCTAGTTTTCTTTGTGCCCCTCCCCCTCCCCCTTTCCCTCTCCCTCTCCCCCCTCCCCCTGTAACCACCACACTCTTATAAATGTCTCTTAGTTTCACTTTTATGTCCCACCTACGTATGGAATAATGCAGTTCCTGTTTTTTTCTGATTTACTTATTTCACTTCGTATAATGTTATCAAGATCACACCATTTTGCTGTAAATGATCCGATGTCATCATTTCTTATGGCTGAGTAGTATTTCATAGTGTATATGTGCCACATCTTCTTTATCCAGTCATCTATTGACGGGCTTTTTGGTTGTTTCCATGTCCTGGCCACTGTGAACAATGCTGCAATGAACATGGGGCTGCATGTCTCTTTACGTATCAAATATACAAAGAACTCATAAAACTCAACAACAAACAATCCAATAAAAAAAATGGGAAGAGGACAAGAACAGACACTTCTCCCAGGAAGAAATACAAATGACCAACAGATATATGAAAAGATGCTCATCTTCGTTAGTTATTAGAGAAATGCAAATCAAAACTGCAATGAGATACCACCTCACACCTGTTAGATTGGCTATTATTAACAAGACAGGTAATAGCAAATGTTGGAGAGGCTGTGGGGAAAAAGGAACCCTCATACACTGTTGGTGGGAATGTAAAGTAGTACAACCATTATGGAAGAAAGTATGGTGGTTCCTCAGAAAACTGAAAATAGAATTACCTTATGACCCAGCAATCCCTCTACTGGGTATATACACCCCAAAAACTCAGATACATTTGTTTGTTTTTTTGATAAACCAGTTGTCAGGAAAGATAGGTAAGAAAATAATAAACAGTCCCCATTTAGAAGCTGTACATTCCTTTCAGGTAAATAAGAACAATAAAATAAAAATATTTTTTTTATTTCTCTTATATGGCATTCTTAAGTTTTTAAAAATCATTTACTTATAATAAAATGAACCCACTTCAACTTTACATTTTAATGTTTTGTCAACTGTAGACACTTATGAGTCTCACCACTATCAAAGAATAGAACATTTCTGTCACCACAAAAAGTTGGTTTATGCCTCATTAAATTCAATCTCTACCATCTCCAGCCTTACACAACCACTAATCTGCTTTATGGTAGCATATGTTAGTTTTGTCTCTTCTGGAATTCCATATAAATGTGTTCTTATATGCGTGGCTTTTTTCATTCAGCATGTTTTTGAGATTCATTATTGTAGTTGTGCATATCAATAGTTTCTTTGTCTCTGCTAGTAGTGCTCAACTTTAGAGATACACCAAAATTTATTTATATATTTATCTGCTAAGGGATGTGAAAGTTGTTTACATGTTGGCTACTATGAAAAAAACTGCCATGAACATGCACTTCAAACCCTTTCTATGGAGATATATTTCCTTTTTTTTTGCATATATACTTAGTAGTAGAATAACAAATCATATGGGACATATCTTTTAACTTTTTAAGAAAGTATCAAACTTGCCTGACCACGTGGTGGAGAAGTGGATAGAGCATTGGACTGGGGTGCAGAGGATCTAGGTTCAAAAGCCTGAGGTCAACAGCTTAAGAACAGGCTCATTTGGTTTGAGCAAGGCTCACCAGCTTGGACCCAAGGTCACTGGTTTGAGCAAGGGGTCATTCAGTCTGCTCTAGACCCCTGGTCAAGGCACATATATGAAGGCAATCAATGAACAATGAAGAATTGATGCTTCTCAGCTCTCTCCCTTCCTGTCTTTCTGTCCCTCTTTCTGTCTATTTCTGTCACAAAAAAAGTATCAAACTATTTTCAAAGTGGTTATACAGTTTTACATTATCACCAATAGTTCATGTGGTTTCCAGTTGCTTTTCACCAATGTTTTCACGCTTTTAAATTTTAATCATTTCAGTAGGTGTGTAGGGGGAAATTATTGTGACTTTAATCTGCATTTACCTGATTAGTAGCTATAAACATTTTGGCCAGTTATGTATTTCTTTTTGTAAAGATTCTGTTCATGTTCTACAAATATTTTTGAAATGTTTTGTTATTGATATGTAAGAGTTATTTTATATTCTACATACCTTTGTGAAATATAAATATTGTTAATATTTTTTCCAGTCTGTGGCTTGATTTTTTGTTTAAATGTATATATTCAAAAAAAAGAAGAAGTTTTAATTTGATGAATCCCAACCTACCGTTTTATTTTATTTTTCAGTTAGAACTTCTTGGCCTTAAAATTTTTTTGCCTGCCCTGGCCAGTGGCACAGTGGATGAAACATTATCCTCATGCACCAAAGTCTCTGGTTCTATATGGGGGTTGATGGCTGGATCCTTAGGGCATCAGCTGAACTCATAAGGTCACAGGTAGGAACCCCATTCATGACACATATGAGAAGCAATCAATGACATAACTAAATGAAACGATTGATGATTTTCTCTCTACATAAAACAAAAAAATGAATTTTTGCTTAACCCATGCTTCACAAGGATGCCCTCATGCTTCTCTCTACAAATGTTACAATATGATATAACATGATATACTTAGAGTCAATTTTTGTTAATGGTTTTAAAAAGTATTAATGTATTCATTTATTTATTTTTACTTTGGGTATTTCATGTTCTTACTCCAATTGTTGAAAAATACCTTCTTTTCCTTATTATTTAATCTATAGATAAATACCCAGAATTTAGATTTTAACAATAAGGAGTCCAATCTACCTATCTGATACAGCTTTCTGTGTGTGTGAAATTTCTTTAATTTTTCTTGGAAATCCTTAGTGGTTTTCAGTTTGCATATATCTTGTTAAATGTATCCCTATGTATTTAATGTTTGTTGCTGTTATAAATGGTTATTTTAACATTTTTGTTTTGCAATTTTTATTGCTAATGCATATAAATATAATTGATTTTTATATGTTGATCTTGTATCCTTCAATTTTACTAAGTTTACTACTAAATAAAGTAGGGTTTACTGTATATTTATGGAAATTTTATATGTACATGGTCATGACATCATTGAGAAAAGTGACAGTATTTCTCCCTTTCTAATTTACAAGCCATCGCCCTGGCTAGATAGCTAGGTTGGTTAGAATATCATCTCAAAAGATGTAAGTTTTGGGTTTGATCCCCAGTCATGGCATATACAGAAACATATAAATATTTCTGTCTGTTTCTGTTTCTCTTTCCCTTCCTCTCTCTAAAATCAATGTTAAAAAAACTTGACAAGACATTCTATTTACCTGTTTATTTTTTGTTTATTGCACTGGTGAATATATGCAGCATAATGCTTAACAAAAGCTATGAGAAGGGTGAGAAAGTGACAACAGTAAGATGAAAAAATAGGAGATCCAAAATTTTATTCTTACAAATAACAAATTTGGCAGACATGCACAAAATAAAAAAAAAGTTTTAGGATCCAGCATAAAGCTTGCAAGTATCTGCTTGGACAAAAGACTGAGGGAATGCCACTTTGAAAAGTCAGGTCAATGCCCATTTGTTAACCTCACCAAGTAAACCCACAGCAATGGATTGAGAAACAGTCTTGCCCCTGAATAGGATTGGCTACAGACTCATTTGGCACTGGTCTTGCTACCAGCACCATCCACCAAGAGACATAGGAGCCATGCATTCCAATTTCTTATGTAAAAGAACTATCTTAGTACTTGTTGTAGACCCTGAAGTGGCTTGTGATTCAGCTACATCTAGTCTCAGCTATAGTTTAGTAGCCTGCCTGCGTGACCAGGTACATGGCAAGAAACACACTGAAGGTAAACCCACCAACCTCAATTTAATTTTAAATCTGAAAATAAACCTATGATCCAGCTACAGCTCCACTCATTCATGGAAAACTATTTGTGTTCATGGATTGAAATAATAAATATTGGTAAAGTCTCTATAATACCCCCCAAAAATCTATGGATTCAGTGCAATACATATTGAAATTACCATAACATATTTTCACAAAAATAAAAAAAATCACAACATTTTATGAAATCACAGAGGCTCCATATAGCCAAAACAATCTCAAGAACAAAGTTGAAGGTTTTACATTTTCTGATTTCAAACTGTATTACAAAGCTACAATAATCAAAATGGACACATAGAATAATAAAAAAAGACCACAGAGGCCAGAAATAAATCCATGCCAAGTATAAACGGGGGAAAATAATCTCTTCAATAAATGATGTTGAGTAATCTTGATATTTAAATGCAAAATAATTAAATTGGACCCTTATCAAACATCATACACAACAGTTAACTCAAAATTAATTAAAGACATAAATATAAGACCTATAACCATAAAAGTTCTAGAAGAAAACACTTTCAAAATAATATTTTAAATATGACACCAAAAACACCAGAAAGAAGACAAAAATATATGTAGATTTCATGATAAATTAATAACTTCTGCACAGAAAAGGAAAGAACAATATGAAAAAACAATCTAAAGAATGAGAGAAGGGCTGTTTCCAGATCTTTGCTATTGTGAACAATGCTGCCATAAACATGGAGGAGCATTTCTCATTTTGGAACAGTTCTATGGTGTTCTTAGGGTATATTCCTAAGAGTGGGACAGCTGGGTCAAAAGGCAGTTAGATTTTTAATTGTTTGAGGAATCTCCATACTGTTTTCCACAGAGGCTGCACCAGTATGCATTCCCACCAGCAGTGTAAGAGGGTTCCCTTTTCTCCACATCTTCGCCAACACCACATTCCGTGGTGTTTTGTTGATGAGCACCATTCTATCTGGTGTGAGGTGATATCTCATTGTGGTTTTAATTTGCATTTCTGTAATGATTAGTGATGTTGAATATTTCTTCATGTGCCTATTGGCCATCTGTATGTCCTCTTTGGAAAAGTGTCTATTCATTTCTTTTGCCCATTTTTTGATTGGATTGTTTGTCTTCCTGATGTTGAGATTTACAAGTTCTTTTTAAATTTTGGTTACTAACCTCTTATCAGACATACTGTCAAATATGTTCTTTCTTTGTGTACTTTGTCTTTTTATTCTGTTCTTATTGTCTTTGGCTGTGCAAAAGCTTTTTAGTTTGATATAGTCCCATTTGTTTATCCTGTCTTTTATTTCACTTGCCCATGGAGATAAATCAGCAAATATATCACTACAAGAGATGTGGAAAAGCTATGTTTTCTTCTAAGGTGCTTATGGTTTCATGGTTTACATTTAAGTCTTTTATCCATTTTGAGTTTATTTTTGTGAATGGTGTGAGTTGGTGGTCTAGTTTCATTTGTTTGCAGGTAGCTGTCCAATTTTCCCAACACCATTTATTAAAGAGGCTGTCTTTACTCCATTGTATGTCCTTACCTCCTTTGTCAAATATCAGTTGTCCATAGAGCTGTGGTTTTATTTCTGGGTTCTCTGTTCTGTTCCATTGATCTATATGCCTGTTCTTATGCGAGTACCAGGCTATTTTGAGTACAATGGTCTTGTAGTATAACTTGATATTAGGAAGTGTAATACCTCCCACTTTATTCTTCTTTTTAAGATTGCTGAGGCTATTCATGTTTGTTTTTTTTTTTTTTTGGTTACATATAAATTTTTGGAATATGTGATCTATATCTTTGAAGTATGTCATTGGTATCTTAATTAGTATTGCATTAAATTTATAAATTGCTTTGGGTAATAGGGACATATTAATGATGCTTATTCTTCCTAACCATGAGCACGGTATATGCTTCCACTTGTTTGTATCTTCCTTGATTTCTTTTACCTATGTTTTATAATTTTCCGAGTACAAGTCTTTAGTCTCCTTGGTTAAATTTGCTCCTAGGTACTTTATTTTTTTGGTTGTAATAGTGAAGGGGACTGTTTCCTTAATTTCTCTTTCTGACTGTTCATTGCCAGTGTACAAAAATGCCTCTGATTTATGAGTATTAATTTTATATCCTGCCACTTTGCTGAATTCATTTCTCAGGTCCAGTAGTTTTTTGACTGAGACTTTAGGGTTATTTATATACAATATCATATCATCTGCAAATAATGATAGTTTTACTTCTTCTTTTTCAACTTGAATGCCTTTTATTTCTTCTTCTTGTCTGATTGCTGTGGCTAGGACTTCCAGGACGATGATGAGTAAGAGTGGTAAAAGGGGGCACCCCTGCCCTGTTCCTGATCTTAAGGGTATTGCTTTTAATTTTTGCCCATTGAGTATGATTTTGGCTGTGGGTTTGTCATAGATGGCTTTTTATCATGTTGAGGTATGTTCCCTGTATTACCACTTTGTTGAGAGTTTTGATCATGAATGGGTGCTGGATTTTATCAAATGCTTTTTCTGCATCTATTGAAATTATCATGTGGTTTTCCTCCTTCTTTTTGTTTATGTGTTGAATCACATTCATTGATTTGTGAATATTGTACCAGCCTTGCCTCTCAAGAATAAATCCCACTTGATCATTGTGTATGATTTTTTCCATATGTTGTTGGATCCAGTTTGCTAATATTTTGTTGAGGATTTTAGCATCTATATTCGTCAGGGTATTGGCCTATAATTTTCTTTCTTTGTGTTGTCTTTGCCTCGTTTTGGAATCAGAATTATACTTGCCTCATAAAAGAAGCTTGGAAGTCTTTGTTCCTCTTGAATTTTTTGAAATAGCTTGAGAAGGATAGGAGTTAGTTTTTCTTTGGATATTTGGTAGAATTCACTTGTGAAGCCATCAGGCCCAGGACTTTTCTTTGTTGGGAGTTTTTTGATAACTGCTTTGATCTCATTTGTTCTAACCGGTCTGTTTAGGTTTTCTGATTCTTCCAGATTAATTTTGGGAAGATTGTATGTTTCAAGGAATTTGTCCATTTCATCTAGGTTGTCTAGTTTTTGGCATACAGTTCTTCATAGTATTTTCTTACAATATTTTGTATTTCTGTTGTGTCAGTTGTCATTTCTCCACTCTCATTTCTAATTTTATTTATTTGAGTTCTCTCTCTTTTATTCTTGGTGAGTCTAGTTAAAGGTTCATCATCTTTTTTACCTTGTCAGAGAACCAACTCCTAGTTTCATTGATCCTCTTTATTGTTTCTTTAGCCTCTATGTCATTTATTTCTGCTCTGATCTTTGTTATTTCCTTCCTTCTATTACATTTGGGCTTTACTTGCTGTTCTTTTTCTAGTTTTTTTAGGTGCAGGGTTAGTTCTTTATTTATGCTCTTTTTGCTTCTTAAAGTGTTCCTGTAATGCTATGAACTTCCCTCTCAGTACTGCTTTTGCAGTGTCCCATAAATTTTGAGTTGTTATATGCTCATTGTGATTCATTTCTAGGAATTTCTTTTTATTTCTTCTTTGATCTCATTCTTAATCCATTTGTCATTTAACAACCTGCTATTTAGTCTCCCTGTGTTTGAGAATTTTTGAGTTTTTCTGTTGTGGTTGATTTCTCGTTTCATGCCATTGTGATCAGAGAAAGTGCTTGATATGTTTAAAATCTTCTTAAATTTGTTGAGACCACTTTTGTGCCCTAACGTGGTCTATCATAGAGAATGTACCATAAGCACTTGAAAAAAATGTATATTCTGCTGCTTTAGGGTGAAAGATTCTAAGATATCTATTAAATTGTATTGATCTAGTGTGATCTTTAGGTCTGCTGTTTCTTTGTTAATTTTCATTCTTGAGGATTTATCTAGTGATGTTAGTGCGGTATTAAAATTCCCTACTATTATAATATTGCTGTTGATCTCGCCCTTTATATCCATCAAAGTCTGCTTTATATATTTAGGTGCTCCTATATTAAGTGCATATTTATAATAGTTATATCTTCCTGTTAGATTGCTCCCTTTATCATTATGTAGTGGCCTTCTTTATCTCTTACTATATCCTTTGTTTTAAAGTTCATTTTTTCTGATATAAGTATTGCTACCCCTGCTTCTTTTTTCATTTCCATTTCAATGATATATTTTTTTCATCCTTTTATCTTCATTTTATGTGCATCTTTTGTTTTAAGGTGTGTCTCTTTTAAACAGCATATGTACAGGTCCTGTTTTTTTATCCATGCAGGTACCCTATGTCTTTTGATTGGATCACTTAATCCATTTACATTTAAGGTTATTATTGATATATAGTTGTTTATTGCCATTTTATTCTTTTTTTTGTATTTTTCTGAAGCTGGAAACGGGGAGAGACAGTCAGACAGACTCCCCCATGTGCCTGACCGGGATCCACCCAGCACGCCCACCAGGGGTGATGCTCTGCCCACCAGGGGGCGACTCTCTGCCCCTCTGGGGCATCGCTCCGCCGGGACCAGAGCCACTCCAGCGCCTGGGGCAGAGGCCAAGGAGCCATCCCCAGTGCCTGGGCCATGTCTGCTCCAATGGAGACTCGGCTGCGGGAGGGGAAGAGAGAGACAGAGAGGAAGGAGGGGGGGTGGAGAAGCAAATGGGCGCCTCTCCTCTGTGCCCTGGCCAGGAATCGAACCCGGGTCCCCCGCACACCAGGCTGACGCTCTACTGCTGAGCCAACTGGCCAGGGCGCCATTTTATTCTTTAATTCTGAATTCCTCTTTTGCTATATTATTTTCCCGCTTTGATCTGTTCACAACAGGCCCCTTAACATTTCCCGCAGCATTGGTTTGGTTGTAATGAATTCCTTGAGTTTTTTTTTGTTTTTGTTTTTGTTTTTTTGTCTGGGAAGCTTTTTATTTCTCCTTCAATTTTAAATGATAGCCTTACTGGATAAAGTAGTCTTAGTTGTAGGTTCTTGTTCTGCATTACTTTGAATATTTCTTACCATTCCCTTCTGGCCTCAAGTGTTTCTTCTGAGAAGTCTGATGTCATCTTTATGGGGGCTACTTTATAGGTGATTGCCTTTTTTTCTCTAGTAGCTTTTAATATTTTCTGTTTATCACTTAGCTTTGGTGTTTTAATTATGATGTGTCTTGGTGTAGGTTTCTTTGGGTTTCTCTTTAATAAAGTTCTCTGTGCTTCTTGAACTTGTGAGAGTTTCTCCTGCATTAGTTTAGGGAAGTTTTCAGCTATGATTTGATTGAACAAAGTCTCTATCCCTTGTTCTTTCTCTTCTTCTTCAGGAACCCGTATAATGCAGATATTATTTCTCTTCATGTTGTCACAGAGCTCTGTAAGATTTTCCTGTGACATTTTGAGTTTCTTTTTCTTTTTTCTTCTCTGCTTTCATGCCTCCATTCCACTTGTCCTCCAACTCGCTGATTTTATCCTCAACTGCATCCATCCTGTTTTTAATTGCTTCCATTGTGGTCTTCATTTCTGATATTGTATTTGTAATCTCTGACTGCTTCTCTTTTAATATTTCAATATCCTTTTTTATACTTGCTATTTCTTTATTTAGGTGTTCATAATAACCATCCATTGTTGTTGTAAGATCCCTAGGCATCCTTACAATCATTATTTTGAACTCCACATCTGGAAGTTAGTTTATTTCCATATCACTCAGTTCATTTCTTGGAGGTTTCTCTTGTGGTTTCATGTGGATGGCACTTCTCTGTTTTCTCATTATGTCTGTGTGTTTGTGTGTTTTGTTTGTAGAGCTGGTTGAGTCTAGGCTTGGTGTTGTCTGCCTCCAGTTTTCAATTGTGTTATTTCTAGGTCTTGAGTTGGCATCAGCTATTATTTGTACTCCACTTTTGGATTTGGGCCACTTTGAAGTCTTGATTTGTTTGTTTTCTTAACAGGTTATAGTTTTTTTTACTGATCTCTTAGGGGGCTTATTTGAAACTGTATCCAGGAATGCAGTGGGTGTAACCTGAGACTCTGCAGGCCTCTTCTGCCAGTTACTTTCTCTGGGGGCAGGGTGTTTTCTCAGCTTCAGTAGGGGAGGTATATCTCAGATCTCCATGGAGACCTCAGTTACTGCCTCTCCTCCCCACTTCTTGTTTTGAGCTGTGTGATGTTGCACTGATTGGAGCTGGAGAGATGTCTGGAGATCTGTGACCTAGAAGAACTTAGTTTTTTGCTTTGTGGAAATATCAGTCCCTCCCATGGCAATGGCTACCTTCAGCACTTGATGAGTCAGCTTTTCAGGTTGTCCCCTGCATTTCTCTGCCACTCACCATCTGTCTCTCTCCACTTTCTTTTTGAAAGACAAGCTGGCCCTTTCAACACACCTGATTCCCTGGCTGCCAGGCAAGTGGCTGTGAGCAGTATTTTCTGCTCTTTTCCTTGGAGTGAGAACCCTTCTGGGCTCTCAGCCTCACCCCACCTCTGATCCTGTAAGCAGTGGAGATTCAAGCGCTCCCTACCAGGTTTGTTGTGGCTTTTTCTTTGCTCCTTCACTTTTGAGAGCTGTTCTTGTAGTCCAGAGTTAGTTTTTCACGCTGATTGTTCATAAATTAGTTTGTAATACAGTTCGGTGGTGTGAGCTGGGAGTCTGTGTATCTGCCTACTCGCTGCCATCTTCAGGTCTCCCAAAGTGATCCTCTTCTTTTGCCTTCTCTCACTCACTCAGCTTTGGCCAACCACCTCTCCTTACTACTCCCAGATGCAGAGTTTTTAAAAAAGAATTTAGGATGCTCAGAGATCTTAGAGCAACAAAAGATTGACATAATGAACACCTAAATAAAGCAATAGGAAGCATCAAAAGGAATTTAAATCATAAAAAGGAACCAGGCTGAAATGACAAATGCAATATCAGAAGACTGCACTAGAAGGAATTAATAGCAGGCTGGCTGAAGCAGAGAATTGATTCAGTGATTTAGAGGACAAGATAAACAAAAGCACAGAAGAAGAGCAGCAAAAAGGAAAGATGCTCAAAAAGTCTGAAGAAACTCTAAGAGAGCTCTGTGACAACATGAAGAGAAAGAATATTTCCATTGTAGGGGTTTCTGAAGGAGAAGAGAATGAATAAGGGATATAGAACCTGTTTGAAGAAATCATATCTGAAAATTTTCCTAAATTTATAAAGGAAAAAGTCACTCAAGTTCAAAAAACACAGAGTGTCCCATTAAAGGGAACACAAGGAAGGCTACAGCAAGACACATTATAATTAAAGTGTCAAAGTTAAGAGACAAAGAAAGAATACTAAAAGCTGCAAAAGAAAAGCAGTTAAATAGCTACAGAGGAGCCCCCATTAGAATGTCATCAAGTTCTCATCAGAAACACTTAAGGCCAGAAGGGATTTGCAAGAAACATTTAAAGTGATGCAAAGCAAGAACCTACAATCAAGAATTCTTTATCCTACAAGACTATCCTCTGAAATTGAAGGAGAAATAAAAAGCTTCCCAGAAAACAAACAAACAAAAAAAAACAAGCAAACACTCTCAAGGAATTTATTACAAGGAAACTAGTAATGCAAGAAATGTTAAGGGATCTGCTGTAAAAAGAGCAAACAAAAAATCGAGAAAAAGAGGATTGTACATTTAAAGAACAAAATGGCAATGAACAACTACATATCAATAATAACCTAAAATGTAAATGAATTAAATGTTCCAATCAAAAGACATAAGATAGATGTGTGAATAAGAAATCATGACTTGTACATATGCTGTCTACAAGAGACCCACATTAGAACAAAAGATATATACAGACTAGCCCTGGCCAGTTGGCTCAGCAGTAGAGCGTCGGCCTAGCGTGCAGAAGACCTGGGTTCAATTCCCAGCCAGGGCACACAGGAGAAGCGCCCATTTGCTTCTCCACCCCTCTGCCGCGCCTTCCTCTCTGTCTCTCTCTTCCCCTCCCGCAGCCAAGGCTCCATTGGAGCAAAGATGGCCCGGGCGCTGGGGATGGCTCTGTGGCCTCTGCCTCAGGTGCTAGAGTGGCTCTGTTTGCAACATGGTGACGCCCAGGATGGGCAGAGCATCGCCCCATGGTGGGCGTGCCAGGTGGATCCCGGTCAGGCGCATGCGGGAGTCTGTCTGACTGTCTCTCCCTGTTTCAAGCTTCAGAAAAATGCAAAAAAAAAGATACATACAGACTAAAAGTAAAGGAAATAAAAAAAGTATTTCACATAATAAAAATGAAAAAAAAGCTGGGGTTGCAATACTTATATCTGACAAAATAGACTAAAACAAAGGTTACAGTGAAGAATATGGGAGGTCACTACATAATGATGAAGGGAGCAATCGAACAAGAGGATATAACCATTGTAAATATCAATGTGACTAGTATAGAATCACATAAATACATAAAGCAAATTTTGAAGGACATAAAGTGTGAGATCAACAGCAATACTATAATAGTAGGGCATTTTAATAACACATTGACATCCGTGGAAGGATCATATAGACAGAAAATTAACAAAAAAGCAGTGCCCTTAATTGACACACTGGATCAACTGTATTTAATAAATATCTTCAGAACTTTTCACCCCAAAGCAGCAGAATATACATTCTTTTCAAGTGCTCATGGTACATTCTCTGGGATAGACCACGTGTTAGGAAACAAAACTAGTCTCCAAAATTTAAGAAGATTGAAATCATATCAAGTATCTTCTCTGATCACAGTGGCTAGAATTTAGAAATCAACTGCAATAAAAAAACTGAAAAATATTCAAACACTTGGAGGATAAATACCATATTAATAAATAATAAATGCATTAACAAAGTGATCAAGGAAGAAAAAATTTTCTCTTGAAACAAAGGAAAATGAACATAGAACAACTCAAAATTTATGAAACATGGCAAAAGCAGTCTTGAGAGGGAAATTCACAACATTACAAACATACCTTAAGAAGCAAGAAAAAGTTTAAATAAACAACTTAAACCTGCATCTAAATGAACTAGAAAAAGAACAAGAAATAAAGTCCACAGAAACTAGAAGTAAGGAAATAGTAAAGATCAAACAGAAATAAATGGCATAGAGGCTAGAAAAACAATACAGAAAATCAATGAAACCAATAGCTATTTTTTTGAAAAGGTGAACAAGATCTATGAACCTTTAATCAGACTCAACAGGAAAAAAAGAGAGAAGATTCACTAAATAATATTAGAAATAAAATGGAGAAGTAACAAAAAACACCAGAGAAATACAAAGGATTGTAATAAAATACTATGAAGATCTATATGCCAAAACATTGAACAACCTAGGCAAAATTGATAAATTACTAGAAACATGTAATCTTACAAAACTCAATCTGGAAGAATCAGAAAACCTGAACAGACCAATTAAAACAGATTAAATTGAAAGAGTTATCAAAAAATTCCCAACAAACTAAAGTCCTGGACCAGATGGCTTCACATGCAAATTATTCCAAATATTCAAAGAAAAACTAACACCTATCCTTCTCAAGCTATTTCAAAAAATTCAAGAGGAGGAAAGACTTCTAAGATCCTTTTATGAGGCAAGCATAATCCTCATTCCAATACCAAGTAAAGACACAACATAGAAAGAAAACTGTAGGCCAATATCTGATGAAGTTAGATGCTAAAATTCTCAACAAAATATTAGCAAACTGGGTCCAGCAACACATGAGAAAAGTCATACAACATGATCAAGTGGGATTTAATTGGAGGAGGCGGGCTGGTACAATATTCGCAAATCCATAAATGTGATTCATCATATAAACAAAAGGAAGAATAGAAATCACATAATAGTGTTAATAGATGCAGAAAAAGTATTTGATAAAATACAGCATCTATTTAGTATCAAAACTCTCAGCAATATGAGAATACAAGAAACATACCTTAACATGATAAAGGCCATCTATGACAACCCCATGGCTAACATCATACTCAATGGGCAGAAATTAAAAGCAATCCCCTTAAGATCAGGAACAAGAGAGGGGTGCCCCCTTTCACCAATTTTATTCAAGATAGTTCTGGAAGTACAAGCCACAGCAATCAGACAAAGAGAAGAAATAAAAAGCATACAAATTGGAAAAGAAGTAGTAAAACTATCATTATTTGCTGATGGCATGATACTATATATAAAAAACCCTAAAGTTTCTGTCAAGAAACTATTAGACCTGATAAATGAATTCAGCAATGTGGCAGGATATAAAATTAATATTCAGAAATCAGTGGCATTTCTATACACCAAAAATAAAGTCTCTGAAAGAGAAATTAAGGTAACAATCCCATTCACTATGGCAACAAAAAAAATAAAGTACCTAGAAATAAATTTAACCAGGAGGTAAAGGACTTGTACTCAGAAAATTATAAAACATTAATAAAAGAAATCAAGAAAGATACAAACAAGTGAAAGAGTATACTCTGTTCATGGATAGGAAGAATAAACATCATTAATATGTCTACCTTACCCAAAGCAATCTATAAATTCAATGCAATTCCTATTACTTCAAAAATATAGAACAAATATTCCAAAATTTTATATGGAACAAAAAGAACATGAATAGCCTCAGCAATCTTGAAAATGAAGAATAAAGTAATATCAAGTTATACTACAAGGCCATTGTACTCAAAACAGCTTGGTACTGACAAAAACAAACATGCAGATCAATAATACAGAATGAAGAATACAGAAATAAACCCACGACTTTATGGTCAATTGATATTTGACAAAGGATGTAAAAGCATACAGTGGAGGAAAACAGTCTCTAACAAATGGTGTTGGAAAAATTTGACAGGTACATGAAAAAAAAATTAAAATTGGCCACCAACTTACACCATTCACAAAAATAAACTCAAATGAAAAAAATACTTAAATGTAAGTCATGAAACCATATAAATCTTTGAAAAAAAAAAACAGAGGCAGTAAGCTCTCCAATATCTCTTTTGGCAATATTTTTGCTGATTTATCTCCATACACAGGTGAATGAAGGACAGGATGAACAAATGGGACTATATCAAACTAAAAATCTTTTGCACAACAAAAGACACCATTAACAAAATAAAGAGACAACCCACACAATGGGAGAACATATTCACCAATATGTCTGATAAAGGGTTAATAACCAAAATTTATAAAGAACATTTAAAACTCAACACCAGGGTGGGAAACAATCCAATTAATAAGTGGACAAAAGAACTGTATAGACACTTCTCCAAACGGGACATACAAATAGGCAATAAGCATATGAAAAGTTGTTCAACATCTCTAATCATCAGAGTATTGCAAATTAAAAACACAATAAGATAACACCCCACACTTGTCAGAATGGCGCTCAATAACAAAAGAAAATAAAGTAAGTGCTGGCAAGGGTGTGGAGAAAAGGAAACCCTCCTTCGCTGTTGATGGGAATGCAGACTTTTGCAGCCACTGTGGAAAACTGTTTGGGGTTTCCTAAAAAAATTAAAAATAAATCTGCTTTTTGACCCAGCTATCCCACTTTTAGTAATATATTCTAATACCAAATCACTGATTCAAAAGAAGATATGCACCCCCATGTTTATTGCAGCATTATTTACAATAGCCAAGAATTTGGAAAAGCCCGGGTGTCCGTCAGTGGATGAGTTGATTAAAAAGCTGTGGTACTGGCCCTGGCTGGTTGGCTCAGCGGTAGAGCATCGGCCTGGCGTGCAGGGGACCCGGGTTCAATTCCTGGCCAGGGCACATAGGAGAAGTGCCCATTTGCTTCTCCACCCCCCCTCCTTCCTCTCTGTCTCTCTCTTCCCCTCCCGCAGCCAAGGCTCCATTGGAGCAAAGATGGCCCGGGCACTGGGGATGGCTCCTTGGCCTCTGCCCCAGGCGCTAGAGTGGCTCTGGTCGCAGCAGAGCAACACCCCTGGAGGGGCAGAGCATCGCCCCCTGGTGGGCAGAGCTTTGCCCCTGGTGGGCATGCCGGGTGGATCCCGGTCGGGCGCATGCAGGAGTCTGTCTGACTGTCTCTCCCCGTTTCGAGCTTCAGAAAAATACAAAAAAAAAAAAAAAAAAGCTGTGGTACTTATACACAACGGAATACTGCGCCTCTGTGAAAAAGAAGGAAATCTTACCTTTTGTGACAGCATGGATGGACCTGGAGATTGTTATGCTAAGTGAAATAAGCCAGGCAGAGAAAGAAAATATCATATGATCTCATATATATATGGAATCTAACGAACAAAGTGAACTGAGGAACAAAATGAAGTCAGAGGCAGGGTCACAGGGACCAGAAGTACAGCAGTCAGAGGGAAGACGATGGGATCAATGAAGGTAAAGGGATTAGTGAAACTATATACATAACATAGAGATACAGATAAACGAACAGCAAATCCTAGAGGGAAGGGGATAAAAAGTTAGGGGAGGGGGGCAAAGGGGGTATAAAGAGGGACACAGGGGTAAGAGGTGAGGGAGTTATATTCAGTGAGGTACTTGAATTTATGTAAACACAGTAAATTAAAAATTAAAAATTAAAAAAAGAATGAGAAAATATTTGCAAACCATATACCTAACAAAGGATTAAACTATAAAATATATAAGAAACTCATACAATTCAAAAGCAAAAAAGAAATCACAATCTAATTAAAAGAGTATATTATATATAGTACAATAAAAAACAAGTATATTTTTTATTTAAGTATGCCTACTTCATACCATTGAAGGATAAAATGTCATCATACAAGTATTGACCTCAATACTTAATATTAACCTCAATATGAGGAAATCATCAAGGTATGGTGTATTTTTATTATTATTACTGATATCAGTACAATATAACTATGTGGCACTGTTAAAAATTCAGACTGTTTACATGCTTTTATTATTACAAATAAACTTGAAGTGGACATTTTTCTGTAGAAAATATTGCTTTCAGTTGGGAGTATTATTTTTAGAAAAATCCTAAAACGCATTGAAAAAAAAATTGAGGCACTGGATATATATTGTCAAATTAATTCCTAGAAAAGTTGAATAAATTTACATTTGTATTAACAAAATTTTGATATCAGTATAGAATACATCAGAACAAGTTTTATGGTATGCATTCAAAGATTTATGATTTTCAGTACTTCAATCATACACTTTTTAGAGGCAGTGAATTTATAAGCAAGGCATAGATTAGTGACTGTGTTTAGTGTTGCTGTAAATTGAACACTTAAGGTTTTTAAGTGTGAAATGGTTAGAGAGGGTACTGATAGTAAACTTAAAACTGCCTTACATATTTTTAATCATGTAGCAACATCTGAAGATAACAGCCATTGTTGCATAGTGAAAATAATAATGGCACTTGGATAGTGTAAAGAAATTTTATGCAAATTGGTTAAAATAGTTTAAATCATTGGTTTCTAAATATGTTTGATCATATAAATCACATGAAGATATTTATCCAAAATCTATATAACCAAAGAGTTTCTCTAGAAATATTGATTCAGATTTCTGATGTGAACTTTATATGATGATTACTATAAAATTAGTTTTAGAATCACTGTACTAAGTGATAGTTATAATGATACTTATTTAACTCTTAAGCATTTGCTATAATTTATTTTACTTAATCCATACAGCAATTTGAAAAATAAGCAAACTGGTAATACTTTATTTTCACAATGGAGCTGAAAATCAGTTGGTATAAGTGAACTATTTATGATCAAATATTTTCTTTAGATTTAATTAGCTCATCTTTCTGTAAGCCATAGAGGAATTAAATATTATACTGATTCACTAGATATAAAAATATATACTCCAGTGATGACAAAGTAAGGACTATTACATACCCAGCAGAGTGTCTTAAAAAACAGACAACACCAAGTGTTGACAAGAATCTGGAGCAACCAAAACTCTCATACACAATTCATGGGTATGTACATTGATACAAAAAAAAATTGGAAAACTTTTTCTGGAAGTGTCTAATAAATATGAACACTTGTATATTCTGTAATTCAAAAATTCCATTTCTAGTTATATGTCCAAAGAAAAATAAGTCCTGATCATCAAAAAAAGCATGTAAAATAATGTCTATTGCTGTATCATTTGTGAAACCTCCCAAACTTAAAATTAAGAGTACAATATATATATATTTTATCATGACCACACAATAGAATGTTATACAACTGTAAGAATACGTGACTTATAACAACATACAATAATATGGATGAATCTTACAATCCTGTTGAATACGAGAAGTTAGACACAGTAGTGCATACTTCTTTAATCCATTTAGCAAATACACACTCAGTGATATGCTGTTAAGAATCAGGGTATTATTTTGTCTTGAGGAGAAGTGGGGCTGTGTAGTGACTGGAAAAGAGCAAATGGGAAACCTTTGAGATTATGATACTATTATCTCTAATTATAGATGCTGGTTGTTCAGGTGTGGTAATTTTGCAAAATTTATCAACTTAAAAATTGTAATTTGTATACATTTTTATGTATGCTATAGTTTATCAAAAGGTTTAAAAACAAATATAGCTCATCTAATTTAACTTTGTTGAAGGAGGAAAAAGGACATGGAATGAATAGTGAGGATAATTCTGTACCATGTATAAATTTTATGTTTTCCCCCATATTATTGCACCTTGACTATAGAAGGGTTGATAGAATATTTATTGAGATTCTACATACCTGTAGTACAGTTTCTCACTTAAATTCAATATTTTTTTTATTTTTCTCCTACATAGTATTAAATACATACTTATTTGTGAAGCAGCTCTATTGATTTCCAGACTAGCTTTTTAAATTTCATTTGTTGCCATGCTGACCTTAATTTTATATTTCAAATAGATTTTGAAACTTCATTTATTTTTTAATTCAAGTTAAAATATTTCATTTTACAGTGCAAATTGTTCCCATAATGGGGTATACATTGGTATCTCATAGGATGGGTACTAGATAATCCATTTCTCCAAAGAAAAACTGAGACTGATAAATTGTATGGAATATTTTGTTCATATAAAAATTTTTAAATTTTCATTTTGCCCAAGTGAGAACAAAATATACAATTGTTGGATAATAATAAAGTTTTTAAAATGTTATGCTATAATAAAAGTAAATATTCTAAAGCACAATGTGGAAAAAAAGGAATAGACATTTCTACTAAAATATATCTGCTTAAATCAAAGAATAAAGCAAACAATCAAATTGCTAATATTTAGGATGTATTCAATATTCCCATAAAAGCATTGAACTATCATTTTATAATCTATAGAGACCTGTTATATGATAAATTATGTTTTTTCTTACTTGGCAGGAAAAGTAATTGAAGTAACTGAGGAGCCAAAAAGCAAGCAATGTGGTGTGGTTGATGCAGTATGAATGTATAATAACTGTTTGACCTTAAGTCATTGAACCTCATTGATTTTCAAAATTCCTCAGCTAAAATAATATTTTATAAAGCTGTTGTGAACATTTAATGAGTAAAACATATTTAAAGTGCCTTTCTACAGTGTCTGGTATATAGCAAATCTCCTACAATAGTAATTTCTCTCCATCTTTAATATTAAACAAAGGGATAACCGGAATGATGTATGTTTTAGAGACATGATGGCGAACCTTTTTATAAAAACCACCCACTTTTGCAGTGCTGGTCACCTGGTCCCTCCCGCCCACTAGTGGGCATTCCAGCTTTCATGGTGGGCAGGTAGTGGAGCAACCAGACGGTGCTGTGATTGGCCCACCATGAAAGCTGGAACGCCCATTAGTGGGCAGGAGGGACCAGGTTGACCAGCAGTGCAAAAGTGGACAGTTTTTATAAAAAGGTTCGCCATCACGGTTCTAGAGAAAGAAAAGAAACAGTTGAATTTGTGAATACAAAATGCTTTATATGGAAGGCTTCTACTTGAAATCATGGTTAATCCCAAACTAAAAATTTAATGTTAGACAAAAAATTTATACATTCTTAGATCAAGCTCTTGATTTATCAGCATGAACATTTTGTTGTATTAAGTTATTAACTGATATTAGTTAATATCCAGAAAGAATATATTCCTGAGCAAAGGTGTAGAAAAAAATTAAAATCATTAATCAGTCAGTGCTTTTTTCACAGAGAAATTATATAATTTGTAAACTGACCCAAATCATTTAAAAGTTAGTCAATAGTTTGCTATTTCACATTTACATGGGTCATGTTAAAAAACTTCTTAATTTTTTGGCCTGACCTGTGGTGGCGCAGTGGATAAAGCATCAACCTGGAAATGCTGAGGTCGCCGGTTCGAAACCATGGGCTTGCCTGGTCAAGGTACATATGGGAGTTGATGCTTCCAGCTCCTACCCCCTTCTCTCTCTCTCTGCTTCTCTCTCCTCTCTCTCCCTCTCTGTCTCTCTCCCTCTCTCTGTCCTCTATAAAAATGAATAAAATAAAATAAAATAAAATAAAATAAAATAAAACTTCTTAATTTTTATTAGCAATTTTTTATTCTTCATAGCATAAAATATTTCTTTGTATTTAAAATATTAGAAAGAAAAATAACTGCTCTTAAGATTTTAGAAATTAGCCCTAGCTGGTTGGCACTGTGGTAGAACATCAGTCCAGTGTGTGATTTCCTGGGTCTGATTCCTGGCCAGGGCATACAAAAAAAGAGACTATCTGCTTCTCCACTCCACACCACTTTCTCTCTCTCTCTCTCTCTCTCTCTCTCTCTCTCTCTCTCTCTCTCCCTTACCCTCCCACAGCCTTGGCTTGGTTGGTTTGAGTGCATGAGACCTGGGTGATGATGATGGCTTCTTGTAGCCTCTGCCTCAGGTGCTAAAATAGCTCAATTGGGAGCATGGCCCAAGATGGACCGAGCATGAGCTTCAGGTCGAGGTTGCCAGATAGATCCTGGTCTAGGTGCATGCAGAAATCTATCTTTCTAACACTTTTCCTCTCACTTGGAAAAGAAGAAAAAAATCTTAAAAATTTTAATCTTATAATTATTATGGAAGAAAGTATGGTGGATCCTCAAAAAAATTAAAAATAGAACTACCATATGACTTCGCAATTCTTCTACTGCATAGCTATCCCCAAAACTAGAAAACATTGGTACTTAAAGGCACATGCACCACCATGTTTATCACAGCATAATTTACAGTGGAAAAAAATGATGACAGTGAAATTTACAACATAGAAGGACTTTGAGAACATTATACTGAGTAAAATAAGTAAGTCAGAAAAAGCTAAAAACTGTATGATTTCATACATAGGTAGTATATAAAACTGAGACTCATGGACATAGACAAAAGTGTAGTGGTTACCAGGGGAAGGGGACATGAGCGAGGGGTACAGGGGCAGAGTGGCAGAAGAGTGTAAAGAGGAACAAATATAAGGTAAGGGAAAATAATTGGACTTTGAGTGATGGGTATATAACACAATCAACACTTTAAATGCTATAGTAATGTTTACCTAAAACCTAGTACTCTTATTGATCAGTGTCACCCTGTTAAAGTTAATTTTCTAAATAAAATTTAAAAATTAAAGAAAAAATGATAATACTGAGGTGATACTGTGCATCAGAGTGAGGGCTTAGCCTGGATGAAGGTGGAGAGATTAACTCAAGCCTTTGGGTATGGCTCTGGATGTCCTTCATGTTTCTCCTGATTTACTACCCCTCTTCCTCCAGCTTTTCCTAGGGAGCTGACCCATGACTCCAGCAGCAGGCTCCTTTTTCCATGGGGTTCAGTCAGCAGGTAGCTTGGTGGGAGACCAGGGGGAGTAGCAGTTGGAGGATGTGAAATATGTGTTCCCCATTAATCTTTAGGATACTAAAACCACAACTAAACTAAGAACCAAACAAATTCTCTGTATTCCTCTTCTGAACCTCCTGCACTTGGTCTTTTCCTGATTGATGAGCAACATCAGGTCAAACAAAAAGGCAGCCTCCTTCAGGCAAGAGAGAGCTGCAAAGACAAAAGCGTGGTGATGAACTTCCCAGCTTTTCTACTGATAATTTAATTTACTTGCTTTCATTTCTTTATTACTTTCTCTCTGCACCAATCAAGGTCCAATCAGGAAAAAGAAACAACACTGTAACTCAAAAAAGGGAAGTTTACCATTGTAGCATTCACCGAGTATGAGAACAAACGTCGGAGACTTTCAGGAGTTAAGATGTTACTTTATTGGCCAGTTTAACCTGCGCAGGGGAGAACTCCCAAGATATCCGGAGACACCGTGCCCACAAGGAGCTGCAAATGGAAGCCACACCTGGAGCTTACAGCCAGGCCCTTATATATCCTAAGTGAGCAAGCATAGCACAGAAGCAGATGTGGCAGTTTAGCTATTGGCTAGGGAGGTCACACTCAGCATAGCAACAGGGGCCGGTTTTAGCTTAGTGGGGAATTTCAAACATAAACTTCTGATAAGGGTCTCTGACCTTCTTTGTTCTCAGCCTCACAGGAGCCATATCAGCATTTACTGTTCCTTCAATAGTTACACTCTTTGCAACACTCCCTGTTCCTTCAATAGTTACACTCTTTGGCAGCCCCTGTACTCCCTGAATCTAACAACCATGAAGCAGGTTTTCTCACCTTCAGCACTATTATTACCTGAAACACATATGGATTAATGTCTCCTCCTATTAACATCTTGGACCAGGTAATTCTGAATTTAGGTGGCTGTCCTGACTGCTAAATTCAGAGGATCTCAAAGATGTTGAGACCATCCTTGGTCTCTATTCACAAGATGTCTGAAGCACTCTCTCCTTCTTTCTCAGTTGCAATAACTAAAAATTTTTCCAGACATTGCCAATGTCCTTTCATCTGCAAGATGGTCCCTGCTTGAGAACCACTGTTAAAAGAGTTATTATCAATATCTGACATTATCTAAAACAGTGGTTCTCAACCTGTGGGTTGCAACCCCGGTGGGGGTCGAACGACCAAAACACAGGGGTCGCCTAAAGCCATCAGAAATACATATTGATAGAGGATTGGTTAAAGGAGATGTGAAGATATATAGAATGGAATACTATTCAGCCATAAGAAATTATGACGTATTGCCATTTATGCAACATGGATGGATTCTGAAAACATTAAACTGAGTGAAATAAGTAAATCAGAAAAAGCTAAGAAGTATATGATTTCACATGTAAATGGGTTATAAAACTGGAACTCATAGACATAGATAAAATTGAAGTGGTTACTAGAAAGAGGGGAAATGGGAGAGGGGGGTAAAGAAGAACAAATATACCCTAAAGGAAAATGATTTGACTTTGGTTGATGGGCACACCAGGCAAGCAACAGTTAATGCTATAAAAATGTTTACCTAAAATAATTATTATTACCTGAAACACATATTGATTAATGTCTCCTCATTAAATTTAATTTCTAAGAAATATTTTCAAAAAAGATGGTGTTGCAGCTGAAAGGCAATAAATTAATAGCTGGCAAAATAAAAAATGATCACAACTGTAGTTTTTAGTTTGTCTTTTATATATGCTATTTATCAATCAAAGGTAACTTTCTTAAATTCCTAGTTTGCTAGAAGTTTTTGTTATGAATTGAATTTAGTTAAATACTGTTTATTTGCTTTTACATAGATGATCAAATTACTTTTTTCTTTTTTCTTCTAACAGAATTAGTCACATTGATTAATTTTTTAGTATGAAACCAACTGTGATTTCCAGGGGATAAAATGTATTCATTATAATGTACTATCATTTTAATATATTTCTGGGTTTAATTTGATAGCATTTTTGCATCTATTTTCAGATGACATTGTTAGGTAATTTTTATTTACTGTGATTCTTTTTTATATTGGTATGAGGATTTATACTGGCCTTGTGTTTGTGTAAGATTCATATTAATATTCAATTATGTGCTAAAATTCAGCAGTTATATTCATATTTTATTGTGCATTAGAATTCAACAATTTAACCATCTGGGCTAGTAGTAGTATTTGTAGGAAAATTTTAAACCAATGAATCTATTTATTTAATTCATATAGGGTTATTCAGGTTTTCTACAACACTTTTAATAGTTTTGATAATTTATGGTTCAAGAAATGTTTCTATTTCACTTAAATCAGTAGTTTTAACATTTTTACACTTGAGGATTGGTGATCTACCTGCTGTAAATGGAAACACTCAATGATTGAAGTTTTATCTTACTGCACATAACAGTGTAACATGGTACAAGCTGATGCTTGATATCCAAAATTCACATGTATGGTAAATTTTGTCTATTGTGCAGGATTTGTAAATGCTCTGCACAGTGTCAAAGGTTGTTTGAACAAGCTTATAAGTTCCAAAGATATCTAAGACTATCTCAACAGTATTTTAACTGATAATGCAGGATGGTAAGTGGCAATCACCCAAAGCATATATAAATTCTACGAAGGTCATTGGGTCTATAGTCTTCATATAGCATCAGAGTTGTTAACTCTTTTGCAGACAGGCATACACTTTATGGTGGACAGAAACTTCTCTGGGGACCGGCAGTTGAAAAACACTGATTTAAGTTGTCAAAATAATTGACATAAGCTTGTTTGTAATATTTCTTTCTTTATCGTGTTTCAATACATGTAGAATATATAGTGATAGCTCCACCTTCAGTCTGAATATTGCAATTTTTTGTTTTCTCTTATTTTTTCCTTTATCATTTTTGCTGGGGGATATTGTTTCTTTTAAATATTTTTTAACAAACAAATTCTGGCTTTGTTATTTTTTACCTCATCTTATTTTATTATATATTTTGTTCTACTTTGTATTTGTGAGATCTAATTTAGACTCATGGTGAAAAATCTAGATTTTTATTTTTTTTACTATAAGCATTTAAAAAAATTTCTCTCTGTACATTGTTGTAGCTATACTGAGACATTATTTAGTTTAATTAAATAATTACTTTTTATTTAAGTACAGTTGGAACACAACATTATATTAGTTTTAGGTGTACAACATAGTGATTTGATGTTTTGATACCTTACAATGTAATCACCCACTAAGTCTAGTACTGATCTGTCACTGTGCAAACTTATCACAATATTATTACCTACATTTTCCTATACCTATTTCAACCATCTTCCCATACCCTTTACTTCTGGTAAACAATAGATTGCTTTTATTAATCTGTTTTTGTTCTGCATTGTTTTTCTTTTTTATTGAATTCATTGAGGTAAAATTGATTAATAAAATTATATAAGTTTCAAGTGCATTATTCATCTGTATATTGTATTGAGTGATGACTACACTAAGACAAATTTCCTACTATCACCATTAATCTTACCCTTTACCCTCTTCTACCTCTTCCAAACTTTTATTTATTTTAGATGTAAATGAAACCATACTGTGTTTGTCATTCTCTCTCTGATTTATTTCACTTAGCATAATACCTTTTAGCTCCATCAATGTTGTCACAAATGGTAACATTCTATATTTTTGCCTGTGTAATATTCCATTTTATATATATATATATCCGATTCACAGCTCACTTTATAGAATAATGGGTCAGTAACATTCATTTCATGATGGGCAGCTCAAGTTGTGTGGTAACTTAATGGCATATAGCTAAGCATTCAGTTTCTATTAAGAACAATTACAGGTCAAGAGCTGTTTCTCAAAAGTGGAGTAGTTTTCAATAGAGGATAGTAATATTTTACCCCAAATCTAAAAAGCATTCATATGGATTCAAACACCATTTTATCTATTGGAACATATGGTATAAGTAGCAGAGTAGTTTGCAAAGCAGCTTGATATATTGCAGAGCTTTCTTTTGTTCTATACCACATTCAAAAATAATACCTTTTTGAGTCACTTGGAAAATAGGTAGGAGTTACACATCATAATGTGGAATATGTTGTCTCCCAAAGCCACTAGGCATCATTGTCTTTTTTATTATTGTAGGAGGGGCCAGATGTAACAACTTATCATTTACCTTAGAAGAGATTACTCAACATATGCTATGCCAATGGACTTCTAGAAATTTCACTGAGATATAAAATATTTGAACTTTTGTTGGATGTATTTCTCAATCTATGACACACAAGCATCTTATCAATAAATCTAGAGTAGTTTTTATTTCTTGCTCACTAGTTTCAGTCAGCAAAATATCATCCATATAATAGACCAGTGTGATATATTGTGGAATATAAAAGTGATCAGGATTTCTAAAAACAAAATTATAAAAAAGCACTAGAGAGTTTATATATCCCTGAGATAAGAAAGTAAAGGTGTATTGTCAACAAGCTCTTTAGGGGTTTGAAGTATTCCTTGTTGACAGGAAAGAAAAAATATTTTCTAGATCAATAGCTACATACTAAGTAAGTACCAGGGGATGTGTTATTGATAAGTATGAGGGGATGTGTTAACTTACACAAGCAATTAAATAAAATCTGATATTAGTGGCTGTATCTGGAGCCACTGATCTGTTAAGCTTGTGATAGTCCACTGTCATTCTTCAAGCTCCATCTGTCTAGTATATAGGTTGTATTAGTGAGTTGAGTAGGGGTGTGGTGGGATAACCACTCTGTGTTTTCAAGTTCTTTCAATTGTAAAGCACAGAAATATCTTAGTTGAAACAGGGAATTTCAAATATAATTGAAATTCTATATTAATTCAGTAAAAGAAAATTGTTTTTATTTAAAGTGATAGTGTCTCATAGAACTTAGTTATAAATAAATCAAGACCCTTACCTTACAAAAATGAATTCTAATGGACATAAGGATCAAAAATCAAGGAAAATATAAAAATATTAAAGAGATTTATGTTTGGGAGTTTTTTTAAACAAGATAATATAGAAGATTTTTTAAATTTCTATTTAGAAATTTAAATTTAAGAGGGTGACATTAATCAATAAGTGTACATAGATTTCAGTTAAACATTTCTATTGCATTTATACTGTTGATTATGTTGTATACCCATCACACAAAGTCAAATCATTTTCCATCACCTTATACTTGTCCCTCTTTACACATTTCCCCCACTCCCATTTTTATACCTCCCACCCCCTAGTAACCACTTCACTTTTATTTATGTCCATAAGTCCCAGTTTTACATCCCACATATGTTTAAAATCATAGTTTTTAGCTTTTTTTTCTTTACTTCACTCAGTGTAATATTCTTAAGGTTTATCCATGATGTTGTAAATGGCAATATATCATCATTTTGTATGGCTAAATAGTATTCCATTGTATATATGTACCACATCTCCTTTATCCAATCCTTTATCCAGGGATTCTTTGGCTATTTCTATGTCTTGGCCACTGTGAACAATGCTCCAATGAATAAGGAGAGGCATGTGTCTTTAGGTAGCAAAGTTTTCAAAATTTTGTGGTAGATATCCAGTAGAGGGATTGCTAGGAAATATAGTAGATCTATTCTTTTTTTTTTTTTTTAATTTTCTTTATTCATTTTAGAGAGGAGAGAGAAAGGGAGAGAGGGAGACAGAGAGGGAGACAGAGAGGAGAGAGAGACAGAGAGAGAAGGTGGGGAGGAGCTGGAAGCATCAACTCCCATATGTGCCTTGACCAGGCAAGCCCAGGGTTTCGAACCGGCGACCTCAGCATTTCCAGGTCGACGCTTTATCCACTGCGCTACCACAGGTCAGGCAGTAGATCTATTCTTAATTGTCTGAGGAACCACCATACTTTCTTCCACAAAGGTTGTACTAATTTGCATTCCCACCAGCAGTGAATTGAGATTCTTTTTCTCTACAACTTCCCCAACACCTATTATCACCTTTCTTGTTGATTATAGCCAATCTAACAGGAATGAGGTGGCATCTTATTGTAGTTTTGATTTGCATTTCTTGAATAACTGGTGAAGATGAACATTTTTCATATCACTGTTGGCCATTTGCATGCCCTTTTGGGAGAAGTGTCTGTTCAGGTCCTCAATCCATTTTTTAATTGTATACTTGCTTGTTTGTTACTGAGCTTACCCAGGTCTTCTATATTTTGGATATTGACTACTTATCTGAGCTGCTGTTTCCAAATATCATCCCCTATTTACTTTGCTGCACATTGATTTTGTTATCAATTTCTTTTGCTGTGCAGAAGCTTTTAGGTTTGATATAGTCTTTCTATGGCCAGTGGCCACAACCACCATCATTGCCACCTGGCCCATGCAGGTTCGCATTTGATTCAGACAGATGGTAATGAAACAATGGAGCCAAGAACTGGTGGGCCATTACCTTTAACCCTAGCTTGCATGAAGTGGGCAAGAAATACGCACAGTGAGAAAACAATTCCTTTTCCATTCAGGGCTCCCAAAGCCACTGACTTATCTGAGTTTCCTAGAATCAAAGGTTTCAACCTCATCAGCCTTATTCACCTCTGTGCCACATCTCCTTGTCTCTGCACAAACTCTGCAAAAACTAGCTTCTCCTTCAGGATTCCGCAATCTTGGCAGCTTCTCCTCTCTTCCACATGGCCTTTCTTTGCTCTCCTTTATAGTGTTGAAAAGATTTTTAGGATTAAAAGGATAGGAAAGGTGTAGTCTTAAAGGTAAGCCTTAGGCTATAATGACCCTGCCTGCTTACAGCCTGTCCCCCACACCCAATGCAAACTTTAAAACACATTTGACCAACATTCCACCCCTTATGCTTGCTTCACAATCTAAAGCGCAGGTATTCCTGCACAAGGAAATTAGGCACATTACACAATTACAACAACATGACAAATCATACAAATTCAACAATTACAAAGGTACATTTCACCAGTCTCTGAGCACTTTGCCAAAAGTGCAAAAATATCCTGACTTCTTTCTAGCCTCCAGGAAAGCCACTCCCCACCCCTATTAGAGTATTTCACATTGTCCAAAATCCGTAAGTCCATCCAACAAAGGAGCCAGTGCCCACTCCAGTCATAGTCCAGGAATCAGTGCATGCACCTGGGGCCTCAGCCACCCCCCTCATCCCTGCCGTACTGGCATGTATCACACTGTCCCAAGGAGGAGCAAGTGGCAGTCAGCATTCCCATCTCTGCACTGGAGAGTATGATAAAATCCACCCCTATGTCCCAAAATCACAGACCTACCAGGGGTATAGTAGGTACTCCTTGCTGCTGAGCTCTCACCTTCTGGAGACTGGGTTGCAACTTAAGCCCAATTCTCCTCATCCTCCAAAGAGAAAATGGAAACACAAGCTCCTGATGATGGACTTGAGCCCTGGGTTGCCACTGCCTTCTGCTCAATGGGCCTTGTAGGCCCAGCTCCAGCCTCAGCCCTAGCATCCCACCGCTGCTGGCTCTCCACAATGTCCAGGGCAATCTGCAACTCAGAAACCTGTGATTCTTTCTCCAGCGGCTGCTCCATTTCCAAGCAAATCTCACAAACCTGGTGGGCCTCTACTGGTGCTTGCTCCAGCTCCAGGGTTGTCATCTTTTTCTCCCCCGTTTGTTCCAGCTCCTTCCACTGCTCAGTTTGCGAGTCCCAGGCAGCCTCTTCCACAGAGCTTTTGGTTTCCTCATGTGTGTCTGTAAAAGTCAGCCAACCTACAGCCCCCAAAAGGACAGACATGGTGAACCATAACAGCAGCCAATCCTCTATTCCACTGCTCAAAGGTGGTGGTGGCTACATACCAAACTGATACAAATCCTGACAGAGACTATGCCAAAGGTATGGCCATTGGCCACAGCCACCATCACAGCTGCCTAGCCTATTCAGGTTTGCATTTGATTTGGACAGATGGTAATAAAACAATGGAGCCAAGAACTGGTGAGTCATTACCTTTAATCCTAGTTTGCACCCAGCGAGCAAGAAATACACATAGTGGGGAAACACTTCCCTTTCCATTCAGGGCTCTGAAAACCACTGACCTATCTGAGTTTCCTAGAATCAAAGGTTTCTACCTCACCAGCCTTATTCACCTCTGTTCTCCATCTCCTTGTCTCTGCACAAACTGGCTTCTCTTTCAGCATTCCAACATCTTGGCTGCTTCTCCTCTCTTCCACGTTGCCTTTCTTTGCTCTCCTTTATAATGTTTAAAAGATTTTAGGATTAAAAGGGTGGGAAAGGCATAGTCTTAAAGGTAAGCCTTAAGCTATAATGACCCTGCCTGCTTATAGCCTGCCCCCCAAACCCAATGCAAACTATAAGAAAGCAAACATATATATCATGCTTACAAACCTATTTGACCAACAATCCCATTCATTTATTTTTGCCTTTACTTCCATTGCCTTTGGAGACAAATTCCTACATTGTTGTCTGTGGCCAAGGTCCATGATTTAATACCTATATTTTCTTCTATGTAATTTATTGTTTTGGATCTTATATTTAGCTCATTTACTTATTTTGAATTAATTTTTGTGCAGGGGGACAAAGAGTAGTCAAATTGATTCTTTTTCATATGGCTTTCTATTTCTTTCAACACCATTTATTGAAGAGGTTTTCTTTTCTATTTTGTGTGTGCTTTGGCTCCTTTGTCAGAGATTATATATATATATATATATATATATATATATATATATATATATATATATATATAATGTGTGTGTATGTGTGTGGGTGGTTTTATTTCTGGGTTCTCAATTTTGTTCCATTGGTCTATATGTATGTTTTTCTGACAATTTCATGCTGTTTTGATTATCGTGACTCTATACTATAATTTGAAGTCAGGTACTATAATACTTCTGTTTTTATTCTTTTTCTCAAGATTCCTTTGACTATTAAGGGTATTTTATAGTTCCATACAAACCAGGTGACTTTTTTATTTTATATCTTTAAAAACTGACATTGGAATTTTTATGAGGATTGTATTAAATTTGTATAATGCTTTGGAAAATACGGCCATTTTCACTATGTTGATTCTTCAAATCCAGGAACATGGAATATTTTTCCATTTTATTGTGTCTTTTTCAGTTTCTTCTAATAATGCTTTTCACATTTCAGTATATATGTCCTTTACATCCTTGGTTCAGTTTATTCGTAAGTATTTTATTTATTTTTTGTTGCAATTGTAAAACGAATTGTATTTTTGTGTTTATTTTCCAAAGTTTCATTGTTAGTATATAGAAAGTAAAAGACTTTTGTATATTGATTTCTTTATCCTGTGACTTTATTGTATTGGTATATTGATTGTAATAGTTTTTTGGTGGAGTCTTTGGGGTGTTCTATATACAGAATCACATCATCTGCAAAAAGTGATACCTTTATTTCTTTTTTCCTGCTATGGAGACCTTTTATTTCTTTTTCTTGCCTGATTACTTTGGCTAATATTTCCAGAACTATGTTGAATAAGAATGGAGAAAGTGGGAAGCCATGTTTCTTTCCATATTTTAGAGAAAAACCTTTATTTTTTCACCATTTAGTAGGATATTGGCTGATGTATTGTCATGTATAACCTTTATTCTGTTGAGGTAATTTCCTTCTTATTTTACTGAGTGTTTTAAATATAAAGAAATGTGGTATCTTATCAAACACCTTTTCTGCATCTATTGATAAGATCATTTGAATTTTGTTCTTTGCTTTGTTGATGTGGTGTATTACGTTAATCAATTTCCACATGTTAAACTATCCTGGTGCTCCGGGAATAAATTCCACATGATCATGATGTATTTTTTTAATGTGTTTTTGTATTTGATTTGCTATTATTATGTTTAGGATTTTTGCATCTGTATTCCTTAGAGATATTGGTCTGTAGTTTTGTTTTGTTTTGTTTTTTCTTTTGTGTGTGTGTGTGTGTATGTGTGTGTGTGTTGTCCTTGCCATGTTTTGGTATGAGGGTTATGTTGGCCTCAGAAAATGTGTTAGAGAATATTGCTTCTCCTTCTGTTTTTCTGAATACTTGAGAAGCATAGGTACCAAATCGCTTTTGAATGTTTTGTAGAATTCACTGGTGTAACCATTTCATCCTGGACTTTTGTTTTTGGTGAGTTTTTTGATAGTTGTTTTTATTTCCACCTGCCTATTGGTCTATTTAGGTTTTCTATTTTTTCATGACTCAGTCTAAGGATATTGAACAGTTCTAGGAATTTATCCATTCCTCTAGGTTGTTGAATTTGGTGGCATATAGTCTTTCAAAATATTGTTATAAAAACCTTTGCAAATCTATGATGTCTGTAGTAATTTATTCTCTTTTACTTCTATTTTGTTTATATGAGTCCTTCCTCTTTTTTCATTAGTGAGTATAAACGGTGCTTTATTGATTTGATTGATCTTTTCAAAGAACCAGTTATTTGTCATCTTAAGTATTTTATAATTATTTTGTTCTGTATTTCATTTAGGTCTGCTCTAATTTTTACTATTTTTTTCTACTAATTTTGGGTGGTCTTTTTTCTTATTTTTCTAGTTACTTAAGGTGTAATGTTATGTTGTTTACTTGGGATCTTTCTTATTTCTTTATATAAGACTGTAATGATATAAAATTCCTGCTTTTTACACCATTACTGTTTCCGAGAAATTTTAAAATGTTGTACTGTCATTTTCATTTCTCTGCATATATCTTTTGATCTCTGCTTTTTTTTCATCTTCAACCCAATCATTTTTTAGAAGTATATTGTTTATTTTCCATATTTTTGTAGGTTTCTCCAAGTCCTTTTTGCAGTTGAATTCTAGTTTCAAAGAATTGGACCATTCTTATGGTCCAAAAAAATGCTCAGAATAATTTCAATCTTTCTGAATTTGTTGATATTAGTTTTGTGTCCCAACATATGGTCTATTCTTGAAAATATTCTATGCACACTGGAGAAAAATGTATAGTCTGATGTTTTGGAATGAAATATCATGTAAATGTATATTATGTTCATTTGGCCCAGTGTGTTTTTTAGAGCCAACATTTTATTGACTTTCTGTTTGGATGATCTACCTAAAGTCATCAAAAAGTGTTTTGAGGCCCTGGCCGGTTGGCTCAGTGGTAGAGCGTCGGCCTGGCATGTGGGGGACCCAGGTTCGATTCCCGGCCAGGGCACATAGGAGAAGCGCCCATTTGCAACTCCACCCCCCCTCCTTCCTCTCTGTCTCTCTCTTCCCCTCCCACAGCCAAGGCTCCATTGGAGCAAAGATGGCCTGGGCGCTGGGGATGGCTCCTTGGCCTCTGCCCCAGGCGCTAGAGTGGCTCTGGTCGTGGCAGAGCGACGCTCCGGAGGGGCAGAGCATCGCCCCCTGGTGGGCAGAGCGTCGCCCCTGGTGGGCAAGCCGGGTGGATCCGGGTCGGGCGCATGCGGGAGTCTGTCTGACTGTCTCTCCCCGTTTCCAGCTTCAGAAAAATACAAAAAAAAAAAAAGTGTTTTGAGTTCTTCAAGAATTACTGTGTTTTTGTCTGCTTTTTTTCTTAGATCACTTAGTAGGTTTCTTATATATTTTGATGATTTCTGGTTTTTTGCACATATATTAAGAAGTGCTATATCTTCTTGAAACAATGTCCTTTTTAGATTATAAAATGTCCATCTTTGTCTCTGTTTACCTTTATTCTCTTAAAGTCAACATTATAAGATATGAGCATGGCTATCCCTACTTTTCTTTGGAGATTATTTGCTCAGAAATCATTTTCCAACCTTTCACTTAGAGTCTACTTTTGTCCTTGTAGCTCACGTATGTCTTTTGAAGGCAGTATATAATTGGGTTTAGCTTTTTTATCTAATCTGCTAATCTCTGCCTTTTTTATTTTTATTTTTTACAGAGACAGAGAGAGAGAGAAAGAGAGGGACAGACAACAGGAACGGAGAGATGAAAACCATCAATCATTAGTTTTTCGTTGCGCAAAGCAATAACTAAGTTGTTCATTGATTGATTTCTCATATGTGCCTTGACTGTGGGCCTTCAGCAGACTGAGTAACCCCTTGCTCGAGCCAGCGAACTTCCGTCCAAGCTGGTGAGCTTTGCTCAAACCAGATGAGCCCGCACTCAAGCTGGTGACCTCAGGGTCTCAAACCTCGGTCCTCTGCCTCCCAGTCTGACGCTCTCTCCACTGCACCACTGCCTCGTCAAGCTAATCTCTGCCCTTTTATTGGTAAGTTCAGTCTATTTAAATGTAGAGTAATTATTGAGGTTTGAGGATTTTCTATAGTCATTTTAGGTTTTGTTATCTGCTAGCTTTATTCTCTCTTTTCTGTTTCTGTCAGTTGTTTTGTTTTGTTGTATTGCATACTTCTTTCCCCTGTTTCTTCTTTTTTTTAATCTGTTTTTTTTTGTTGTTGTTGTCAGTAGTGGCCTTTCTATAGGTATTTACCATTAAGTTATTAGAGAAAAATGCTTATGTGTTCAAATTTCTGTATCTTATTAGTGCTCTGTACTCCATCCTTCTTTGCTACTGCAGCTCTTTAACCACTCCCTTTTATGTTATTGTCACATATTATCTTTGGTTTTATTGTGACCTTGTTAGAGCTATTAATTGTAGCTTTATTTGTTTTGTTCTTTATGCCCAGTCAAATAACCCACTTGAGTATTTCTTGCTAAGGTATTTTTCTAGTGATAAGTTCCCTCAACTTCTGTGTATCTGTACAAGTTTTTTTGTTTGTTTGGTATTTTTTTGTATTTTTCTGAAGTTGGAAATGGGGAGGCAGTCAGACAGACTCCCACATGCACCCGACCAAGATCGACCCAGCATGCCCACCAGGGGGCGATGCTCTGCCCATCTGGGCATTGCTCTGTTACAACCAGAGCCATTCTAGCACCTGAGTCAGAGGCCATGGAGCTATCCTCAGCGCCCAGGCCAACTTTGTTCCAATGGAGCCTCAGCTGCGGGAAGGGAAGAGAGAGACAGAGAAGAAGGAGAGGAGGAGGGGTGAAGAAGCAGATGGGCACTTCTCCTGTGTGCCCTGGCTGGGAATCAAACCTGGAACTCCTGCATGCCAGGCTGATTCTCTACCACTGAGCCAACCGGCCAGGGCCTACAAGTTTTTATTTCTTATTCATAATTCAAGGATAAATTTGATGGATATAATATTCTTGGATGGCAATTTCTCTTTCTCAAAATTTTAAATGTTTAGGTCCACTGTCTTCTGCCTTGTAGGGTTTCTGCTGAGCTGTCTGATGATAACCTAATGGGCTTTCTTTTATATGTTATATTCTTCTTTCTCCTAGTTGCCTTGAAGATTCTTTCTTGCCATTGATTTTTTAATTATAATTTATTAATTTTAATGTGGTGACATTGATAAATCAGGGTACATATGTTCAGAAAAAACATCTCCAGATTATTTTGACATTTGATTATGTTGCATACCCCTCACCCAAACTCAAATTGTCTTCTGTCACCTTCTATCTGGTTTTCTTTGTGCCCTTCCCCTGCCTTCACCCCGCTTTTCCTCCCCCCCATTACCATCACATTCTTGTCTGTGTCTCTGAGTCTTATTTTTATGTCCCATCTATGTATGGATTCATATAGTTTTTTATGATTTACTTATTTCACTCAGTATAACATCTCTTGCAGCAATATATTTGCTGATTTATCTCCATGGGCAAATGAAATAAAATACAGGATAAACAAATGGGACTATATCAAACTAAAAAGCTTTTGCACAGCTAAGGACAATAAGAACAGAATAAAAAGACAAACTACACAATGGGAGAACATATTCAACAATATGTCTGATAAGGGGTTAATAACCAAAATTTATAAAGAACTTGTAAAACTCAACACCAGGAAGACAAACAATCTAATCCAAAAATGGGAAAAAGAGGCCCTGGCTGGTTGGCTCAGCGGTAGAGCGTCGGCCTGGTGGGTGGGGGACCCGGGTTCGATTCCCAGCCAGGGCACATAGGAGAAGTGCCCATTTGCTTCTCCACCCCCCCTTCCTCTCTGTCTCTCTCTTCCCCTCCCACAGCCAAGGCTCCATTGGAGCAAAGATGGCCTGGGTGCTGGGGATGGCTCCTTGGCCTCTGCCCCAGGCGCTAGAGTGGCTCTGATTGCGGCAGAGCGACACCCCGGAGGGGCAGAGCATCGCCCCCTGGTGGGCAGAGCGTCGCCCCTGGTGGGCGTGCCGGGTGGATCCCAGTCAGGCGCATGCGGGAGTCTGTCTGACTGTCTCTCCCCGTTTCCAGCTTCAGAAAAATACAAAA